>NC_090448.1:408720666-409043166 GCF_031143425.1 Pleurodeles waltl | reverse complement strand
GTTTCAGGGTATCACCCCTTACCAGCCAGGCTAGTTTAAATACAGTGAGCACGGGATCCAGGTCTGGGCATACCCTTTCCACTAAAGGCGACAAAAGAACATATGATGGACGGAATGCTGAACAAATCAAATATCTCCCCCCCCCCCCCCCCCCTCCCCCAGTCACAGATATGGGTTTAATTCTGGTGCCCAACAGGTGATATGCTAGATGCAGTGCATTTGAGAACTTTTTAAAGCAAAGAAAGCAAAGTATTGCTTTAAGGTGTTGTTTGGTCCAAGGTATCACCCCCGGGCGCAACATGGAAACGCATTACCGCCATATACTTTCAAAATCTTCACATCCTGAGGCTTTTGTTGCTGGGTGTCAGACCTTTCATTGCCCTTATTTGGCTACCCATTTGTCATTTTCAGCAGTTTTTTCCTTCAAACGCTAGCAGTTCCCGCCACTCTCCTTCGTGCATACTCCACTCTACGGTGTTCCACTATGCGTCGCTACACTGTACTCCACTCTATGCTACTCCATTCCACGCTACTCCATTCCACTATACGCCACTCCATTGTCCACTCTACACCACTCTGCTGTACACCACTACACTATTCCACTGTATGCCACTAGATAACACTCCACTGTGTGCCCCTCCAGTGTATGCTACTCCACTCCTCGCCATTCCATTCTGCACTATTCCATTGGTATCCATTCTAGGTCACTCCACTGTATGATATTCCACTCCACTCTACTGTACGCCACACTAATCTTCGCTATTCCATGGTATACTACCACATTCTACGACACTCCACTGTACGCTATTCCACTGAATGCAATTCTCCTCTACACTACTACACTGTGCCACTCCACTGTACACCACTCCTTCATGCCACCCTATACCATTCAACACACTGCACGCCCCTCCGCTTTGCTATTCCACTCAACACCACTCCACTATACGTGATTCCAGTGTACACCATTCCACGGTTTGCCACTCTAGGTTACTCCACTATATGCTATTCCACACATGCCACTCCACAATACTGTATTCCACTCCCTTGTAAGCTGCTACATTCTGCGGTATTCCATTGCATGCAACTCCACTGTGTTATTCCACTCTTTCCCAATCTGTTTGCCACTCAAGTCTGTGCCTTTAAATGACTCCACTCTATGCCACTCTAGCATTTGCCGCTATTTCACTATAAGCTATTCGCCTCTATTCCACTCTACGCTGTTCTACTGTATGTCACTCCACTATATGCTACTACACTTTATGCCACTCCAGTGTGTGGCTCTCATATGTATGCCACTCCATTCTGCGCTATTACTCAATTGTATGCTGTTCCACTCTACCACACTTAACTGTATGCCATTCCTGTCTAAGCCACTCCACTGTACGCAACTCCTCTCTGCACTACTCAACTTCATTCCACCATACGCCATTCAAATTCATTCCACTATACCCCACTCTATTCCACTCCATTGTATCCCACTCCACCCTACTTCTCTGTATGCCTCTCCACTTTAATCTACTCTGCGCCACTCCAGAGTACAACAAGCTCCTCCACTCTACATACATCGACTCTACAAAACTCTGCTACACTTTATACCACTCAGACACCCTACTGTGCTGCATCCCTGTACTCTCCACTCTATGCATTTGCACTCCATATCCAACACTCTACTGCACCCTACAAGACTTTCCGACACTCTATTCAATGAGCCAGCACTCCAAGTTATAACAGCTTACTGGGGTCTGCGCTGCGTCACTCGACTTTACAACATAACCGGTACACTGTATTATACTGCACTCCACACTGTTACACCGCTCTACTTGACTTTATGAAACGTTACCTCATTCTACATCACTGTACAAGAGTCCACTCTACTAAGCTCCTCTATATGACACCCTACTTTATTAAATGCAAATTCAGTTTGCAGGACTCTGTTACACTTTGATACTCTCCAACACTTTACTCCACTCTGTAGCCCTACACTCCACTGTACAACACTGTATGCCACTGTGTGACACTACTCTATGCCTTTCCACAATGTAGTCCACTCTGCAGCAATTTACGCAACTCTTTGTAGGGCACTCCACCCCACTTTACTCTACTCTGTCACGTTACTCCACTGTCCACACTGTGCCATTCGACTCTATAACAATATATGCCAATCTATTCAACCAGACTCCACAGCATTATAGTGTACGCCACTCTACTCCACTGTATTCCACTCCACTGTACTGTACTATAACCTACACTTTACAGAACTCAACACCACTGCATGGTACTGTACGACCTGTGTAAGGAAATGCCTCCTTGGCATGGTTACCTCCTGACTTTTTGCCTTTGCTGATGCTATGTTTTGAATTGAAAGTGTGCTGAGGCCTGCTAACCAAGCCCCAGCACCAGTGTTCTTTCCCTAACCTGTACTTTTGTATCCACAATTGGCACACCCTGGCATCCAGGTAAGTCCCTTGTAACTGGTACCTCTGGTACCAAGGGCCCTGATGCCAAGGAAGGTCTCTAAGGGCTGCAGCATGTCTTATGCCACCCTGGAGACCCCTCACTCAGCACAGACACACTGCTTGCCAGCTTGTGTGTGCTGGTGAGAACAAAATGGGTAAGTCGACATGGCACTCCCCTCAGGGTGCCATGCCAGCCTCTCACTGCCTATGCAAGTATAGATAAGTCACCCCTCTAGCAGGCCTTACACCCCTAAGGCAGGGTGCACTATACCATAGGTGAGGGCACCAGTGCATGAGCACTGTGCCCCTACAGTGTCTAAGCCAAACCTTAGACATTGTAAGTGCAGGGTAGCCATAAGAGTATATGGTCTGGGAGTTTGTCAAACACGAACTCCACAGCACCATAATGGCTACACTGAAAACTGGGAAGTTTGGTATCAAACTTCTCAGCACAATAAATGCACACTGATGCCAGTGTACATTTTATTGTGAAACATACCCCAGAGGGCACCTTAGAGGTGCCCCCTGAAACTGTATCCAACTATCTGTGTAGGCTGACTGGTTCCAGCAGCCTGCCACACTAGAGACATGTTGCTGGCCCCATGGGGAGAGTGCCTTTGTCACTCGGAGGCCAGTAACAAAGGCTGCACTGGGTGGAGATGCTAACACCTCCCCCAGGCAGGAGCTGTAACACCTGGCGGTGAGCCTCAACGGCTCACCCCTTTGTTCCAGCACCGCAGGACACTCCAGCTAGTGGAGTTGCCCGCCCCCTCCGGCCACGGCCCCCACTTTTGGCGGCAAGGCCGGAGGAAATAATGAGAATAACAAGGAGGAGTCACTGGCCAGTCAGGACAGCCCCTAAGGTGTCCTGAGCTGAAGTGACTCTAACTTTTAGAAATCCTCCATCTTGCAGATGGAGGATTCCCCCAATAGGGATAGGATTGTGACCCCCCCCCCCCCAACCCCCCCCTCCTTGGGAGGAGGCACAAAGAGGATGTACCCACCCTCAGGGCTAGTAGCCATTGGCTACTAACCCCCCAGACCTAAACACGCCCTTAAATTTAGTATTTAAGTGCTTCCCTGAACCTAAAGATTTAGACTCCTGCAACTTACAAGAAGAAGAGGACTGCTGAGCTGAAAACCCCTGCAGAAGAAGAAAGAAGACACCAACTGCTTTGGCCCCAGTCCTACCGGCCTGTCTCCTGCCTTCAAAAGAAACCTGCTCCAGCGACGCTTTCCCAAGGACCAGCGACCTCTGAATCCTCAGAGGACTGCCCTGCTTCAAGAAAGACAAGAAACTCCCGAAGACAGCTGCACTGCTCCAAAAAGACTGCAACTTTGTTACAGAGGAGCAGATTTAAAGACCCCTGCAAATCCCCGCAAGAAGCGTGAGACATGCAACACTGCACCCGGCGACCCCGACTCGACTGGTGGAGAACCAACACCTCAGGGAGGACCCTCCGGCGACTCCGAGACTGTGAGTAACCAAAGTTGTCCCCCCTGAGCCCCCACAGTGACGCCTGCAGAGGGAATCCCGAGGCTCCCCCTGACCGCGACTGCCTGAATCTAAGATCCCGATGGCTGGAAAAGACCCTGCACCCGCAGCCCCCAGCACCTGAAGGAACGGAACTTCAGTGCAGGAGTGACCCCCAGGAGGCCCTCTCCCTTGCCCAGGTGGTGGCTACCCCGAGGAACCTCCCCCCTTGCCTGCCTGCATCGCTGAAGAGACCCCTTGGTCTCTCATAGAAAACCATTGGAAACCCGACGCGTGTTTACACACTGCACCCGGCCGCCCCCGCGCTGCTGAGGGTGTACTTTTTGTGTGGACTTGTGTCCCCCCCGGTGCCCTACAAAACCCCCCTGGTCTGCCCTCCGAAGACGCGGGTACTTACCTGCTGGCAGACTGGAACCGGGGCACCCCCTTCTCTCCATTGAAGCCTATGTGTTTTGGGCACCTCTTTGACCTCTGCACCTGACCGGCCCTGAGCTGCTGGTGTGGTAACTTTGGGGTTGCTCTGAACCCCCAACGGTGGGCTACTCTGGACCCAAAACTGAGACCTGTAAGTGATTTACTTACCTGCTAAAAATAACAGTACTTTACCTCCCCCAGGAACTGTGAAAATTGCAGTGTCCACTTTTAAAACAGCTTATTGTGTTTTATGTAAAAAGTATATATGCTACTGTAGTTATTCAAAGTTCCTAAAGTACTTACCTGCAATACCTTTCAAATGAGATATTACATGTAGAATTTGAACCTGTGGTTCTTAAAATAAACTAAGAAAATATATTTTTCTACAACGGAACCTATTGGCTGGATTTGTCTCTGAGTGTGTTCCTCATTTATTGCCTGTGTGTATGTACAACAAATGCTTAACACTACTCCTTTGATAAGCCTACTGCTCGACCACACTACCACAAAATAGAGCATTAGTATTATCTCTTTTTGCCACTATCTTACCTCTAAGGGGAACCCTTGGACTCTGTGCATGCTATTCCTTACTTTGAAATAGCACATACAGAGCCAACTTCCTACAACCCGCTACTCCAATTTGACACTTTACTCAACTGTTTGCTACACCACCCCACTCTACTGCAGTCCACGCCACTATAGTCTACTATGCGTCACTCCACTCCGACACTTGACTGCACTCTACACTACCCCGCTCCACTGTACTTTGATACTTTACTCTGCTATGATACAGCTATCCAAAGTACTCTACTCAACTCTACAACATACCACTCCACTCTATTATACTTTACTCCACTCGGTCATATGTGGCTTTGCTCTATTCCACTATACTTTACCCCATTCTATGCAATTGTTCAACACTCAACTCTACAACGCTCCACTCTACAAGACTCTCCTCCACTCTGTATAACTCTACTCTGCAAAGCACTGCCACACTCTATGCCCATCTACGAGACTTTAATCCACTCTATTCCTGTACATTCCACTGTCCAACTCGGTGCTCCACTGTACACCTGTGCATTCAACTATTCAACTATACAACTGTAAGGAAATGCCTCCTTGGCATGATTACCCCCTACCTTTTTGCCTTTGCTGATGCTAAGTTATGATTCGAAAGTGTGCTGGGACCCTGCTAACCAGGCCTCAGCACCAGTGTTCTTTCCCTAAACTGTACCTTTGTCTCCACAATTGGCACAACCCTGGTACTCAGGTAAGTCCCTTGTAACTGGTACCCCTGGTACCAAGGGCCCTGATACCAGGGAAGGTCTCTAAGGGCTGCAGCATGTCTTATGCCACCCTGGGGACCCCTCACTCAGCACATGCACACTGCCTCACAGCTTGTGTGTGCTGGTAGGGAGAAAATGACTAAGTCGACATGGTACTCCCCTCAGTGTGCCATGCCAACCTCACACTGCCTGTGGCATGGGTAAGTCACCCCTCTAGCAGGCCTTACAGCCCTAAGGCAGGGTGCCCTATACCACAGGTGAGGGCATATGTGCATGGGCACTATGCCCCTACAGTGTATAAGCAAAACCTTAGACATTGTAGGTGCAGGGTAGCCATAAGAGTATATGGTCTGGGAGTTTGTCCAACCCAAACTCCACAGTTCCATAATGGCTACACTGAAAACTGGGAAGTTTGGTATCAAACTTCTCAGCACAATAAATGCACGCTGATGCCAGTGTGCAATTTATTGTAACATACACCCAGAGGGCATCTTAGAGATGCCCCCTGAATACCAATCCGACTTCTAGTGTAGGCTGACCAGTTCCTGCCACACACCAGACATGTTGCTGGCCACATGGGGGAGAGTGCCTTTGTCACTCTGTGGCCAGGAACAAAGCCTGTACTGGGTGGAGGTGCTTCTCACCTCCCCCTGCAGGAACTGTAACACCTGGCGGTGAGCCTCAAAGGCTCACCCCTTTTGTTACAGCGCCCCAGGGCATCCCAGCTAGTGGAGATGCCCGCCCTTCCGGCCACTGCCCCCACTTTTGGCGGCAAGGCTGGAGGAGGTAATTAGAAAAACAAGGAGGAGTCACCCACCAGTCAGGACAGCCCCTAAGGTGTCCTGAGCTGAGGTGACCCATGCTTGAGAAATCCTCCATCTTGATTTTGGAGGATTCCCCCAATAGGATTAGGGATGTGCCCCCCTCCCCACAGGGAGGAGGCACAAAGAGGGTGTAGCCACCCTCAAGGACAGTTGCCATTGGCTACTGCCACTGACCTAAACACAACCCTAAATTTAGTATTTAGGGGCTCCCCAGATCCCAGGAAATCAGATTCCTGCAACCTGAAGAAACAAGAAGGACTGCTGACCTACAAGCCTGTAGAGAAGGAGGAAGACGACAACTGCTTTGACCCCAGCCCTACCGGCCTGTCTCCAACTTCGAAAACCTGCAACCAGCGACGCATCCGACAGGGACCAGTGACCTCTGAAGCCCTGGACTAAAGGACCAAGAAACTCCTGTGAGCAGCGGCCCTGCTCAAAACCAGCTACTTCTTTGCAACAAAGAAGCAACTTCCAGAGAATGCACATTTACCGCCGGAAGCGTGAGACTTCTCACTCTGCACCCGACTCCCCTGGCTTGAGATTCAGAGAACCAACACCTCAGGGAGGACTCCCCGACTACTGCGAGCCCGCGAGTAACCAGAGACGCCCCCCTAGGCCCCCCAGCGATGCCTGCAGAGAGAATCCAGAGGCTCCCCCTCACCGCGACTGCCTGTAACAAGGGACCCGACGCCTGGAACCAGCACTGCACCCGCAGCCCCCAGGACCTGAAGGTACTGAACTTCAACACAGGAGTGACCCCCAGGCGACCCTCTGCCTTGCCCAGGTGATGGCTGTCCCGAGAAGCACCCCCTGTGCCTGCCTGCACCGCTAGAGTGACCCCCACGTCCCTCCATTGTTTCATACCTGAAACCCGTCACCTGCTTTGCACACTGCACCCAGCCGCCCCTGTGCCGCTGAGGGTGTGTTTTGTTTGCCTACTTGTGTCCCCCCCCCCCCCCAGTGCTCTACAAAACCCCCCTGGTCTGCCCCCCCGAGGACACAGGTACTTACCTGCTGGCAGACTGGCGCCTATGTGTTTTGGGCACCTCTTTGACCTCTGCACCTGACCGGCCCTGAGCTGCTGGAGTAGTAACCTTGGGGTTGCCTTGAACCCCCAGCGGTGGGCTGCCTATGCCCCAGAACTGAGACTTGTAAGTGTTTTACATACCTCCTAATCTAACCTTTACTTACCTCCCCCAGGAACTGTTGATTTTTGCACTGTGTCCACTTTGAAAATAGCTTATTGCCATTTTTACAAAGACTGTATATGATATTGCTTTTATTCAAAGTATCTAAGTGAAGTACCTTGCATTTAAAGTGTTTACTTCAAATCTTGAACCTGTGGTTCTTAAAATAAACTAAGAAAATATATTTTTCTATATAAAAACCTATTGGCGTGGAGTAAGTCTTTGGTGTGTGTTCCTCATTTATTGCCTGTGTGTGTACAACAAATGCTTAACACTACCCTCTGATAAGCCTACTGCTCGACCACACTACCACAAAATAGAGCATTAGAATTATCTAATTTTGCCACTATTTTACCTCTAAAGGGAACCCTTGGACGCTGTGCACACTATTTCTTACTTCAAAATAGTATATACAGAGCCAACTTCCTACAACAACACTCTACAAGACTTTCCAACACTGTATGACACACGACTACACCCTACTTTCCGAGGCACCACTCCAAGATATAACACTTTAGTCGACTCAACTCTACGCCAGTACACTCTGTGCTCTTACACTTTACTCAACGCTGCGTTATGCCACTCTACTCTACTCCACTCTACTTCACTGCACGTCAGTTAACCTCTCTGTCACTGTACACACTGTACTGCTCAGAATGGAGTCAAGCTCTGGATTTTCCTTAGTTTAAGAAAAAATCCACAAATAGTCTGGTTCCTTGCTGTGAAACACATACTGAGTGGTGTTTTAAAATCAAGATGCGGTTCAATGACTAGGCCTTCATCAATGAGGCTTACATTGCAGAGAGCTTCAACTTAGAAGACCTTGTGTTGAATGTTGAGGACCCTAAGCAAGATCGTAAAACATGGGGACCTTGTGATAACTCATACCATTGAACAGATGCTCACGATCTGGTTCCTGGTCCTAGATAAATTAATGCACAGGTTTTTACTCCACTGAAGGCTAGCTTATCTGAATCTGTGCATTGCCTAGAGATATGCAAAACCATTTCCAGGGAAAGAAGTTGGTCTGCACAATGGTGTTTTGTCTCTGTAGGTTCATGGTACTTATCATAGAGGCCCACAGCATTTTTCACTTTGTGAGCCATCTCATCATAAAATCAGAATCTTACTACAGGATTTAACCATCAACCTTTCCTGGTTCGTATTATTGAAAGTAAATGCTTAATCATTTCACTTGGAAAACATTAAGCTGCTACCAAGTGTAGTATGTTTACTTTGATTCTTCAACAAGCAGCATCTTTTATTTTTCAAATCTTGCAACCTCAAAGTCCCTCACCTTAATGTTCCTTTTATTGTAAGTCGTTTGACACTCAGTTTGCATAATTCATATCTTGTGGATCAGACCTGCCTCCTAATTCTCCGATTTATTTAGATTTGTAAATAAGATTCCTATCACCTTTACTGTCCACAGCTCCATATGAGGACAGTAGGCACCTTGATGTAATGTAGAAAGTCTGTCACTCAGCCACATCCATGATAGCTGCAAGCCTGACTGTATTGTTAGGCAGACATGACTGTTCATTAGAGAAGTTTGTTGGGTGCGTAGCTAACAGCATACCCGTCGATGAATGGTAAAATCTTACAGAATTTGTGACATGAAGAAGAATGGTGTTGGAGCCAAAGTTTCAGTGTTGCAAATGCCAAAGAAGATCTTTATTAGTTGGTTTTGTCAAGAGGGAGATCCTCATGGCTGACTATCATGCCTAAATTCACAGTTCTGGAACTGCAGCTCTTGTGCCATAATGTGAATCACATAGGCATGAAGGCATCACAAGAATGCATTGTGAGTTAAAAACGCTGAGACCAGTATACTGGGAGCAATATAAATTACTACACTCTAGTTGTTGCAGATGCAGAGGTACTGTATATAATGGTATAGGTAAGATAGATGGATCACTTCAGTCTGTCTTCACCTCCCTGAACTGTCTGCCAGCAGAGAATTGAATCAAACTTAAATCCATGTGTCTAGCACACCGTGGCTGAGATGTTTCAGTTTAATATCCAAACTGTGCTTAAATTGTCTTCATTCATGCTCATTTGAGTTCATACCTTTCCTGGTGTTTAAGTGGTAGAATTATTTTCCTCCTGCACTTTACAAAACTTAACATAAATACAAAAAAGAGAATGAACCAGATAGAAATCCATGTTACACACCAGAAGCAGTAATTTGCACATCCACGCCTCCACTTTTCCCAGTATGTAGGTAGCGCAGTGAAACTATGGTGCTTAGCCACCTCCCTCTAAATCTCTTCCACCAACCACCACACTACCACCGCATACCTTGTCTCTGAAACACTCTTATGGACATTTCACCACAAGGATCACCTCATTCCCTCCATCTTATACAAGATACAGGAGATGGCATGGAACACTTACACACGGACATAGACCCTCGGTGTCAGTATGATGTAGATACTTGCACAGATATAGACGTAGAGGTCCATCCAGGTAAACCCCCACCACCTGAAGACACTACTTCTTTCACACCAGAAGCAGTAATTTGCACATCCACGCCTCCACTTTTCCAAGTATGTAGGTAGCGCAGTGAAACTATGGTGCTTAGCCACCTCCCTCTAAATCTCTTCCACCAACCACCACACTACCACCGCATACCTTGTCTCTGAAACACTCTTATGGACATTTCACCACAAGGATCACCTCATTCCCTCCATCTTATACAAGATACAGGAGATGGCATGGAACACTTACACACGGACATAGACCCTCGGTGTCAGTATGATGTAGATACTTGCACAGATATAGACGTAGAGGTCCATCCAGGTAAACCCCCACCACCTGAAGACACTACTTCTTTCTAAGAGCTAGTGGGGATGGCAGCAGCTTACCATCAGGTACTCCTTCATAATGATCCTATAGAGGACGATTTCCTCTTTGAAACATTAACTGCCTAACAACAAATTCACTCAGCGTCTCCTTATGTTTAAAGTAATGTTAAAGCATGCAGACAACATTCTTCAAGACACGGCTAGAGCTCAGGTTATTAGTTCTAGAGTGGAGAAGAAAAATAAGGCCTTTCCCTCACGTGCCATCTTCCCAGCTCTTGCATAGGCCACACGACAAGCCAGCCTCTAAACTTCCTTCAGCCGAAACATCCTCACCACACAATAAGAGTCAGCCACATACATCCTCAAACAGGGGATTCTACAGTGGGTCCTATAGAGGAAACAATTAAATAGGTAGAGGTAAAACAACCTCCCCTTGAACCTCTAGCACTGTCTCCTACCAGTAACTTACTCCGGCTTCCCTCTGAACATCAGACCTCTCTAGGAGGGAGCCTTCAGTTCTTTTTCCAAAACTGGCAACACATTACTACAGATCAATGTGTGTTAGATATTATCGAACATGGTTATTGTTTGGAGCTCAGTTCTACACCTCCAAATATCCCACCTCGCACTCACAAATTCACAGAATCACATCACTCTCCTCAAACAGGAAGTTCAATCTCTGCTTGCAAAGGGAGCAATAGAACCATTTCATATTCAGTATCAAGGCACAGGAGTGTATTCCCTTTACTTTCTCTTCCCCAAGAAAGATGGCTCACTAAAACCTGTCCTGAATTTCACAACCCTAGACCATTACACAATATCAGAACATTTTCATATGGTCACACTCAAAGATGTGTTACCCTTGCTACAGGAGGGCTACTTCTGGCAGTTAATTTAAAAGACACCTATTTCCATTTTCCTATTCACCCATCTCATTGCAAATATCTCAGATTTGTCATACAAAGGCAGCACCATCAATTCAGACTGCTCTCATTGGGGGTCACCACAGCACCAAGGGTTCAGAAAGTGCTTAGCGGTGAAAGCGGCTCACCTCCACAGACAGAACTTTCATGTGTACCCTTACCGACTGGCTTATCAAAGGCCAGCTCTCGCAATCGATGTCTCAGCCCTATTCAAACCACAGTAGACTTGCTTCACTGGTTAGGATTCACAATCCACTTTCAGAAATCACATCTCACCCCACTTTAGGCACAGCCTTACCTTGTGGCCATAATCAATACACAGTTAGGCACGGCTTACCCAAATGCACAGAGTACAGAACTTTCAAGCACAACTTCACTTTAATCCCAATATGAGTCGCACTGAAATTTATCCCGAAACTTCTGGGAATGATGGCCTCTTGCATTGCAATAGAGCGACATTCACGTATTCACATGCGCCGTTGCAGGAATGTCCATCACGTCACTGGTCTCAGACACCAGGTCCCTTACAGAATCTAGTGTTGGTAGACAACCCAGTGGTGGAACAAAAACAACCTTTTGACAGGGTGGCCATTTCTGGACCCTGTTCCACAAGTCATTCCGACAATGGATGCTTTCCAAATGGGATAGGATGCTCATCTACAAGTTCTTGCCATACAGGGTCTTTGTGATCACACACACGGACTTTTGCACATCTGCTTAATGGAGCTGCTAGATGTTCATCTAGCACTCAAAGCTTTTGTGACACAGCTTAACAACAAAGTAGTCCTCATCGCACAGACACATTGACCACCACGTTCTACCTGCAAAAACAAGGAGGGGGTGGCAACTCACTACAGTTGTCTCACCTTTCACAAACAATTTGGCGTTGGGCGATTCAACAACATTTACCTGTTAGTAGAACAACTTATGGGATCGCACAACAATTTTGCTGACCTCCTCAGCAGAGTGCACCAACAAGTCCACAATTGGGTACTCCACCCCAAAGACCTGCAACCCTACTTCAAAAGTGGGATTTCCGAATCACGATCTATTCGTAACAAAGGAAAACACAAAATGCCCAAACTTTACCTCCAGGTTCCCACACCCTCAGTCTTGGGATATTGCTCTATTTGCCTACGCTTTTCTACCTCTCCCCCTCCCTTCCATATGTGGTTCGGAAACTCAAGCAAACTTCTCTCACACTGTTTCTAGTGGCACCCAGATGAACAAGACATCCATGGTTCACCACACTACAGGACCTATCAGTAGCACATCATGATAAGCATCCCCTCAACCCGGAACTTCTCACTCAGAATCAGGGCCGGACCAGGCACTCAAATCCCAAGGAGTTGAATCTTGCAATTTGGCTCCTGAAGTCATAGAATTCAGGTATTTGAATCTACCTCAAGAATGTACGGACATTCTTAAAGAAGTACGCAGACCAACTGAGAGGAAATGCCTTCCTTGGCATGGTTATCCCCCTAACTTTTTGCCTTTTGTTGATGCCAGTTATGATTGAAAGTGTGCTGGGACCCTGCTAACCAGGCCCCAGCATCAGTGTTCTTTCCCTAAACTGTACTTTTGTTCCCACAATTGGCACAGCCCTGGCACACAGATAAGTCCCTTGTAAATGGTACCCCTGGTACCAAGGGCCTTGTGGCCAGGGAAGGTCTCGAAGGGCTGCAGCATGTATTATGCCACCCTGGGGATCCATCACTCAGCACCTGCACACTGCTTCACAGCTTGTGTGTGCTGGTGGGGAGAAAAAGACTGAATCGACATGGCACTCCCCTCAGGGTGCCATGCCCACCTCTCACTGCCTGTGGCATAGGTAAGTCACCCCTCTGGCAGGCCTTACAGCCCTAAGGCAGGGTGCACTATACCACAGGTGAGGGCATAGTTGCATGAGCACTCTGCCCCTACAGTGTCTAAGCAAAACCTTAGGCATTGTAAGTGCAGGGTAGCCTTAAAGAGTATATGGTCTGGGAGTCTGTCAATTACTAACTCCACAGTTCCATAATGGCTACACTGAAATCTGGGAAGTTTGGTATCAAACTTCTCCGCACAATAAATTCACACTGATGCCAGTGTGGGATTTATTGTAAAATACACCCAGACCGACTCCTAGTGCTAGGCTGACCAGTTTCTGCCAGCCTGCCACAACCAGATGAGTTTCTGTCCAGATGGGGTGAGTGCCTTTGTCACTCGGTGGCCAGGAACAAAGCCTGTACTGGGTGCTAGGCTGACCAGTTTCTGCCAGCCTGCCACAACCAGACGAGTTTCTGTCCAGATGGGGTGAGTGCCTTTGTCACTCGGTGGCCAGGAACAAAGCCTGTACTGGGTGGAGGTGCTTCTCACCTCCCCCTGCAGGAACTATAACACTTGCTGGTGAGCCTCAAAGGCTCATACCTTTTGTTACAGCACCCCAGGGCATCCCAGCTAGTGGAGATGCCCGCCCCTCCAGCCCCTGCCCCCACTTTTGGTGGCAAGGCCAGAGGAGATTATGAGAAAAACAAGGAGAAATCACCTACCAGTCAGGACAGCCCCTAAGGTGCCCTGAGCTGAGGTGACCCCTGCCTTTAGAAATCCTCCATCTTGAGTTTGGAGGATTCCCCCAATAGGAATAGGGATGTGCCCCCCTCCCCTCAGGGTAGAGGCACAAAGAGGGTGTAGCCACCCTCAAGGACAGTAGCCATTGGCTACTGCCCCCTGACCTAAACACACTACTAAATTTAGTATTTAGGGGCGACCCTGAACCCAGGAAATCAGATTCCTGCAACCTGAAGAAAGGACTGCTGACCTGAAAGCCCCACAGAGATGACAGAGACGACAATTGACTTAGTCCCAGCCCTACCGGCCTGTCTCCAGACTCCAAGAACCTGCACAGCGAGGCATCTGACAGGAACCAGCGACCTCTGAGGACTCAGAGGACTGCCCTGAACCTAAAGGACCAAGAAACTCCTGAAAACAGCGCCACTGTTCAGAACCTGCAATAACTTTGCAACAAAGAAGCAACTTTTAAAGAACTCTCTGTCCCCGCCGGAAGCGAGAGACTTCACACACTGTACCTGACACCCCCGGCTCAAGTTCAGGAGAAACAACACCGCATAGAGGACTCCCAGGCGACTCCAACAACCTGGACACCCTGAGTCGACCTCCCTGCACCTCCGCAATGACTCCTGCAGAGAGGATCCAGAGGCTCCCCCTGACTGCGACTGCCTGGTAACAAAGGAACCCGATGCCTTTGTCCAAGCACTGCACTCGCAGCCCCCAGGACCAAGAGGAACCACTAACCAGTGCAGGAGTGACCAGCAGGTGGCTGGCCAGAGAAGCCCCACTGTGCCCTGCCTGCATCGCCTAAGTGTACCCCGGGCCCCTCTATTGCTTTCAATAGCAAACCTGACTCCTACTTTGCCTACTGCACCCAGCCGCCCCTGTGCCGCTGAGGGTGTGTTTTGTGGGCTTGTGTGTCTCCCCCACTTCCCTCCACAGTGCTCTACAAAACCCCCCTGGTCTGCTTCCCGAGGACGTACTTACCTGTAAGCAGACTAGGCCCGGAGAACCCCTGTTCTTCATAGGCACCTGTGTGTTTTGGGCCCTCCTTTGACCTCTGCACCTTGACTGGCCCTGTGTTGCTGGTGCAGTGGCTTTGGGGTTGCCTTGAACTCCCAACAGTGGGCTGCCTATGCCCAGGAGACTGACAGTGTAAGTGCTTTACTTACCTGAGAAACTTAACCAAACTTACCTCCCCCAGGAACTGTTGATTTTTGCACTGTGCCCACTTTTAAAATAGCTTATTGCCATTTTAACCTAAACTGTGTATACTACTGTTTTAAATCAAAGTTCTATACTTATCTGTGTGAAGTGCCTTGCATTTTATGTACTTACCTCAAATCTTGAATCCTGTGGTTCTAAAATAAATTAAGAAAATACATTTTTCTATATAAAAACTATTGGCCTGGAGTTATGTATTTGAGTGTGTGTACCCCATTTATTGCCTGTGTGTGTACAACAAATGCTTAACATTACCCTCTGATAAGCCTACTGCTCGACCACACTACCACAAAATAGAGAATTAGTATTATCTAATTTTGCCACTATCAACCTCTAAGGGGATCCCTTGGACTCTGTGCACACTATCTCTAACTTTGAGATAGTATATATAGAGCCAACTTCCTACACCAACCACAAGAGCTTGTTAGGCGTCAAAGTGGAAATGCTTTGTTCACTATTGCATTTCTAAAAATTGGAACCCTTTACAAGTGTCAGTGCAAAATATTATTTTGTGTCTCCTACATTTGCAAAGGACAAACCTGGCATATACCTCTATATGGTCACATTTAGCAGCTATTGCTGCTTATCTCAAGTACAGACAATGGTCTTGTCTTCTCAAAATCCCTGTCATAAAGGCTTTTATGGAAGGGTCTAAGAGTGTGATACTACCAATGCCTTCTTGGAACCTTAATGTAGAACTCACTACACTTATGAGACCACCTTTGGAACCACTGCATTCATGTCCTTTGCAATTTCTTTCATGGAAGGTGTCCTTCGTTGCAGTCACTTCCCTAAGGTGTGTAATTGAGCTCCAGGCATTAACCTTGCAAGAACCCTTTTTACAGATGCATAAAAAAAGTGGTTCGTCCTACCAACCCAAAATGTCTACCAAAAGTAGTATCTCAATTTCATCTCAACCAAACTTCTGAATTGCTTTTTTTTTTTTTTTTTTTTTTTTTGCCGCAACCTGATTCCGTTGCTGAAAGAGCCCTCCACAGGTTAGATGTGAAAAGAACGCTTATGTTCTATATTGATAGAACTTAAACACTTAGGAAGACAAAACAACTCTTTGTTGCTTTCTCTCCACCTCATAAATGTAACCCTGTTACTAAATCAAGTATAGCAAGCTGGTAAATGTATCCAAACGTGCTACGTAAAAGCCAAGAGGTCACCAGAGCAGCACAAAAAGGTGCATCTATGGCATTTCTAGGTAACATACCCATAGCTGACATTTGTAAGGTGGCTACTTGGTCAACACCTCACACATTCACTAACACTATTGTCGGGATGTTGTAGCACACCAGCAAGCCAATGTAGGTCAGGCAGTGCTACACACTTTTTCAAACTACTGTAACACCCACAGATTAGCTACTGCTTCTTGGGAGGCACGGCTTTACAGTTTATGCAGAGCATGTGTATCTACAGCCACACATGCCATCAAACAGAAAATGTTACTTACCCACTAAGCATCTTTTTGTGGAATGTAGTGCTGTAGATTCCCATGTGCCCACCTCCCGCCCTGGACACCTGTGGTCATTTCAGTATTTTAATATGCATAATTTAGTATGCGTGGTCAGCTTTTCTTACATATCTTTATATTACACTCCATTCACAACTGCCTGTGGAAAACAATCTGACGATGGAGTCCAGGACCATACGCATTGCCAGCAAAGGGGAGGAGTAACTCAACCTCGTGACTCGAAAGACTTTTCGAACAAAAACAACTTGCAACCTTCCGGGCCCAAGACTAGATGGCGGAAGTATGCAAGCATGTGAATCTACAGCACTATGTGCCACAAACAGATGCTTACTGGGTAAGTAACATTTTCTATTTTCAAGAAGCAGAAACCGTCATTAATGTGTTAAAATGATGGTAAAAGGGTTGCCGTTTTACAAAAATGCAGGTTCAGCTTTCTTCCTCCCACAGAAAGGGACTCTTACAAAAAAGTGAAGGCATTTTTGAGGTGGCCATAAACTGAAGAAAAAGCTTAAGGCACTCTTAAGATGTTGAATGAAGTCTGTTTATACTGAACCCTTAGGTGAAGACCTCACAAAATAGGGCAAAAGAAACCCTGAAATCTCTTGAGATCCGTTCAGCACGAACCTGAAAAACAAACTGAGGCCAATTGCTGTACAGTGCGTGCTGAAAGATGAACTCCGCTGGCTCCTTCAAGGAGCACGGCATGTTTTTTTTCAACATTGTACCTCTTCACTTCGTTATTCTGTCATATAGGTGTTTTCAAGATCAACTTTAACAGTTCAGCATGGTTTTTGTTAAATGCTGCTGTGCTGCCTTTTATATTGTGTAAAAAAAAATATATAGAAAAAGTTGGCCTGTTTGTTCTGTGGAGGTTAAAACATGCATTTTTGGAAAATGCCATCTTTTATCTCCAATCAAAGATGTAAGTAATTATTTTCCTTAACAAAAAAAAAGTAAGTACTCCGGGGTCCCAGCATGCAATTGGGAGAGTATGATTAACTTTATTGGTGCTTGGCATGCCCTCACACTTTAACTGACAAAAGAGCTGTAGTACAGTGTCCAGCTCACTTACAGGGTAAGATATATACTCATCTAACACCAGTATTCTCCTCCTACATTTCTCATTACTTTGTTCTGCAACAGGAATTACTTCCCTCTGTGTCCAACTGTATTCCACCAGAGTCATGCATTAGTCGTTGAATTTTGATGTCTGTCTATGGCAGTTTGTAGGATGACTTTGTGGACCATGTCTGGTGCTTTGTGCAAGCTTTACAGCCTTGGTACTTCATCATGGGGAAAAATAGCTCTGCCAAGAGTTTTGAGTAACCATTTTACTCAATCTTCTGGTTAGTCTGTGTAGATTTTTACCCAACCATTTAGTTTCTCTTGCTATGGAACATGTCTACAGGTTGGGCTCATAGGGCTTATAGGGAAGGGAGGACATATTGTTTTCTGTACAGCAACTTTACACCTTGAGTCCCTAGGGTGTTTTCTTTTTGCATTGCTTCCTACTTTACATTCTATCATCATCGAAAACTAGCACACTGATTGTCTATGTTTCAGAAATGCAACTGGCAGCATTTGTGGACAAAGAGAGCATGAGAACATATATACCTGATGTAGGTTGTGCAGATGTCTGATTTGAACAATTGTTATGAAACTGTTTCTAGTCCCGCCTCTAGGCAGCAAACTATATGCAAGTTGGAAGAGGTAAGGCCATCACTGCCCAATAGTAAGACCCACAATAAATGTTACTTTAATCTTCTCTTTTGTGAAACCAAATTGAGTATGCCAATTCTTCCAATGTCCTAAGCTGAGTTTGGCATGCCCATTGACATAGAAGTGTTAAGCAGTTGTGAAGCTGAAAAATGACTGACTTACACATCATCAAAAGGCACAGTCATCTGAGCAGCCTTAACATCCTGACTCTGGCCTGCTGTCTTCTGTATTAGTCTGCCTTCTTATCCCAAATGGACCAGTTTCCCAAACTCTCTGGTTCTCTCACACAGGAGGGTCTGTACTGCTCCAGGATGATGCGCGACGATCGGGTGAAGTCATGATCGACATGGATTCTAGAATGAGCCAACAGTTACAGCTGATAGACGAACAGGTATGTTTCTATGGTTCATATTTTGTAGATCTGCATGGTAAAGGAATTTTGAGGATGTTGACAAACCAGTGAAAAGAATATAAACAAAATAAAGGAAGGATTTTTAAAGATTGTACCTACTCCATTATAAACATGACTGCAAACTTTTCGTCTTCAAATTTGTTGTGCCATTACCCTCTTAAATAGTACATCAACTCCACAGCTTACCAGATTCAAAGAATCTTTAACAAAAAGATTATCCAAAGTGTCCATCCAGCTGCTGTTTCCAACATTTGCATTCTCTCCTTAGAGTGCCCCTGACGACATGGAGGATTGAGCGGGGGGGGGGAAACAAAATCACCATTGACTAAATTCAGCCCCAACCATCTCCATGCACTATACACACGTTCATGTCTGCTTGGTAGACACATTTTAAAGAGTGTATAATTTAATTTAGTCATTTGAAATATGTAGTTGGAATCCAAAATCAGTAATATTTGTATATGAGACCATTTCAGTTGCTTCAATGATACGTTTTAGACTTCATGACCTTTTTGAATGGTTTAAAGAGCTTCAAAGCAGCAGCAACGTGTCACTTAATAGATGCAAAAGTGGACTGTTATTTCCTTCTCGCCACTGTAGGGTTGGGTATATTTTTCAGGAGAGTATAGTTTTGATTTCTGGGAGCAGCTGTTTGGGAAGTTCAGTATCACTTGGAGCTGTTTTGTTATCTTGGTGGAAAAAAAGTCTTGTTGATTGTCTCCTGATAGGACTCGTATATCCAAAGCCGAGCAGATACTATGCAGAATATAGAGTCCACCATCGTAGAGTTGGGCTCCATTTTTCAGCAGCTGGCACACATGGTGAAGGAGCAGGAGGAAACCATTCAACGGTAAGATAATTTTAATTGAAAATACCTCCATGGATCTTGCTTTTGTCAAGGTGCATGTAACACAACTAAGACTGAGTAGTTTTACAATTAGGAGAATCTGTGTCACTAAGTTCCCTCAAGCTCTTGAGGATGACTCAGAAGAGGGAGGTGTGGTTCATGTTCAAGCCTTCTTTTAAGAATCACTGTGATGCCTTTTCTTTTGGCTCTACAGGGAGTGATTCCTGGATTTACCACTGGTGTCCAGGGGGCACATTACTAATGCAGTTCATTTGGTACACCAAATTATTTTGTGGCACTGCCGTACTTACAGCCTCCCTGCATTCATTGTTCTAAGTCATCTAGACACCAAGAAAGCCTGTAGAGCAACATCAGACACCAGATCAGGAGTTGAACCTCAGTGGTTGCCACTCTCTCCGGAATTACTTAATATGGTGTGGTAAGCCTACAGTTTTTTCCTTGCACCTGTGGCTTAGTAAAAGAAGAAATACCTACTTGCTGCTGAGGAGTTAGGTTTCATTTGTCAGGATAAGCGGCCTGGTCCATGGGGGTATTGCACAAGACTTAGCTTCAGTGAAGGAGCTCCTTTGAGGACACCTTAAGGGCCTGGGTCTGCCACAAAGCATTAGGTAGCCCGGCTCTGCAGCCCTGGACTAAACAAAATCATTATCCTTTTTTGGGGTCAATGAGTTTCTCAGTCAGAAGAGTGAGCACTGTCCCTGACCCATCCCATAGATACAAACTAAGGAAAATTGTTTTGTAGGATACAACATGTCAAAGAGCAGCAGAAAATAAATAAGTCTGTAATACCTTGGTTTTTTTTCTCCATAAAAACACAGCCCAGTGCACTGGCCTCAAGCAACCCTGTAGACGCATCGGACTGTGAAAATATCACTTTGCCCAGTGTAAGGTCAGAAGAAGGGCAAGGCTCGCAATGAAGTCAGTAATAATAAGTATGTAACATAAAACAAAAGACATAATTACTCAAGTGGCACAATCTGTGTCTTTGTCACAATCAAACTTGAAATAAAATGACTAGAATACATACTTGAAATCCAATTACTCTCTCAAACTAGGTTTAGCATGAGATGAGAGTAGTCAATCTACACACAGTGCTGTTTGGATAAGGCATGCCTTAAGTCTAATAATACTGCCATCACTTATTAACCCCCTAGAAGCTTCATGAAAGACATACAGATATGAGAGCAGACATCCTATCTTTGTCTGTTGGAACAAAAGTCCTGTGCCTCCATGCCTTTGGATGATTTCTATCTGACCTTGTGTGAATCCCATGTTTTCCTGATTAGGCAATGTCAGATCTCAGCTTTGCTGTTAAGGAGGCACCCACAATTGTTTGCTTTTGGTTACGGCTTTGTATGGACTGAATCAGTGGCAGAGGAGTTCTTAGTCTGGGGCTACTGGCCTTTTTATCTGTACCCCTTTGGTGAATTACTTATTTACTCACTGTGTTAGTTTGTTGATGTCTGATTTACCTTTGGGCCCTTGGCTTTGATGATACCTGGAACATGCATGGAAGACCTCTCTGTACGTCGTGGTAGGTTTGGGCTAGTTGTATGTGTTTGTATGTGTAATGGTGTGTGTTCGTATGTGTAATGTAAATGGGGAAGTATAATGATACATAATGGAAATGGGGGAAAGTAAAGATCTTCGTTAAATCCTACTATACAGGGCAAAGTGTTGGCTACAGAATCTCTTCACCATTTGCATTCCAACTTAATAAACTGCTGCACTTTTGAGAACATTTTCCCATTGCATATAAAAATGCACTTAACATAAGATTCCAGAACACAAAACACAGAACAGCGCAAGACCTGACATAGTCCATTGGACTTCATGTGTTTAGGCTGGGCAATAAAATTTGGATACTGGGCTACAGTAGTGCTGCACTCAAATTAAATGTCTTGCATGTACACATTTTCTCTTCCTCTCTCTATGAAACCAGTTGTTGCTGTCTGGTGGTAATACCGCTAAGGTCTCACTAAGGGTTTGATGTGGCAATCAGCTGACGATAAATATTACCCACCCACCAATAAGTAAATCTCTTATTGTTTGTACTTGCCATCAAAGTGGACGCACCACTGCATAAGAGAAATCCCCACCGAAGGTCCTTGAGTGGGTCTGTTGCTACCTTCACACTGTGCCTCTAGACTGGGGACAAGTTTGACAAAGTCTGCAGAGCTGCCTTGCAGCTGTTCCTGTAGACACAAGAAAGGACATCCCTTTTTGCAGGAGTTACTGGAGTGTGCTTGCCTGGAGAAATTGATCAGCATCACCTATGAATGTTAAGTTTCAGCCGACTGAAGTGACTTAGGAAGAGGGCATCCTAATAGACTGACACTGCTCAAAAATCACTTGGAGCTGCTCTTTCACAATAGAGAAGTACAAGTTTGCATCGACACTCACCCTCCCTATACATGGAAGCACCTCTCAGTCTGTACCTGGTCGGCTTGAGTATTCTTCACTTCTCCACGTGCCTTGGGGTCCTCTGCAGTCAGTTGGAGCAGGTCACCCTTATGCCAGAGCTTATTAGTATTCTCTTCCTGGCCCTAGCGATTTAAGAGTTTGTGGTCCAAATCCAATAGATCATTTGTTCATGTCAGTATTACACTGGCTTATGGATTTCGTGGTGCCATTGTGGGTGTCCAGCTACCAGGTTTTGAGATACAGGCCCCTTCCCTACCAACCAAGAAACCGGCACTTTGCAAGCCACTGTCCCTTCCACAGCACAGCAGCTACTAGACCTTTAAAGTAAATAAACTGTTCACCCCAACCCAGCACCAGTCACAATACCGAGTCCCCTGTGGACACCAGTAGGAGTGCCCCAGGAGAGCACCTACAGCAACATTTTGAAAGATTGGCTTTTCATTCTTTAGGTGGTGGGCTTTGTGGGATATAACCTGGTTTGTAGAAGGTGTGTAAGATGCATTCCTGAGCACATTCCTTGAGATATTGGTGTCTGCGATCACTACATGCCAAAACTTCATTCTGAAATAGACTATGAAATATATTAAAGCTGAATGCTTATGCATTAACTTGAATCAATCAGTATATTTTAGGTTGGGATAACGTCATCTGTAGTGCTCACAGTTAAACTATTTTCTACCTTTTCTGGCTAAGAAGCTACTAAAGTGTTTGAGTTTAGTTCTCTGGCCCAGAAGGTTCTAGGCACTTCAGGTTTTTGATATGTATTTATGACTAGAGTGTGGAATATTTACTTCTAAATAAAATCCATATCTTTTGTCAAGTTTTGACATGGTTCTAGCCTTGCACAACCATCTAAAGTAAGCTTTGTCTGCTCAACCTTTCTGCTCTGAGCAAATCATGCTAATGTACTAGAAGTCATTTAGGTTGAGTGTGGCAGCAGGTTGGCCCAGAACAAAAGTGGGACTCTAAAAGTCTAAACAGCACCTCATTGAACTGCAAGGCTATTGGAACAATGTCCTCCACGCAGATTGGACCAAAGTGGAGATGTTTGACTGTAATGCACAATGACATCATTGCTGAAACCCAAATGGTGCATATTGCAACAAGAACCTCCTAACAGCCATCTAGTATGGTGGTAGAAAGGTGATAATATGGGCCTGCTTTGCAGCTTCATCACCTAGATGCCTAGTGAGTCCATTCTGAATACTTCTTCCTACCAGAATATTCTAGAGGAAAGTGTCAGTCCTTACATCCAGAAACTTTGCTGAACGTGGGTTGAGTAACATGATGATATACCAAAACACACAATACATGTACAACAGAATCTCTTGAAAATAATCACAATTGTAATGGTCAAATTAATGTCCAGGTCTCTTCCTCAATGAGATGTTGGTGTGGGACCTAAAGAGAGCTGTGTATAAAGAAATGCCCTCAGACAGCGCTGAAAGGAAGCTTTTTTCTAAGAAGCGGGCCAGAATTCCTCTTTGGAAATGTGAGAGACTTTTAAGCGCTTACAGGAAACGTTAACTTTGTTATTTTGCTAAAAGGGGCTTCCTTCCACATGTTACAAAATCACTGAGCGTTCCTCCTTTTTCACTCAAAGCTTTTCAATGTTGACTAATAAGTAAATTGTGTGTTTTATTTGTCAAACAAGAATAGTTGGTGATTACTAGACAACATAAACATTTGTTATCCTAATAAAAATACCCAAAAAATAGAATACAGTTATTAAAAGCTGTGAATTCCAACACTCAAGCAATAATTCTTTCCGTTTAACAATTTTGCCGCCCACCCAAACAGAAAATAACCAATTACATTTGTCACTGCCCCTGTAGTAAATGGGGTCTGCCCATTTAATCCTCCTGTGTTTTATTTTTTTTATTTTTTGCCTGCTCAGTTTTGAACTTTAACTGTGAGCGAATCTCACTCACTGTACATTGTGTGGAAATGGATTGAGAGTACTAACCACCAATGTATGCCTTTTAAGATAAGGTTCACTCCTGCACAGATAGAGTAGGAAGCCCCCTGTGCCGGTTTACATTAACACGTGATGACAAACAGGTGTGCTTGCCTAATGTGTGAGAATACAGTCTGCTTCAGCCCAGTATCTCCTGACAGGTAGACGGTCACAAAAGAGATTGTTGCAGATCTGGTGTACTTCTTACATTGCAATTGTGGGGTAGGTCTGCAAAGCTTAAATAAAGAATAGGTGCATTGCTGAATTATACATTATGGGTGAAATTGGAGCCAAAGTAAAGTTTTGTCCTGCCTAGCGATACAGGTCAGATACTAAACCAAAGGTTAAAAATGTATTCCGAGTGCAGATTAACTGTTACTGTTGTGATATCTGTACACTTTATGGCACTTGGCGAATTGTCATATTTTCCTTACTCAGTCCATAATCAGATTCTTTGTCCCACCTTATCGCTCAAGTTTATTACTCTACTAGCAAGCAAGAGGATCAGAGGCCTCCCCCTGCGATAGCAATTTGACAGTGCTTACCCTTGCTCTTGGGAAAGTAAGGAGTGGGGGAAAGAGTCTGCATGTGCTAATTACCTTTCACTCTGCACCAGGCCTGGACGGGGCTCACTCCTACAGAAACATAGGGGGTTAGACCTGAAGCCAAACACCTGAGTTTTCAATAGGAAGGGATCTGGCTACAGTGACAATTGAGGTCAAGGCACAGGCCCTCACGGAAGGTCATTCTATGGACTACTTCAAGCCGCCATGTTGAAATGTCCCAGAATGCTGTGCATGATGGTTGGGGCAGGGATGGAACGATGTGTTCCATCTCCCTGGAACTAAAACAAAGATGAGCGCTACCACACTGTCAGTAGCACTGTGCTGTGGCTTCCCTGCACAGTCACCCACATTTGTGGATCAGCCAGGCTGGGAGCCATCTGGACAGCACTGGCATGAGCCCTCTGCATTGCCTCTGCTTAAAGCACACCCTGGGTGCCTCATTGAAGTGCATGAGTACCTGGCCTCTTGAAAAATAATAATAATGATGAATCTTGCAGATCAAGACCACCTTTAAAAAAAAAAAAAAAACGAAAAATAAATAAAAAATAAAAAAACATAGACACGGGCAGGAGGTTACCCCATAAATTCATAAATTCCCATGGCCGATCAGCTGGGCAAAGAAGCACCCCATAGCTATTTGCATATTACTTTTTGTGGAAAGGCCAAGAGTACCATCAACATGTCTAGAGAGTGTTTGGGGGTTGCCAGAAGTTCAGCAGGTCCCAGAAGGTTACCCCAAGTCCCACTGGGGGTGGCGGAAGAGGGGTCTATATTGATGCCCCATTAGAGATTTTGTGGCAATTCAGGCAGATCTGGAGCTTTGGCTTTTTCAGGTGGGCTCTGGAGTGCGAGGAATCCTATTGCTGGTTTCTAAATCTGCAGTAGCAGCCTGTCAAAACTAGTACAAAGACTCTTGTACACATTGATAACGCTGTATGGACAAAGACCATATTGACAATGAAATGTTATACCGCTCGTCATGACCATGAAAACATTTTATTGACAAGGTCACATTTAACAGTAAACATTCCATGTTTTATTGAAGGTTGTTGACATATTTTGAAATACTTTGACAAACCCAAGATTAACAGTGAGTCATGACAGGCCTTAATGAAGGTCAGTTGTAAGATGGCACCATCCAAAGTGAATTTAATGGTGTTTCATTAGTTCTGTGTGAACTTTATTTTTATTAATGTAGTGACACCCCGACAAAGTTATTAAGCCTGCCTTTTGATAACAACACTCACTTATGTTGTGTTTAGTATATGTGGGGATTACTTTTTTGGGGCCTGGGGCTTGCTAGGTATGTGAACTATTAGGAGGCGGTCACTCTGGGTGTTTCCATTTGCCTACTTGTGCATATTTGTAAATTAATACATTGTACTCAGTGGCATGAGCGTAATTAAGTACTTTTCCTTTTTATAACGAAGGACATTGACTGGAGAATAAGGCACCTTTCCTCCCTGATTATTACCCAGTTATACCATTATTACATCCTAAAAACTCTGTTTTACTAATTCTTTTTGGTACGACAAATTAAGTCCATAAAATTGGGCGCAAAATATTTACAACAGATTTCGTATGGTTTAGGACATGAACATAAGGTATGCATTATTTTCTCAGGTGATGATTGCTGTTCAAGGCATGTGTGGGTGTAGGTACACATTCTTAGCATAATCCTGCCATTTAGTGTTGGGTTTGGATGTGTGCAAGATATTTTTCTTCGAAGAAAGTCTTCTGAGTTACGGGCATTGTGACTCCTCTTGCAAGTAATGCTCATGGTCATCGACTCCATTGTTAGATTGTTTACTTCCACCGTCTGTTCCAGACTTGTGCCCTTTTGCTCCGGTTAGACACCATTGTGCTGCATTTTCTTGATTCATACCTGCTTTCTGTTAGCATTGTTGTTGATCGTGGTCCTCTCTCTCTTTTGTTTGGTTCAGTGTCTTCAAATTTGTTGGGGCGACTCAGACGCGGCGCTGCGTGGGACTTTACTCTTCGGGGCATTACTTTAATCCTTCGGCATTCCCCTACACCATTTCCGGAGGCCCTTTTCTGTATGTCCTCGGTATGGCGTTTAGTATCCTTGCACCGATCTTCACTAGGTCTGTAATTTGTGCCTCTCCCCCCGAGTATGAGGCCAGATCCGAGAAGTCCTTACATGACCGTCGGGCTCGACGTCTCGAAGTATCTTGGAGCGCAGGCGATACACCAGACCTGTTCAGACCTAAGAAGAACACCACACACTGGTGTTGGCTGTGGACGAGGGGACCTTATCCCCCCCGAAATCAGCTCTGAAAATCAAGATACAAGATCTGCCTTCTGCTCATCCAGCTGTGACTACTGTGCCCCTTCCACAAAGGGTCGACTTCCCATTCAAGATCAACCTAAACACACTGCTGGGACACTACTGCCTTCAGGCCATGGCTGGCACCGACCGGCTTCTTCAAACATGCCCACCCCTTGGTTGGTGCTTAAAAAATACACTGAAGGTGCCTGCTTCTCAGCCAACCACTCGTGCCTCAGTTGAGTCAAGCTTCAGAACCGAAAAAATTGGCATAGAAGCACCAGCCACTGTCGGCACCGAACCCTGCCCCATCAGAGCCGAGATCTTCAGATCATGACATGTCCGCGCCCCGATAAACTGTCCATGGATCATGGTCTTTGGGACCCCTGCTTCAAAGACTACAGAAAGAAACAAGACATTCGGCAGTAACATATGATGATATATCCACACACAGGACTGATAAAAACTAGACCTCCACACATACTGGTGCCCAACCCTCCAAAAGGCAGCTGCCTTTTGAAGATTCATTGTACTTTCCAATTCTGCCCAAAGTTACTGCCAGTGACCAGGAAAGCAGAGGTAAGTACCTGGTTTTCCCCAAACCTAACAGGAGGACTTTGGAAAAGAATTGTGCAAGACCCAAACAAGACTGGAGGAACCCAAAGGTGGATTCTGGCAGAGCAGGACATGCAAAGCGAGGGGACCAAATCCAGTTCATTATGGAGTGTCCGGTTGTGGCAGAAGCCACTACCCACCCTTTTGTGGTGGCAGGACCAGGTCGACGAGGGACAAGGAACACCAGCAGTGCAGCACAGGAGATGAAGAGGTGTTCCTGAAGTGATAGAGATGGCGTCCCACGTTATCTGTCGTGTTGCAGTTGGTCAGTGGTGCTGGAGAACCACCAACCAGCTTTGGCAAATGCAAAAGAGGACGACGAGTTGCAAGGCTGAAGAGGACCAGCAAGGCCAATGGTCCTCAACCCGAGGAGGGGAGTCCGGGGTGACCCTCTGCAATCCGGAGAGTCACAAGAAAAGGAGGCAGCCCCCCTAGGCAACCCACTGACAACAGGCACAGCAGTCTGTGAGTCCTACTCAGCACACAGGAAGAGGAGTCCCACATTACAGGAGCTGCAGAGAGGAGATTGTGCTTGGCAGGAAGAAGTGCTTAGGGCCAGGACTACACGAAGCCTGAAGATCTCTTGGAGGAGGAGCAAACAAGCCTTCGGACCTGCAAGAGTCTCTGTGCACAGAGGGGTACTGTCCTGCAAGGAGAGGCAAGGGCTTACCATCTCTGAAGTTGGAGCCTGCTTGAAAAGGTACATTTACCCTTTCACTACAGGTCACTGCACCAGGTCCCTGTAAGTCACCCCTATGGTAGGCCCTCCTAGCCCAAAGGGCAGGGTGCAGGTACCTGTGTGTGAGGGCAGCCCTGCAGATACACTTTGCATGGGCTTCCCAGGGGGGCATAATACATGCGGCTTCCCAAGGAGGACCCCTGGTGCCCAAACGCCCTGGGTATCATATACTAGGGACTTACAAGGGGGCACCTGTATGCCAAATGTGGGGTGTTTGTGGTCCAAGCAACCATGTTTAAAAGGAGAGAGCACAGTCACTGGGGTCCTGGTTAGTATGATCCCAGTGAAAACAGTCAAAGCACGCTCATAGCGGGGAAAACGTGGGGACAACCATGCCAAAAGAGGGTACTTTCCTACAATACCTACCTATTTTAAATATGTTCTGTCACACCCCTGACATATTCAATGACCCTGTAAAATCTAGGGTGATAACACCAAGAGACGCCTATGGCAGGGGTTCTAAAGAGTGTCCCCCAAGAGCTTCAGCACAACTTGTGCCATTCTAAAGGACCCAGCTCCAACCTCATACAGACTGCCACTGCAGCCTGCATGACGAGGCTCCAAAAAATGAAAACATATCATGGCACACACTTGTGTGCTATGCCCCCACCAACACTGCTTGTAATATTTGTTAGTTACCCCTATAGCAGGCCATGCAGCTATAAGACAGGGTGCTGTATTTTACGGGCGAAGACATATATGGATGAGCAGATATATCCCTACCATCCTTGTCCATGATTAGATATAGTAAACGAACAGGGAAGCCATTTTAAATACATGCGCTGGACACTGGTCAGTACGAGTTCCCCAGCTACATGATGGCTCCACTGAAAATAGGGATTTTTAGTATCAAACATCTTGTATTAATAAATCCTCCCTGATTCAGTGATGAATGTATTAATACAGGCACCCAGAAGGTACCCTAGAGATGCCCCCAGAAAACCTATCAATTGCTGTTTTGCTGACTGACTGGTTTCCATTGGTCTACCAGCCAACATTCGAGTTTCTGACCCCCAAGGGTGAGAGCATTTTCTCTCAGGCAGTGTGGAACAAAGCCTGCTCTAGCAGGGTTGTTGGTACACCCCTGCCAACAGGATGACCCGCAAATCTGCATTCCAAGGCAGGGAAACCTCAGAGGACCACCGCCCGTGGTATGCACACTTGGCTTCCCTCAGGCGAGAGATGCTGACCCCCCCCCCCTTCCAATTGGCACCTGGACAGGCAGGAAAAATAACTATGCAGGATGCATGTTACACTTGCAGGCTGGGCACACCTCTAGGGTGTCCAACCTGAAATGAACACAGCCTTAGGAATTCAGCCATCTTGTGTATGGTGAAATTAGGAATTCTGAGACAGGGTGATACCCACTCACCAAAGGAGGTGATTATCTAGGGGGTGTAGTGACCCCAGGGGTAAGCAGCCCATTGGCTACTACCCTTCACTCTTAACACCCTTAAATTCAGTATTTAGGGGACTCTCTGATACCAGGACCTCTAATCTTCTCTGGACATAAAAGGAGTGGACAAACAGTCTGCTAACCAAAGAACCGAGGAGCATGACGAACTTGGCGCCAATCCTGCCTGCTGCACCTGACCCTTTTGGAGCAACTGGCCAGTCCTGCGCTGCAGCCTCCAACAAATTGTCAAGAAGAACTCCCTTGGAGCAGAGGAGCTGCTTCCCTGCATCTGCAGGCAACCAACGAACTGTAAGGACCCAGTATTGGGCATCGCCACTGCACCCGAGCTGAAGTGGGCCAACAGTGTCAGCTTGGTTCCTAGGCCCTAGAGACTAAGCTCTCCTTGAGTTCGCCCCCTGTTGACTTCCTGACAGCACTTGCAGCCTCTGTCTGCGGGCCCCCATAATTGCGACCACCTCTGGTGATGGAGAACTGATGGCCCACTTTACCCGGACACCCCAGAGCACGGAGAAGAGGACCACTGGTGTCCCTACATTTCTGAGGCTCATGAGACCTGAGTCCACTTGTTGATTCTGTCGAGTTGAAACCCCAGTCCACACCTGCAGCCTATTTCTGTGCACCATCTTTGTGACCAGACTGATCCCCATTCATTTAAATGGGACACCCAGGGCCTTAACACAACTCTGCACCCAAATGCCCCGGAGCCCCCCAAGGTGACCTGTTAGTGTGGCCTTGGAGGTTGCCTAATACTCACCTTAAGTCCTGGAGAACAGTCCTATAAGTTGTTGCGGAGTACCTGTTTGCCGTACATGTTTTCTCTCCCACAAGGTAACATTTCCGCTACAAAAAAATGCAGTGTCAACTTTTGAAAATCTAAAAGTTCCTGTTTCGAGTGATCTTGGTATCTAAATTTATATAAAAGTATGTGTTATTTTTATAAATTTAAGTCAGTTTTTATTGTGTCTCTTACTGCCTATGTGTGTGACTTGTATGCTTAGCACTACCTTCTGATATGTCTAATTGCTCCCCCACACTACCACAAAAGAGCGTGTTGAGTGTCATTTGTGCCTCTGTAATTCCTTTGGGGTTTGCTGGAGACTTTGCACTGTGTACCTCTTTTTTTGTCCACAACATAAAGAGCCAGCTTCCTATACCCGCTATACATATGTGGTCTTCTTCCACCAGACTCTTTAATGGAGCAGCTGCACACAAAGGAGCCAATCCCCAAACATCTGGCCCCTCCACCAGATAAGGAGAGCAAGAGAATAGATGCCACTGGAAAGAGAGTAGCCGCACAATCCGCCAATCACTGATGTATCGCAAATTCCATCGGCCTCCTCTCTAGGTATGATAAAGCCCATTGGGATGAGATGGAGGAGCTTCTCCAATACCCCCCCAGAAGAACACAAAAATCAAGTCTTTCAATTAGCCTCTGGGGGAAAATTGATATCCAACACTATACTTTGTGCTTTCTGCACTGCGGATGCTGCAGCTAGGGGAATAAACCCCACTGTTTTACTATGTAGACATGCATGGCTTCAAGTCTCGGCGTTTAAACCTGAGGTGCAGCAAAATCTACTGACCCTTTCATTCGATGGTGAACAATTATTTGGACCTCAAGTAGATACGTTACTAGGAAGAAAAAAAAAGACAATGAGATAGCCAAAGCCATAGGAACGCTGCAGATACCTTGCAGTGGCACCTTTCGCTGCTCAACCTACCTTGGAAGGTCCAAAACCACCTTATACTACCAGCAGTCACAAACACAAGCCACCTCGCTTGAAGGATACTACTGAGGCTTATATAGGGGTAACAGTGCCAAAGGCAAAAAGTGCAGATTCACCAAACCATCACCACAACCACCAAACGATGGCTTACCATCATTCCCATGATCACACAACACCTATTGGGGGTCAAATACAAAGGTTCTTTCCTGCCTGGCAGAACATCACCTCAGAACATTGTGTCTTAGATATTATCCAACATGCTTATTGCCTGGAGCTCATTTCCACCCCTCCCAACATTCCACCTCTCAAACATAGACTTTCCCCACAACATCAACAGTTGCTAAGTAAAGAAGTGCCAACAGTCGTCAAATAAGGAGCTTTAGAACCTGTTCAGCTCCGCCAACAAAGCACAGGAGTCTATTCACTATACTTCCTTGTTCCCAAAAAGGACTGGTCCCTGCGACCAGTCTTGGATCTCAGCTCCCTAAACAAGTACAGTCTCTCAGTACTGTCACTTGGTCACTCTTAAAGATGTCATCCCGTTATTACAAAAAGGCAACTTCATGGCTTCACTCGACCTCAAGGATGCCTATTTTCATATTCCCATCCACCTGGCACATTGCCAGTATTTCAGGTTTGTAATAAACAGCATTACCAGTTCGAAGTGTTCCCCTTCTGAGTCACTGCAGCGCCCAATGTCTTACAGTAGTAGTTGTGCAGACAAAACATACATGTCTTTTCAAACCTAGATGACTGAGTCATCAAAAGCACAACTTGTCAAAAGTGCAACACACTCAGGTCACCATAAACATACACTCAGGTCACCATAAACCTACTTCACTATAGAAAACTGGCCCGGTGTGGGGTGGGTACCCAAAGTACTTACACCTTATACTATGTCCAGGTATCCCCTGTAGGAAGTTGGCTCTGTATGTGCTATTTCAAAGTAAGAGTAGAGATACTACTAATGCTCTATTTTGTGGTAGTGTGGTCGAGCAGTAGGCTTATCAAAGGAGTAGTGTTAAGCATTTGTTGTACATACACACAGGCAATAAATGAGGAACACACACTCAGAGACAATTCCAGGCCAATAGGTTTTTGTATAGAAAAATATATTTTCTTAGTTTATTTTAAGAACCACAGGTTCAAATTCTACATGTAATATCTCATTTGAAAGGTATTGCAGGTAAGTACTTTAGGAACTTTGAATAACAATAGCATATATACTTTTTACATAAAACACATATAGCTATTTTAAAAGTGGACACTACAATTTTCAACAGTTCCTGGGGGAGGTAAGTTATTGTTAGTTCTTGCAGGTAAGTAAACCACCTACGGGGTTCAAATTGGGGTCCAAGGTAGCCCACCGTTGGGGGTTCAGAGCAACCCCAAAGTCACCACACCAGCAGCTCAGGGCCGGTCAGGTGCAGAGGTCAAAGAGGTGCCCAAAACACATAGGCTTCAATGGAGAAGGGGGTGCCCCGGTTCCAGTCTGCCAGCAGGTCAGTACCCGCGTCTTCGGAGGGCAGACCAGGGGGGTTTTGTAGGGCACCGGGGGGGACACAAGTCAGCACAAAAAGTACACCCTCAGCAGCGCGGGGGCGGCCGGGTGCAGTGTGCAAACATGCGTCGGATTTTCAATAGGTTTCAATGAGAGACCAAGGGGTCTCTTCAGCGATGCAGGCAAGGGGGGGGGGGGGCTCCTCGGGGTAGCCACCACCTGGGCAAGGGAGAGGGCCTCCTTGGGGTCACTCCTGCACTGGAGTTCCGATCCTTCAGGTCCTGGGGGCTGCGGGTGCAGGGTCTTTTCCAGGCGTCAGGATTTCAGAGTCAGGCAGTCGCGGTCAGGGGGAGCCTCGGGATTCCCTCTGCAGGCGTCGCTGTGGGGGCTCAGGAGGACAACTTTGGTTACTCACAGTCTTTGAGTCGCCGGGGGGTCCTCCCTGTAGTGTTGTTTCTTCACCAGTCGAGTCGGGGTCGCCGGGTGCAGTGTTGCAAGTCTCACGCTTCTTGCGGGGATTACAGGGGTCTTTAAATCTGCTGCTCTGGAAACAAAGTTGCAGTCTTTGTTGAAGAGGGCCGCTGTTCTCGGGAATTTCTTGGTCTTTTGGAAGTAGGGCAGTCCTCTGAGGATTCAGAGGTCGCTGGTCCTGGGGAAAGCGTCGCTGGAGCAGTTTTCTTCTGAAGGAGGGAGACAGGTCGGTAGGCCTGGGGCCAAAGCAGTTGGTGTCTCCATCTTCTCTGCAGGGGTTTTTCCGCTCAGCAGTCCTCTTTTTTGTAAGTTGCAGGAATCTAAATTCTTAGGTTTAGGGGAGCCCTTAAATACTAAATTTAAGGGCTTGTTTAGGTCTGGGGGGTTAGTAGCCAATGGCTACTAGCCCTGAGGGTGGGTACACCCTCTTTGTGCCACCTCCCAAGGGGAGGGGGTCACATTCCTATCCCTATTGGGGGAATCCTCCATCTGCAAGATGGAGGATTTCTAAAAGTTAGTCACTTCAGCTCAGGACACCTTAGGGGCTGTCCTGACTGGCCAGTGACTCCTCCTTGTTGTTCTCATTAGTTCCTCCGGCCTTGCCGCCAAAAGTGGGGCCGTGGCCAGAGGGGGCGGGCAACTCCACTAGCTGGAGTGCTCTGTGGTGCTGGAACAAAGGGGGTGAGCCTTTGAGGCTCACCGCCAGGTGTTACAGCTCCTGCCTGGGGGAGGTGTTAGCATCTCCACCCAGTGCAGGCTTTGTTACTGGCCACAGAGTGACAAAGGCACTCTCCCCATGTGGCCAGCAACATGTCTCGAGTGTGGCAGGCTGCTAAAACCAGTCAGCCTACACAGGTAGTTGGTTAAGGTTTCAGGGGGCACCTCTAAGGTGCCCTCTGGGGTGTATTTTACAATAAAATGTACACTGGCATCAGTGTGCATTTATTGTGTTGAGAAGTTTGATACCAAACTTCCCAGTTTTCAGTGTAGCCATTATGGTGCTGTGGAGTTCGTGTTTGACAGACTCCCAGACCATATACTCTTATGGCTACCCTGCACTTACAATGTCTAAGGTTTGGCTTAGACACTGTAGGGGCACAGTGCTCATGCACTGGTGCCCTCACCCATGGTATAGTGCACCCTGCCTTAGGGCTGTAAGGCCTGCTAGAGGGGTGACTTATCTATACTGCATAGGCAGTGTGAGGTTGGCATGGCACCCTGAGGGGAGTGCCATGTCGACTTACTTGTTTTGTCCTCACCAGCACACACAAGCTGGCAAGCAGTGTGTCTGTGCTGAGTGAGGGGTCCCTAGGGTGGCATAAGATATGCTGCAGCCCTTAGAGACCTTCCCTGGCATCAGGGCCCTTGGTACCAGGGGTACCAGTTACAAGGGACTTACCTGGATGCCAGGGTGTGCCAATTGTGAAAACAAAAGTACAGGTTAGGGAAAGAACACTGGTGCTGGGGCCTGGTTAGCAGGCCTCAGCACACTTTCAATTCAAAACATAGCATCAGCAAAGGCAAAAAATCAGGGGGTAACCATGCCAAGGAGGCATTTCCTTACATCCCCTCTTAGTGAAGTGTAGGCAGCATCTAGAAGCCAGGCTCTCTAGAGGTAGCTATGGCAGCCAAGGCTTATTTAGGAGGCATGCAAAGCTCATTCAGTACCACTGTAGTCACACAGTACTTACACACATGAAAGAAAACACTTAGTATTACAAAATATAGGTACTTTATTTTTGGAACACAATACCACAAAGTACTAGAAGGGCAACCCTCGAATAGGAGGTAAGTAATACACTAAATATATACACAAGTAATCAGAAATAGGCATAGAAAAGGTTTGAAAACAGTGCAAATAGCAATAACCAATAGTGACCCTAGGGGGAGCCCAAACCATATACTGGCAAAATGGAATGTGAACACAGGACTCCCACCTAGGTAAGTGGAATGTGTAGAGGAGAGCTGGGAGTAATAGAAAAACACAGTACCCCTCAGCGACCAGGAAAACAGGAGTAAATCACTGGAATTTCCCCAAACCACCTAAAAGGAGGAAAAAGAAGACACCCATGCAAGACTGCAAGAAACCAGCGGTGGATTCCTGGAGAAGACAACCAGTGGAGAGAGGGAACCAAGTCTAAAAGTCACAGTGGAGTCCAGGAGGAGTAGGAGGTGCTACCCCCCCAGCTGTACTTGAAGGAGTTGGTCGACGGTGAGAAGAACAGGTCAGCACTGTAGCCTTGGAGCCGGAGAAGAGTTCCTGATGGATGCAGAAGATGTCTCTCGCTGGAGTGAAGATTGCAGACGGGTGTCGGTGCAGGAACTCCACCAATAAGCCTTGGTTAAGGCAAACTCAGGGTTAGTGGAAAAGTGGTGCTACCTCGGACAAGCAAGGCCCAGGAGGACTCAATCCAGGAGGGGGAGTCACAAGGGGCCCTCAGTGTCTCGGAGAGTCCATAAGAGCAGAGGCAGGACCCACAGGAGTCCCACAGGACAGTGACATGAAAAAGTCGTAGGAGGAGCCCACGCCGCACTACAGGAAGGGATCCTATGCCGCAGGAGAACCACGCCGGTGGCAGTGTGTCGCAGGAAGGAGTGCTGGCGGTTGGAGCTACATGTCGGCGTAAGATCCTTGGAGGAGATGCAAACAGGCCTTGGCAGCTGCAAGAGACGCAGTGCATGGGTGTGCTGTCCTGCGTGGGAAGGCAAGGGCTTAAATCCACCAAAGTTGGACAGCTGGCAGAGACGACTACTCCAGACCACCACCCGTGATGCAGGATTCACGTAGCTCAAGATGAGGGGAGATCCATGCAGCCGGCTGTCATTGCAGCAGGTGCCTGCGGATGCAGAGGAGTGACTCCTACACTCCAAGGGAGATTCCTTTTTCTTGTACAGGCTGAAGAGTTGCTGTCTTCTGAGGATGCACGGCTGGGGAAATGTTGCAAAGCTGGCAGGAGCGGTGGAAACAAAGTTGCAGAAGAGTCTTCTTCGTTGATTGCACCGTTGTCAGTTCCTGAAGGGTCCAGTTGTGGTTCCTGTTGCCTGAAGTCAAAGTGGAGGTTGCAGAGGAGTCCTGCTGGAATCTTGTAGGCTGAATCGGACATGCCACAAACCGATGCTTACTGGGTAAGTAACATTTTCCTTACCAACTGTGAGAAAGTAGCCTCTTTCTAGCCTTGTTACCCCCACTTTTGGCCTGTTTGTGAGTGTATGTCAGGGTGTTTTCACTGTCTCACTGGAATCCTGCTAGCCAGGGCCCAGTGCTCATAGTGAAGACCCTATGTTTTCAGTATGTTTGTTATGTGTCACTGGGACCCTGCTAGTCAGGACCCCAGTGCTCATAAGTTTGTGGCCTATATGTATGTGTTCCCTGTGTGGTGCCTAACTGTCTCACTGAGGCTCTGCTAACCAGAACCTCAGTGGTTATGCTCTCTCATTTCTTTCCAAATTGTCACTAACAGGCTAGTGACCAATTTTACCAATTTACATTGGCTTTCTGGAACACCCTTATAATTCCCTAGTATATGGTACTAAGGTACCCAGGGTATTGGGGTTCCAGGAGATCCCTATGGGCTGCAGCATTTCTTTTGCCACCCATAGGGAGCTCTGACAATTCTTACACAGGCCTGCCACTGCAGCCTGAGTGAAATAACGTCCACGTTATTTCACAGCCATTTTACACTGCACTTAAGTAACTTATAAGTCACCTATATGTCTAACCTTTACCTGGTAAAGGTTAGGTGCAAAGTTACTTAGTGTGAGGGCACCCTGGCACTAGCCAAGGTGCCCCCACATTGTTCAGGGCCAATTCCCCGGACTTTGTGAGTGCGGGGACACCATTACACGCGTGCACTACATATAGGTCACTACCTATATGTAGCTTCACAATGGTAACTCCGAATATGGCCATGTAACATGTCTATGATCATGGAATTGCCCCCTCTATACCATCCTGGCATAGTTGGCACAATCCCATGATCCCAGTGGTCTGTAGCACAGACCCTGGTACTGCCAAACTGCCCTTCCTGGGGTTTCACTGCAGCTGCTGCTGCTGCCAACCCCTCAGACAGGCAGCTGCCCTCCTGGGGTCCAGCCAGGCCTGGCCCAGGATGGCAGAACAAAGGACTTCCTCTGAGAGAGGGTGTTACACCCTCTCCCTTTGGAAAATGGTGTGAAGGCAGGGGAGGAGTAGCCTCCCCCAGCCTCTGGAAATGCTTTCTTGGGCACAGATGTGCCCAATTCTGCATAAGCCAGTCTACACCGGTTCAGGGGACCCCTTAGCCCTGCTCTGGCGCGAAACTGGACAAAGGAAAGGGGAGTGACCACTCCCCTGACCTGCACCTCCCCTGGGAGGTGTCCAGAGCTCCTCCAGTGTGCTCCAGACCTCTGCCATCTTGGAAACAGAGGTGCTGCTGGCACACTGGACTGCTCTGAGTGGCCAGTGCCACCAGGTGACGTCAGAGACTCCTTGTGATAGGCTCCTTCAGGTGTTGCTAGCCTATCCTCTCTCCTAGGTAGCCAAACCCTCTTTTCTGGCTATTTAGGGTCTCTGTCTCTGGGGAAACTTTAGATAACGAATGCAAGAGCTCATCCGAGTTCCTCTGCATCTCTCTCTTCACCTTCTGCCGAGGAATCGACTGCTGACCGCGCTGGAAGCCTGCAAAACTGCAACATAGTAGCAAAGACGACTACTGCAACTCTGTAACGCTGATCCTGCCGCCTTCTCGACTGTTTTCCTGGTGGTGCATGCTGTGGGGGTAGTCTGCCTCCTCTCTGCACTAGAAGCTCCGAAGAAATCTCCCGTGGGTCGACGGAATCTTCCCCCTGCAACCGCAGGCACCAAAAAGCTGCATTACCGGTCCCTTGGGTCTCCTCTCAGCACGACGAGCGAGGTCCCTCGAATCCAGCAACTCTGTCCAAGTGGCCCCCACAGTCCAGTGACTCTTCAGTCCAAGTTTGGTGGAGGTAAGTCCTTGCCTCACCTTGCTAGACTGCATTGCTGGGAACCGCGACTTTTGCAGCTACTCCGGCCTCCGTGCACTTCTGGCGGAAATCCTTTGTGCACAGTCCAGCCTGGGTCCACGGCACTCTAACCTGCATTGCACGACCTCCTAAGTTGTTCTCCGGCGACGTGGGACTTCTTTGTGCGACTTCGGGTGAGCACCATTTCACGCATCCTCGTAGTGCCTGTTTCTGGCACTTCTCCGGGTGCTACCTGCTGCTAAGAGGGCTCCTTGTCTTGCTCGACGTCCCCTCTACCTCCTGGTCCAATTTGCGACCTCCTGGGCCACAGCAGCATCCAAAAATGCTAACCGCACGATTTGCAGCTAGCAAGGCTTGTTGGCGTTCTTTCGGCGGGAAAACACTTCTGCACGACTCTACAAGGCGAGAGGGATCCGTCCTCCAAAGGGGAAGTCTCTAGCCCTTTGCGTTCCTGCAGAAACCGCAGCTTCTTCTGTCCAGTAGAAGCTTCTTTGCACCCGCAGCTGGCATTTCCTGGGCATCTGCCCATCTCCGACTTGCTTGTGACTTTTGGACTTGGTCCCCTTGTTCCACAGGTACCCCAGATTGGAAATCCAGCGTTGTTGCATTGTTGGTTTGTGTCTTTCCTGCATTATTCCTCTAACACGACTTCTTTGTCCTTAGGGGAACTTTAGTGCACTTTGCACTCACTTTTCAGGGTCTTGGGGAGGGTTATTTTTCTAACTCTCACTATTTTCTAATAGTCCCAGCGACCCTCTACAAGGTCACATAGGTTTGGGGTCCATTCGTGGTTCGCATTCCACTTTTGGAGTGTATGGTTTGTGTTGCCCCTATCCCTATGTTTCCCCATTGCATCCTATTGTAACTATACATTGTTTGCACTGTTTTCGAAGACTATACTGCATATTTTTGCTATTGTGTATATATATCTTGTGTATATTTCCTATCCTCTCACTGAGGGTACACTCTAAGATACTTTGGCATATTGTCATAAAAATAAAGTACCTTTATTTTTAGTATAACTGTGTATTGTGTTTTCTTATGATATTGTGCAAGTGACACTAAGTGGTACTCTAGTAGCTTCACACGTCTCCTAGTTCAGCCTAAGCTGCTCTGCTAAGCTACCATTATCTATCAGCCTAAGCTGCTAGACACCCTATACACTAATAAGGGATAACTGGGCCTGGTGCAAGGTGCAAGTACCCCTTGGTACTCACTACAAACCAGTCCAGCCTCCTACACCAACAAAGTCTTGTATTCGCCACAATTTGCAGTAATACAGTGTGCAGAAGCAGAAATTTGAAAACTGGATATTCAATGGCATGTGTGGCTGTAGATACACATGCTCTGCATGCTCCTGCCATCTAGCGTTGGGTCTAGAGTTTTGCATGTTGTTTTTCTTCGAAGAAGCATTTTCAAGTCACGGGACCAAGTTACTCCTCCTTCTTAGTAATACTGTGCATGGGCATTAACTCCTTTTTAGATTGTTTTCTCTCTGCCGTTGGGTTCAGACATGTGTGTCTTCGCTCTCTTTCAACTCGCTCCAGTTTAAAATCTTTTCTTCGATCTTCTCTTTATCAACGGTATTGTTTCTCAATTTTGTATTCCCATCCTTGCATTCGTCTACACATGTCAGTCTGGGCACTGACCGTGCGCCCTCAGGGACGTCCTCACCCTTTTTGGGCCTTCCTCACCATGTAGCACCGAAGAGTATGCTGTGCTGATGGAAAGGATACAGTTTTGTTTCTGCCCACGGTGCCACTCAAAATTCCCTCACAGCGACCAACATTTGGTGTGTAACCTGTGCTTCTTCACTGATCACCAAGAAGCTACCTGCAACACCTGCAAATCATCTGGTCGAAGAAGACCCTTTGGGACTGGAGAGCTCGTCATTTGGAGATGCGCACAAGACTTCTGATGACACGCCGGACATCTTAGGGGAAGAATTCTCCCAGGAAGAGCCAGAACAAGAGGAGGCTTTCTTCATCTAGGACTCTAACTCTGACATCCAGTTAGATATCGAAAGCCACAAGGTAACATCCGCATATCCCGTGAGCACTGTGGCCCCTCCTGCCCACTTTAAGACAGCTAAAAAGCTCCTTAGAGAGGTTACTGGATCACCACCAGTTCATAGTCTGATCTGAAAAACTGTTTTAGCTGCCCGGCCCTCTGACTCTGCTCCAAAAATAGCCAAGACCAAAACACAGTTTTGGTATTGGCACCTCAGTCCAAGACACTTTGGTTCAAACTTCAGCTCAGAGTGCGTCGGTACCAACCCGAACAGCTACCAACTCCTCCTTGGTGCCGATCAGATCACACTGACAGAGAACTTTGGTGTCGAAAGCCTCAGAGACAAGATCTTCAGAGTAGAAGGACTCTAGTGAATCTTCAACTATGCCTTCACCTGTGGAATCCATTTTGGAGACCATGGACACTTGACAGTGCAGACTCTATATCCAAGAGGATACAGGGTGCATTATTGCTTCCCTCCATGTACTTTTCAAGTAGAAATTATCCTTCCAAGAGGCTTTGGACATTTCACCTCTGTAAGGAAATGCCTCCTTGGCATGGTTACCCCCTGACTTTTTGCCTTTGCTGATGCTTTGTTTTGAATTGAAAGTGTGCTGAGGCCTGCTAACCAGGCCCCAGCACCAGTGTTCTTTCCCTAACCTGTTCTTTTGTTTCCACAATTGGCACACCTTGGCATCCAGGTAAGTCCCTTGTAACTGGTACCCTTGGTACCAAGGGCCCTGATGCCAGGGAAGGTCTCTAAGGGCTGCAGCATATCTTATGCCACCCTGGGGACCCCTCACTCAGCACAGACACACTGCTTGCCAGCTTGTGTGTGCTAGTGAGGATAAAAAGACTAAGTCGACATGGCACTCCCCTCATGGTGCCATGCCAACCTCACACTGCCTAAAGGTATAGATAAGTCACCCCTCTAGCAGGCCTTACAGCCCAAAGGCAGGGTGCCCTATACCATAGGTGAGGTCATACGTGCATGAGCACTATGCCCCTACAGTGTCTAAGCAAAACCTTAGACATTGTAAGTGCAGGGTAGCCATAAGAGTATATGGTCTGGGAGTCTGTCATGCACGAACTCCACAGCACCATAATGGCTACACTGAAAACTGTGAAGTTTGGTATCAAACTTCTCAGCACAATAAATGCACACTGATGTCAGTGTACATTTTACTGTAACATACACCCCAGAGGGCACCTTAGAGGTGCCCCCTGAAACCTTAACCGACTACCCGTGTAGGCTGACTGGTTTTAGCAGCCTGCCACACACCAGACATGTTGCTGGCCACATGGGGAGAGTCCTTTGTCACTCGGTGGCTAGTAACAAACCCTGTACTGGGTGGAGATGCTTATCACCTCCCCCTGCAGGAACTGTTACACCTGGCGGTGAGCCTCAAAGGCTCACCCCCTTTGTTACAGCACCCCAGGGCACTCCAGCTAGTGGAGTTGTCCGCCCCCTCCGGCCACGGCCCCACTTTTGGCGGCAAGGCCGGAGGAGATAATGAGAAAAACAAGGAGTCGTCACTAGCCAGTCAGGACAAGCCCCTAAGGTGCCCTGAGCTGAGGTGACTCTAACTTTTAGAAATCCTCCATCTTGCAGATGGAGGATTCTCCCAATAGGATTAGGGATGTGCCCCCCTCCCCTCAGGGAGGAGGCACAAAGAGGGTGTAGCCACCCTCAGGGCTAATAGCCATTGGCTACTAACCCCCCAGACCTAAACACACCCCTAAATTTAGTATTTAGGGGCTCCCCAGAACCTAGGAACTCAGATTCCTGCAACCTAAGAAGAAGAGGACCGCTAAGCTGAAAAACCCTGCAGAGAAGATGGAGACACCAACTGCTTTGGCCCCAGCTCTACCGGCGTGTCTCCCCACTTCTCAAGACACTGCTCCAGCAACGCTTTCCCCAGGGACCAGCGACCTCTGAAGCCTCAGAGGACTGCCCTGCATCTAGAAGGACCAAGAACTCCCGAGGACAGCAGCTCTGTTCACCAAAGACTGCAACTTTGCAACAAAGAAGCAACTTTGAAAAAACACGCGTTTCCCGCCGGAAATGTGAGACTTGGCACTCTGCACCTGACACCCCCGGCTTGACTTGGGAGAACAATCACTTCAGGGAGGACTCCCCGGCGACTGAGAGACCGTGAGTAGCCAGAGTTGACCCCACTGAGCCCCCACAGCGACGCCTGCAGTGGGAATCCCGAGGCTCCACTGACCCCGACTGCCTGCTTCAAAGACCCGACACCTGGTAAAGGCACTACATCCACAGCCCCCAGGACCTGAAGGATCCGACCTCCAGTGCAGGAGCGACCCCCAGGTGGCCCTCTCCCTTGCCAAGGTGGTGGCTACCCAGAGGAGCCCCCCCCCCCTTGCCTGCCTGCATCGCTGAAGAGACCCCTTGGTCTCCAATTGATTTCTATTTCAAACCCGACGCTTGTTTGCACACTGCACCCGGCCGCCCCCGTGCCGCTGAGGGTGTACTTTTTGTGTGGACTTGTGTCCCCCCCGGTGCCCTACAAAACCCCCCTGGTCTGCCCTCCGAAGACGCTGGTACTTACCTGCTGGCAGACTGGAACCGGGGCACCCCCTTCTCCATTGAAGCTTATGCGTTTTGGGCACCACTTTGACCTCTGCACCTGACCGGCCCTGAGCTGCTGGTGTTGTAACTTTGGGGTTGCTCTGAACCCCCAACGGTGGGCTACCTTGGACCCAAACTTGAACCCCGTAGGTGGTTTACTTACCTGCAAAAACTAACAAACTCTTACTTCCCCCAGGAACTGTTGAAAATTGCACTGTCTAGTTTTAAAATAGCTATATGTCATTTATGTGAAAACTGTATATGCTATTTTGCTAATTCAAAGTTCCTAAAGTACCTACCTGCAATACCTTTCATTTGAAGTATTACATGTAAATCTTGAACCTGTGGTTCTTAAAATAAACTAAGAAAATATATTTTTCTATACAAAAACCTATTGGCCTGGAATTGTCTCTGAATGTGTGTTCCTCATTTATTGCTTGTGTATGTACAACAAATGCGTAACACTACTCCTTTGATAAGCCTACTGCTCGACCACACTACCACAAAATAGAGCATTAGAATTATCTCTTTTGGCCACTATCTAACCTCTAAGGGGAACCCTTGGACTCTGTGCATGCTATTTCTTACTTTGAAATAGTACATACAGAGCCAACTTCCTACAACCTCCAAACAAGGTTCCAAAGCACAAGGCTTTCTACACATCTAAGCCTTCTCCACCTCTTCCTCCTCCACATTCTGCACCACCTCCCCGCCTGCTTCTCCTCCACCTCCCACCCTTCCTTGTTCGCCTCCCTCACCTACTGCAGGAGATTTCACACCTCAAGGATCCCCTGAATACACTGCGTAAAATTTGGGTGGGACATAGCAAGACCCAGATCCAAGGGACACATGACCCTGATCCCATGTTGACCAACGACCCAGATTTGTACCCCTAACGACCCTCCCCACCACATCATATCAACTGGTAGTAGCTCATGCAGGCACCTTCAATAATGTTGAGCTGCTTAGGGACCCAATTGAACAGGTCTTCCTGTTCGATACCCTTACATCACCACACCATCATCATCAAAGAAACTTTATTCGATTGATTTTCACAATCATAAGTCATTTTGCAAAAAAAACGATTTTCTGAGAGAAAATGCAAATGGTAAAATGCATATAAATATGAATACAACCAGGTAAGAGAATAATAGAAGTGGTAAATATTATTAAACAGTTTGATTAAAACAGATAAAATAATCTCAAATATAATGCTTAAAAGTCTCACTCATTTGCCTCAAAGCATGATCTGGCCTTAATCACTGAACACAGGAATAAGGCTAATCCATTACACCCCATAATAGACGGAAGGGATAAAAGATACAAGAAAGCTGGACGACATTGTTTAAAATGCATTAATTTTAAAAGTGGTATCACAAACATTTTCCTAGGAGTTAAATAATATTTACAAAAAAGAAGTGTATGCATTCTATTTTGGTCGGAGACATTATCGCAGGGGCATTTTTCCAGTTGTAGAGACCAGTCATTAATCAGGGGGAAACTAACGAGGCGATGAAAAGACTCTAGTCTCAAACGCGTAAGGACAAACCGATGTCTTGGGTTCAAAACATTACATAAGTATGGTTCCATGCCATTCGTTTGCTGTATCACATGGTTTCTCCTGACACTATATTTATTTGCCTCCGCATCCCATCTTAATTCGGCCAGGTGGGTGAGGCAAGTGTTTTTCAGGTCTTTCCTGGAAATTGTTTTCAATTCATCTGGAGTAAAATACAGCTCGGGGTGGCCTAATTTGATAAAAATATTCTTTATGTAATTTAGCCATGGGATTTTGAACGAATAAGTAAGTGCTAGGGCATCTGTTACGATAGCCCTATTCAGCCTCGCAGGGTCCGAGGTCCATACTTTATGCCAAAGTAAAATTGGTTGAACACGAATGAGATCTGTAAGGTATGTTACTCCCATTTCTGTATGGCATACTAATGTTGACGTTGATTGCGGGACGCTTAGGACTGTTTTCAGGAGAGCATTTTCAGTCAGCTGTAGGGTGGTGCAGTCCCGGTAGCCCCAGAGTCCTGCCCCATACAGTGCTACTGAAACACATTTCACATTGTAAAGAGTCATCATATCTTTAGGAATTGCTCTCCCCACCCTTTTAAAAAAGTTATTTATCGCCATAACGGTTTTTGTGAGTAACAGTTTTCTCGCTTTTATGGCTTGTACCCATGTACCTTTGTCATCGAACACAATGCCTAAATAGGAGAATGTCCCTGTGTCAGCTAGTTTTGCGCCTTTTAAATCTATATGGCAATTCTTTGTGCGGCTTCTGGAGTATGTCCTAGAAAAAGTTTTAGTGTGATTGATTTTAAGGCCCAAGGCATCCATGCAGTTATCAAAGGTTGTTACTAGTCTTTGCAAAGCGACTGGGGTGCGGGCCATCAAAACGGCGTCATCCGCATACAGGAGCGCCGGGATCTTCCGATAGCCTACTTGTGGGAGATCACCACAGGCATCGGATAGAGTCCCCTCTAGACTATTAATATATGAAGCAAACAGTAGGGGAGCTAACACACAGCCTTGACGCACCCCTCGTTCAATGGGGAAAGATGAGGTGCATTCCCCCTGACGCCCATAGCGAACCTTGGCATTTGTTCCAGCATACAATTCCCTGATAAAGTGGACTATGGTAGTGTCAACCCCCATGTCCAACAAGATAGGCCACAATTTTGAATGCACCACACAGTCGAATGTGGAGGTTAAATCGACAAATGCGAGGTATAGGGCTCCGGGCTTTGCCCTTGTATACTTTCCAAGTCACCACACAATGATACACAGTTTCTCCCAATGCACCCAGGCAAGCTTTGTCACGCCGGAAAAAAGTTTGAAGAACCTGTCGTCTCTACGGTTATCACCCCTAGAGTAGATAAGAAATATATCTGCTACTATTGACCAAACTCTCTATCAGGTCCCAGGTCCCTCCAGACTCCATATTGGCCACCTCTGAACAGAAAAGGGCCAATAGGCCACAGGGGACTCTCCTCCAAATAAGGAGAGTAAAAAGTTGGAATGCGGTCAGCAAAAGGGTGGCTGTCCAGACAGCCAATCATTGGCGCATTGCCAATTCACAGGCCTTGCTAGTGAGATATGACCAGGCTCACTGGGATGAGATTGAGGAGCTCTTCCAGTTTCTCCCTGATGAGTACTGCAAAAGAGGACCTCAAATTGTTGCAGAGATGCAAACAATCACAAATAATTCCATCCGCTGTGCTCTAGATGCTGCAGACACAGCTGCACGCGGGATTCACACTAGCATGTTTATAAGGAGCCACGCATGACTTTGGTTCTCTGGGTTCAAACAGAGGTCCAGCAGGCAGTGCTTAATATGCCCTTCGACAAGGAGCATTTTTTCAGCTCAAGTTGACTCTATTCACTCAATTCACATATATCCTCCCTGGAGGCCTGTGGCTGTTTCATTTACTTTCTACTTGTATTTAGTTGTACATGTGTAGTTACTTTGCATGGACATCTTTCTGTATACTTCCTCTACACTCCTTTTTATACCCCCATGCGGGAAAACAATCTAAGGAGATGATACCCATGCGCAGTATAACCGAGAAGGAGTCACTCGATCCTGTTACTCGAAAATGCTAATTCGAAGAAAAAACAACTTGCAACACTCCGGGCCCAACACTATGCAGGAATATGCAGATCATGTGAATCTACAGTACTACATGCCACACACAGATGCTTACTCTGTAAGTAACATTTTCCTTTAGCACTAGCTGTCAGACTAGGGTTGAAATACTGTTGCCATCTGTAATTAATAAAGATCTAACACATAATCTGAATGCTTCATTTCACTGCTGTTGTCAGACCTCTGAAAATGACTCCTCTTTGACTTTTTTTTTATAGCTAAAGTTGATTTCTCCTTTATAATAATTCATTTATCCAAATTGCACAAATAAGAACATTCTTTTATTGTTAAGTGTTTGAGACTTGTGTTTCACAAAAACCTGAGACAGGCCTAATTAAAGTTCAAGATAAATTGAAGCTTTTATTTAGTTTTGATTATCATTGGCACAATCAACAAAATAGTACACACGTTGGATGTCTGCAAGTGCTGTGACTGGTGTAATACTTAGGATTAGCCTATTCAGTGCTTGTGGAGTCTGTAATTGGAGATTCACGTTTACGGAGGCATTCAGTCACCTGTTTATCCAACCTCAAAGTTAACTTGCCAGCAGAGACGAAGAGGATTGATTTTCTTCTCTTAAATATGTTATAGCTCCTCTGATCGCTCGTCCACCTATTAAAGAGTGCTTTGTATTGTGTAATGTGTGAAGTTCCCAACTGAAGGTGTTATCAGTATTCATTCCTAAGTATGGTTATTCCTTTACTTTCTCACTTCTTGTGTTGTCAGTATTCTTTCAGCACCCTGGAAAAAATAACTGTTTTGTATTATGATTAACCAGGAAATTAGTACTATCACATTGTTGAAGAGCAGCCAATAACTTCTGTAATCTAGTGAGTGAATTTCTACAATGTAGTCTGTCAAAGCTAACTTCTGAGGGATGTTCTTAATGTGTTTATGATGGGGTGGAAAATGTGCAATACATAAGGGAAAAAAGAAGGGACAGCAAAAGACTGCCCTGCTTTAAGGTATGTTTTCTTGTTGTTTATGAGGAACACCCTTTAAGTTTACCCTAATCCATGTTGCAGAGCGAGGTTCCAAAACTGGGTATAACAAAGCCAAATCTAAGCCCCACATTTTTTAAGTCAACAGACTGGATCTTTTGACCTGATCGAATTCAGAGCTAAAATGTGTGTAGCACAAGTAAAGTAGTGGCAAACTGTTTTATTTATTAAAAGCACATTTACTTTAGCTAAACAATTGGCAGGTGAGCTCCCACCCAGTTTAGTTGAAATATATCAGCTGGTTATCTACCTACATGCGTCTAGTTTTGTATTATAGAATTTTTGCAACTATTTTACCAGCAGCATAAATCAATGCTATGAGACAGAAGTTTTTAATGTAGACAGTAGGAGCTTTTTAATATAAAGGTTATATTACAGATCCCACCCAAAATGATGGGTTGACCCGTATTCTTTAATGTTAATAAATAAAGGAAAGTACTTTGGTCCATGAAAACAGATCTAGTTTTAGCACATGTGTTTGCACTCATATACATTATGCTGTTCAGTGGTGAGATGTTTAACAGTATTCAGTAGCTTACCATATCTCAGTTTCTTTACTATATATCCAGTGTCTCTGAATAGAATCTCCTTGCCTGTTTCCTCACACAGCTCGGTGATGTAATGTGCCAAAGTAGACAGTCAACATAAAAATCATAACTGGTCCTGTAGAATTCCTCCCCTTAGTCAATCAAACACCTCAACGTTTTAGAGTTCCTTGTTTTAACAGCCCCACATAAGGATGTCTTGTTTCTTTATTGGTTCTCCATTTTTCATGTTGCTATATAATTTATACACTCCTTCCACTGGTGTTACCCTTATGTCTTTTTTTCACTTCATTTTTAGCTTAAGTAGATGCTTTAATTATTTCATAAAGGCTGGTTTTAAACTCCGAAGATCTCTATGCATGAGATTAGCCTTTGTTAGGAATTATTGGGCCTAGAATCATTCTGTTCTCAGAGGATAACCTTAAGAGACAATCTCAACTTCCTGTGCTTGAAGTGTTTTGTGAAATTATGTCCTTCAAACTTTGAGAAAAGACCCTAAACTACTTCCCTACCCTGTAATTTTTGTCTGTTAAATGACTCTTTTTTCCAAATTAGATTGTCTTGTTTTCTGACCTTGGCTTTTACACTTAACTGTTATCCATAGTCAGTAAAGTTATGAAGCACCACATTAATGGAGCACTGAGGGCGGTGGCCACCCTTATCTCAGGAAAATATTCTGTAATCTAAAAAAAACTTCCCACATGAATGTGTAATGTATTGTGTACTGACAATTCATCAGTTCATAAGCCATGGGCATAAAGGAAATCTATGCATTTTAGAAATGCACCCAAGTATGTTGAGGAATGAGTTTAGGAATTGTGGTTAGTCGTACAACTGTGAATCCAGGATTATCCATAATATCATGTGATTCAGAGGGCATTTTGCAAAATGGGTTCTTTCTTGCATACTGTAGTACATTATTTGGAAGCCAAAAATGGAGAGAAATTCAGTTCATGATAACTAATTTCTTACTATTCTGTGATACCATACTTCTCCCAAACTAAGAAAACCAAAAGAATACCAAACTAAGTGTCCTAAACTTGTGTGGGTGGTCATATCACCAATGACAGAAAGGATCCCGAAATGTAACTTGGAGACACCATTTTTCCATGGAGTTTGTCATTCATAGGATGTGGGTAGCTGTGGGGTTTTGGGCCCATAGTCCGCAAGCACCCAAGGAAGCTTTCCTGCTCCAGACATTTTTGAAAACTGGATAAACGGGTGCGTCCGAGGTGGTGTTGCTGGATTTGTTGCCACTACCATTTCCTGCCTCGAATGGTCTGCAGTCCTCAAACTTTGGTTAAAATTATCGATTTTACTCCATTTTCTGCAAGCAAATGTTCAGAAATATCAAGGTTTGGTGGTGCAATCAAAGTACCACCATCCTGCGTTCTCACACTTCTTCCAATAAAAAAACTGTGTACCCTACTTGTGTGGGTAAACTGATTGCTGTTAAGGTCCCAAATGCAACATGGAGAAATCAAGGTTTTTGTTGGAATTTCAGTCTTTTTGGGATGTGTATTATTGTTGTATTTCACCTCAAGGTGTGCATCAGCATAGGAAAACCTACCATCCCCAAACATTGATACAAACTAGACAATCAGAAGAGTCCAGTGTTGTGTGGCTTATTTGATTCCCTCCACTTATTCTTATGAGGACCGTCTTGCAAATCTTCAAACATTTTCTAAAGTAGCAGATTTTTCTTACATTACTGTCGTTGGAAAGTGCCCAACAAAAGTCCTAAAACATAGCATTCCTATGCATCTGTCAATGAAAGCGGTACCCCATCTGTGTGTGGTTGCCTGTCATCCAGGGCAGAAACTGGTGAAAACCTGTACCATGTGACGTCAGTGTAGTCATTGCACTCTTCACATTACAGCTTGTCATTTCCTATGACATGTATTGGGATTACTCCTACATGAAGGTACTGTTTATATTGGAAGAATTGTAGGTATGCTGTGTGATATGAGTTTGATCATTTGCTGGAAGTTTGAGAGATTTGTATTGCAAATACTTGGGAAAACTGTTATTTTCACCCATCCCTTGATGTTCCTTGGGCATTCCAGATAAGAGAATGTGCTGAGATCCATGCAAGCCACGTTACCTTAGAGTCCCCTGGATCTCCAAGTTTCAGAAATGCCCAGTGTTTGTAGGAATTCCTCATTGCCAGCTGGCCCAGAGTCCAAATACTGGAGCTATTCCCCGTGGCAAGTAAGAGGAAATTTGGATTTCTTTGGGCAGGGATTTGACGCGAGGGATTCTGGACAGTAGGTAAAGCCCTCCATGCTGCCTCCCCAAATAGCAATATACTATCGGGCAATTTGGAGTGGGGCCCAATTCCAAGACTGTCTAGCACGCCACCCCACTCCTTTTCCCACTATTCCCTGTTAGTCTGGTGGGCTTTCTGCTACGGAATGACAATTTTGGGACCAACAATACTTTCTCCTACCCATAGCCCCTACCACCAGGTAGAGACTCCTAACTTCCAGCCCATGGGGCAGAAAAACTACTAGACTAGGGGTTGATTTCCAAGAAACAAAATAAATTGTGTGGGGCATCAGGCCCTGCCTCCAGGCATCAGACACCACTAAAGGCATTAAAATTGGGATAAGGTGGGAGAGTTATATTTCGCTAAGGGAAGTAAAATGAAAGGCAGTAGTATGCCCCTTTCTGTCAGCCCATATGTCAGATCTAAATCTGAGGGTATCTGTAGGAAAGTACCATCTTGCCTGGCATGTTACCCCCATTTTTCACTGTATATATGTTGTTTTAGTTGTATGTGTCACTGGGACCCTGGTAACCCAGGGCCCCAGTGCTCATAAGTGTGCCTGAATGTGTTACCTGTGTAGTGACTAACTGTCTCACTGAGGCTCTGCTAATCAGAACCTCAGTGGTTATGCTCTCTCATTTCTTTCTAAATTGTCACTAACAGGCTAGTGACCAAATTTACCAATTTAGATTGTCTTACTGGAACACCCTTATAATTCCCTAGTATATGGTACTGAGGTACCCAGGGTATTGGGGTTCCAGGAGATCCCTATGGGCTGCAGCATTTCTTTTGCCACCCATAGGGAGCTCTGACAATTCTTACACAGGCCTGCCACTGCAGCCTGAGTGAAATAACGTCCACGTTATTTCACAGCCATTTTACACTGCACTTAAGTAACTTATAAGTCACATATGTCTAACCTTTACCTGGTGAGGGTTAGGTGCAAAGTTACTTAGTGTGAGGGCACCCTGGCACTAGCCAAGGTGCCCCCACATTGTTCAGAGCCAATTCCCTGAACTTTGTGAGTGCGGGGACACCATTACACGCGTGCACTACATATAGGTCACTACCTATATGTAGCTTCACCATGGTAACTCCGAATATGGCCATGTAACATGTCTATGATCATGGAATTGCCCCCTCTATACCATCCTGGCATAGTTGGCACAATCCCATGATCCCAGTGGTCTTTAGCACAGACCCTGGTACTGCCAAACTGCCCTTCCTGGGGTTTCACTGCAGCTGCTGCTGCTGCCAACCCCTCAGACAGGCAGCTGCCCTCCTGGGGTCCAGCCAGGCCTGGCCCAGGATGGCAGAACAAAGAACTTCCTCTGAGAGAGGGTGTGACACCCTCTCCCTTTGGAAAATGGTGTGAAGGCAGGGGAGGAGTAGCCTCCCCCAGCCTCTGGAAATGCTTTGTTGGGCACAGAGGTGCCCAATTCTGCATAAGCCAGTCTACACCGGTTCAGGGACCCCTTAGCCCCTGCTCTGACGCGAAACTGGACAAAGGAAAGGGGAGTGACCACTCCCCTGACCTGCACCTCCCCTGGGAGGTGTCCAGAGCTCCTCCAGTGTGCTCCAGACCTCTGCCATCTTGGAAACAGAGGTGCTGCTGGCACACTGGACTGCTCTGAGTGGCCAGTGCCACCAGGTGACGTCAGAGACTCCTGCTGATAGGCTCCTTCAGGTGTTAGTAGCCTATCCTCTCTCCTAGGTAGCCAAACCCTCTTTTCTGGCTATTTAGGGTCTCTGTCTCTGGGGAAACTTTAGATAACGAATGCATGAGCTCAGCCGAGTTCCTCTGCATCTCTCTCTTCACCTTCTGATAAGGAATCGACCGCTGACCGCGCTGGAAGCCTGCAAACCTGCAACATAGTAGCAAAGACGACTACTGCAACTCTGTAACGCTGATCCTGCCGCCTTCTCGACTGTTTTCCTGCTTGTGCATGCTGTGGGGGTAGTCTGCCTCCTCTCTGCACCAGAAGCTCCGAAGAAATCTCCCGTGGGTCGACGGAATCTTCCCCCTGCAACCGCAGGCACCAAAAAGCTACATTACCGGTCCCTTGGGTCTCCTCTCAGCACGACGAGCGAGGTCCCTCGAATCCAGCAACGCTGTCCAAGTGACCCCCACAGTCCAGTGACTCTTCAGCCCAAGTTTGGTGGAGGTAAGTCCTTGCCTCACCTCGCTGGGCTGCATTGCTGGGAACCGCGACTTTGCAGCTACTCCGGCCCCTGTGCACTTCCGGCGGAAATCCTTTGTGCACAGCCAAGCCTGGGTCCACGGCACTCTAACCTGCATTGCACGACTTTCTAAGTTGGTCTCCGGCGACGTGGGACTCCTTTGTGCAACTTCGGCGAGCACCGTTTCACGCATCCTCGTAGTGCCTGTTTCTGGCACTTCTCCGGGTGCTACCTGCTTCAGTGAGGGCTCTTTGTCTTGCTCGACGTCCCCTCTCTCTTCAGGTCCAATTTGCGACCTCCTGGTCCCTCCTGGGCCCCAGCAGCGTCCAAAAACGCCAAACGCACGATTTGCGCCTAGCAAGGCTTGTTGGCGTCCTTCCGGCGGGAAAACACTTCTGCACGACTCTCCAAGGCGAGAGGGATCCGTCCACCAAAGGGGAAGTCTCTAGCCCTTTTCGTTCCTGCAGAAACCTCAGCTTCTTCTGTCCAGTCGAAGCTTCTTTGCACCCGCAGCTGGCATTTCCTGGGCATCTGCCCATCTCCGACTTGCTTGTGACTTTTGGACTTGGTCCCCTTGTTCCACAGGTACCCTAGATTGGAAATCCACAGTTGTTGCATTGCTGGTTTGTGTCTTTCCTGCATTATTCCTCTAACACGACTTCTTTGTCCTTAGGGGAACTTTAGTGCACTTTGCACTCACTTTTCAGGGTCTTGGGGAGGGTTATTTTTCTAACTCTCACTATTTTCTAATAGTCCCAGCGACCCTCTACAAGGTCACATAGGTTTGGGGTCCATTCGTGGTTCGTATTCCACTTTGGGAGTATATGGTTTGTGTTGCCCCTATCCCTATGTTTCCCCATTGCATCCTATTGTAACTATACATTGTTTGCACTGTTTTCTAAGACTATACTGCATATTTTTGCTATTGTGTATATATATCTTGTGTATATTTCCTATCCTCTCACTGAGGGTACACTCTAAGATACTTTGGCATATTGTCATAAAAATAAAGTACCTTTATTTTTAGTATAACTGTGTATTGTGTTTTCTTATGATATTGTGCATATGACACTAAGTGGTACTGTAGTAGCTTCACACGTCTCCTAGTTCAGCCTAAGCTGCTCTGCTAAGCTACCATTATCTATCAGCCTAAGCTGCTAGACACCCTATACACTAATAAGGGATAACTGGGCCTGGTGCAAGGTGCAAGTACCCCTTGGTACTCACTACAAGCCAGTCCAGCCTCCTACATTGGTGGCAGCGGTGGGATAAGTGCTTGAGACTACTTACCACTCTTGTCATTGTACTTTTCATAAGAGAAAAATATACAAAACAAGGTCAGTGTATATACACATAGCCAAAAAGTTTTGCATTTCCTCTTTTCACTCTTTTCTAAGTGCTGAAAAGTACTCCTAAACTTTCAAAAAGTTCTTAAAAGTTTAAAAAGTTTTTTTCTGTCTTTCCAAAAAGTTCTGAAAACTTTTTTCTCTTTTTCTATCACTTTAACTCTCTCTAAAAATGTCTGGCACAGGCCAAAGTGTTGATCTGTCCAAACTTGCATATGACAACCTTAGCTGGAAAAGAGCAAGGAGTCTCTGTATAGAGAGAGGTTTGAGTGTAGGGAAGAATCCTTCCTTGGAACTGTTACTAAACATGCTTAGAGAACAGGATAAGGCCATAGGTGCCCCATCTGTTGAAAAAGTACCTAATAGTTCCCAATCTGATTCAGGGACTCCCCCAGGAAAAGATTCAGGAAATAAACTTCCTAGCCTGCCCATTACTAGACAATCTAGCATAGATGGTAATGATGATGAGCCACACCAAATAAATAGTGTTGTCTCACATCATAGCAAAAGCATTTATTCTCACCATACTGGTAGTAATGTTTCTGTAAACCAAGCTGTTAAGTTGGCTTCTGTAAGGGACAAGTCTCCTTCTGTTCATTCCCATCATAGCTCTGTTTCTAGAAATGTCCCTCCCACCAACCCTGATGACAGAATGTTAGAGAGGGAACTCAATAAGTTGAGGGTGGAACAAACCAGACTGAAGCTTAAAAAGCAACAGCTGGATTTGGATAGACAGTCTTTTGAATTAGAGAAGGAAAGACAGAAGTTGGGTTTAGAAACCCATGGTGGCAGCAGCAGTATTCCCCATAGTCATCCTGCAAAAGAGCATGATTCCAGGAATCTGCACAAGATAGTTCCCCCTTATAAGGAGGGGGATGACATTAACAAGTGGTTTGCTGCACTTGAGAGGGCCTGTGCTGTACAGGATGTCCCTCAAAGGCAGTGGGCTGCTATCCTATGGCTATCATTTAGTGGAAAAGGTAGGGATAGGCTCCTTACTGTGAAAGAAAATGATGCCAATAATTTCCAAGTTCTTAAGAATGCACTCCTGGATGGTTATGGCTTAACCACTGAACAGTACAGGATAAAGTTCAGAGAGACCAAAAAGGAGTCTTCACAAGACTGGGTTGATTTCATTGACCAGGCAGTGAAGGCCTTGGAGGGGTGGTTACATGGCAGTAAAGTTACTGATTATGACAGCCTGTATAACTTGATCCTGAGAGAGCATATTCTTAATAATTGTGTGTCTGATTTGTTGCACCAGTACTTGGTGGACTCTGATCTGACCTCTCCCCAAGAATTGGGAAAGAAGGCAGACAAATGGGTCAGAACAAGAGTGAACAGAAAAGTTCATTCAGGGGGTGACAAAGATGGCAACAAAAAGAAGGATGGTAAGTCTTCTGACAAGGGTGGGGACAAATCTAAAAATGAGTCTTCATCAGGCCCACAAAAACACTCTGGTGGGGGTGGTGGGTCCAAATCCTCCTTTAATCAGAACAAGGAAAAGAAACCATGGTGCTATTTATGTAAAATAAAAGGCCATTGGACAACAGATCCCAGTTGTCCAAAGAAAGGCACCACAGCTCCTACCACTACAACCCCTACTGCTACACCTAGTGTCCCTACTAATAGCAGTGGTGGTGGGAGCAAACCTACTAATAGCCAATCCAAGGGAGTAGCTGGGCTCACTTTTGGTAATTTAGTTGGGGTTGGTCTGATTAGGGAGACCGCAGAGGCTACTTTAGTCTCTGAAGGGGCTATTGATTTAGCCACTTTGGTTGCTTGCCCCCATAACTTGGAGAAGTACAAGCAACTAACCCTAATAAATGGTGTTGAGGTCCAGGCCTACAGGGACACAGGTGCCAGTGTCACAATGGTGATTGAGAAACTGGTGCACCCTGAACAACACATACTTGGACACCAGTACCAAGTAACCGATGCTCACAACATAACACAAAGCCACCCCATGGCTGTTGTAAATCTCAACTGGGGGGGGGTAACTGGTCCAAAGAAAGTTGTGGTAGCTTCAGATTTACCTGTAGACTGTCTATTAGGGAATGATTTGGAGACATCAGCTTGGTCAGATGTGGAGTTGGAGGCCCATGCAGCAATGCTGGGCATCCCAGGGCATATTTTTGCTTTGACAAGGGCTCAGGCCAAAAAGCAAAAAGGACAGGGAAGCTTGGATCCTGGAACAATGGACCAAGTGCTCCCTAAAGCTAGGGCTAGTAGAAGCAAACCACTTCCTACTATCCCTCCCTCTACAGTGGATTCTACTTCTGAGGAAGAAGAATTCCCTCCCTGTGCAGAACCTACACCAGAGGAGCTGGAAGCAGACACTGCTGAGCTTTTGGGTGAAGGGGGGCCTGCCAGAGAGGAGCTGAGTGTGGCACAGCAAACCTGTCCCACATTAGAGGGTCTCAGACAGCAAGCTGTCAAACAGGCTAATGGGGATGTCAGTGACTCTCACAGAGTTTACTGGGAGGACAACCTCTTGTACACTGAGCATAGGGATCCTAAACCTGGAGCTGCCAGGAGATTAGTGATTCCTCAGGAGTACAGAAAGTTCCTCCTAACACTGGCACATGACATTCCCTTAGCTGGGCACCTAGGACAAATGAAAACTTGGGACAGGCTTGTTCCCCTGTTTCATTGGCCTAGGATGTCTGAGGACACAAAGGAATTTTGTAAGTCCTGTGAAACCTGTCAAGCCAGTGGCAAGACAGGTGGCACCCCAAAGGCACCCCTTATCCCACTGCCTGTGGTTGGGGTTCCCTTTGAAAGGGTAGGGGTTGACATAGTTGGCCCCCTTGACCCTCCTACTGCTTCAGGCAATAGGTTTATCTTGGTGGTAGTGGACCATGCCACAAGATATCCTGAAGCAATTCCTTTAAGGACCACTACAGCTCCTGCAGTGGCAAAGGCCCTCCTGGGAATATTTTCCAGGGTGGGCTTCCCAAAGGAAGTAGTATCAGACAGAGAAAGCAATTTCATGTCTGCATACTTAAAGGCCATGTGGAAGGAGTGTGGTGTAACGTACAAGTTCACAACACCCTATCATCCACAAACAAATGGACTGGTGGAGAGATTTAATAAAACTCTCAAAGGCATGATTATGGGTCTCCCTGAAAAACTCCGCAGGAGATGGGATATCCTTCTACCATGCCTCCTTTTTGCCTACAGGGAGGTACCCCAGAAAGGAGTGGGCTTCAGCCCCTTTGAACTTCTTTTTGGACACCCTGTTAGGGGTCCACTCACACTTGTAAAGGAGGGTTGGGAACAACCTTTAAAAGCTCCTAAGCAGGATATTGTGGATTATGTACTTGGCCTCAGATCAAGGATGGCTGAGTACATGAAAAAGGCCAGTAAAAACCTTCAGGCCAGCCAAGAGCTCCAGAAGCAATGGCATGATCAGAAGGCTGTTTTGGTTCAGTACCAACCAGGGCAGAAAGTGTGGGTCTTGGAGCCTGTGGCCCCAAGAGCACTCCAAGATAAATGGAGTGGTCCCCACACAATTGTTGAAAAGAAGGGTGAAGTCACCTACTTGGTTGACTTAGGCACTGCCAGGAGTCCCCTTAGGGTGCTCCATGTCAACCGCCTGAAACCCTACTATGACAGGGCTGATCTCACCCTGCTCATGGCAACAGATGAGGGACAGGAAGAAGACAGTGATCCTCTACCTGATCTCTTCTCTTCCACAGATCAAGATGCTCTTGTGGAAGGTGTAGTTTTGGCTGATTGTCTTACTGCTGAGCAGAAAGACAATTGCATAAATCTCCTAGGACAATTTTCAGAACTCTTCTCTACTGTGCCAGGCACCACTTCTTGGTGTGAGCACACTATAGATACTTGAGACAGTTTACCTGTCAAAAGTAAGATCTATAGGCAGCCTGACCATGTCAGGGACTGCATAAAGCAAGAAGTTCAGAAAATGTTGGAACTAGGAGTGGTTGAGCACTCTGACAGTCCATGGGCTTCTCCTGTGGTACTGGTACCAAAACCCAATTCTAAAGATGGAAAGAAAGAAATGCGGTTTTGTGTAGACTATAGAGGTCTCAACTTAGTAACCAAAACTGATGCTCACCCTATACCCAGGGCAGATGAGCTTATAGATACACTGGCATCTGCCAATTATCTAAGCACTTTTGATTTGACTGCAGGGTATTGGCAGATCAAATTATCAGAAGATGCTAAACCTAAGACTGCATTTTCTACCATTGGAGGACATTACCAGTTTACTGTAATGCCTTTTGGTTTGAAAAATGCACCTGCCACTTTTCAGAGGTTGGTGAACACAGTCCTGCAAGGGCTGGAAGCTTTCAGTGCAGCATATTTGGACGATATAGCTGTCTTTAGCTCCAGCTGGGATGATCACCTGGTCCACCTATGGAAAGTTTTGGAGGCCCTGCAAAAGGCAGGCCTCACTATCAAGGCTTCAAAGTGCCAGATAGGGCAGGGTAAAGTGGTTTATCTGGGACACCTTGTTGGTGGGGAACAGATTGCACCACTTCAGGGGAAAATCAAAACTATTATTGATTGGGTTCCCCCTACCACTCAGACTCAGGTGAGAGCCTTCCTAGGCCTCACTGGGTATTACAGGAGGTTCATTATGAACTATGGCTCCATTGCAGCCCCTCTTAATGACCTCACATCCAAGAAAATGCCTAAAAAGGTATTATGGACAGCAAACTGTCAGAAAGCTTTTGAGGAGCTGAAGCAGGCCATGTGCTCTGCACCTGTCCTGAAAAGCCCTTGTTACTCTAAAAAATTCTATGTCCAAACTGATGCATCTGAATTAGGAGTAGGGGCAGTCCTATCACAACTTAATTCTGAGGGCCAGGATCAACCTGTTGCTTTTATTAGTAGAAGGTTGACCCCTAGAGAAAAGCGTTGGTCTGCCATTGAGAGGGAGGCCTTTGCTGTGGTCTGGGCTCTGAAGAAGTTGAGGCCATACCTGTTTGGCACTCACTTCATTGTTCAGACAGACCACAAACCTCTACTTTGGCTAAAACAAATGAAAGGTGAAAATCCTAAATTGTTGAGGTGGTCCATATCCCTACAGGGAATGGGCTATACAGTGGAACATAGACCTGGGAGTAGCCACTCCAATGCAGATGGACTCTCCAGATATTTCCACTTAGACAATGAAGACTCATCAGGTCATGGCTAGTCTTATTGTCCTTCGTTTAGGGGGGGGTTGTGTAGGAAAGTACCATCTTGCCTGGCATGTTACCCCCATTTTTCACTGTATATATGTTGTTTTAGTTGTATGTGTCACTGGAACCCTTGTAACCCAGGGCCCCAGTGCTCATAAGTGTGCCTGAATGTGTTACCTGTGTAGTGACTAACTGTCTCACTGAGGCTCTGCTAATCAGAACCTCAGTGGTTATGCTCTCTCATTTCTTTCCAAATTGTCACTGACAGGCTAGTGACCATTTTTACCAATTTACATTGGCTTACTGGAACACCCTTATAATTCCCTAGTATATGGTACTGAGGTACCCAGGGTATTGGGGTTCCAGGAGATCCCTATGGGCTGCAGCATTTCTTTTGCCACCCATAGGGAGCTCTGACAATTCTTACACAGGCCTGCCACTGCAGCCTGAGTGAAATAACGTCCACGTTATTTCACAGCCATTTTACACTGCACTTAAGTAACTTATAAGTCACCTATATGTCTAACCTTTACCTGGTAAAGGTTAGGTGCAAAGTTACTTAGTGTGAGGGCACCCTGGCACTAGCCAAGGTGCCCCCACATTGTTCAGAGCCAATTCCCTGAACTTTGTGAGTGCGGGGACACCATTACACGCGTGCACTACATATAGGTCACTACCTATATGTAGCTTCACCATGGTAACTCCGAATATGGCCATGTAACATGTCTATGATCATGGAATTGCCCCCTCTATACCATCCTTGCATAGTTGGCACAATCCCGTGATCCCAGTGGTCTGTAGCACAGACCCTGGTACTGCCAAACTGCCCTTCCTGGGGTTTCACTGCAGCTGCTGCTGCTGCCAACCCCTCAGACAGGCAGCTGCCCTCCTGGGGTCCAGCCAGGCCTGGCCCAGGATGGCAGAACAAAGAACTTCCTCTGAGAGAGGGTGTGACACCCTCTCCCTTTGGAAAATGGTGTGAAGGCAGGGGAGGAGTAGCCTCCCCCAGCCTCTGGAAATGCTTTGTTGGGCACAGAGGTGCCCAATTCTGCATAAGCCAGTCTACACCGGTTCAGGGACCCCTTAGCCCCTGCTCTGGCGCGAAACTGGACAAAGGAAAGGGGAGTGACCACTCCCCTGACCTGCACCTCCCCTGGGAGGTGTCCAGAGCTCCTCCAGTGTGCTCCAGACCTCTGCCATCTTGGAAACAGAGGTGCTGCTGGCACACTGGACTGCTCTGAGTGGCCAGTGCCACCAGGTGACGTCAGAGACTCCTGCTGATAGGCTCCTTCAGGTGTTAGTAGCCTATCCTCTCTCCTAGGTAGCCAAACCCTCTTTTCTGGCTATTTAGGGTCTCTGTCTCTGGGGAAACTTTAGATAACGAATGCATGAGCTCAGCCGAGTTCCTCTGCATCTCTCTCTTCACCTTCTGATAAGGAATCGACCGCTGACCGCGCTGGAAGCCTGCAAACCTGCAACATAGTAGCAAAGACGACTACTGCAACTCTGGAACGCTGATCCTGCCGCCTTCTCGACTGTTTTCCTGCTTGTGCATGCTGTGGGGGTAGTCTGCCTCCTCTCTGCACCAGAAGCTCTGAAGAAATCTCCCGTGGGTCGACGGAATCTTCCCCCTGCAACCGCAGGCACCAAAAAGCTGCATTACCGGTCCCTTGGGTCTCCTCTCAGCACGACGAGCGAGGTCCCTCGAATCCAGCGACGCTGTCCAAGTGACCCCCACAGTCCAGTGACTCTTCAGCCCAAGTTTGGTGGAGGTAAGTCCTTGCCTCACCTCGCTGGGCTGCATTGCTGGGAACCGCGACTTTGCAGCTACTCCGGCCCCTGTGCACTTCCGGCGGAAATCCTTTGTGCACAGCCAAGCCTGGGTCCACGGCACTCTAACCTGCATTGCACGACTTTCTAAGTTGGTCTCCGGCGACGTGGGACTTCTTTGTGCAACTTCGGCGAGCACCGTTTCACGCATCCTCGTAGTGCCTGTTTCTGGCACTTCTCCGGGTGCTACCTGCTTCAGTGAGGGCTCTTTGTCTTGCTCGACGTCCCCTCTCTCTTCAGGTCCAATTTGCGACCTCCTGGTCCCTCCTGGGCCCCAGCAGCGTCCAAAAACGCCAAACGCACGATTTGCGCCTAGCAAGGCTTGTTGGCGTCCTTCCGGCGGGAAAACACTTCTGACCGACTCTCCAAGGCGAGAGGGATCCGTCCACCAAAGGGGAAGTCTCTAGCCCTTTTCGTTCCTGCAGAAACCTCAGCTTCTTCTGTCCAGTCGAAGCTTCTTTGCACCCGCAGCTGGCATTTCCTGGGCATCTGCCCATCTCCGACTTGCTTGTGACTTTTGGACTTGGTCCCCTTGTTCTACAGGTACCCTAGATTGGAAATCCACAGTTGTTGCATTGCTGGTTTGTGTCTTTCCTGCATTATTCCTCTAACACGACTTCTTTGTCCTTAGGGGAACTTTAGTGCACTTTGCACTCACTTTTCAGGGTCTTGGGGAGGGTTATTTTTCTAACTCTCACTATTTTCTAATAGTCCCAGCGACCCTCTACAAGGTCACATAGGTTTGGGGTCCATTCGTGGTTCGCATTCCACTTTGGGAGTATATGGTTTGTGTTGCCCCTATCCCTATGTTTCCCCATTGCATCCTATTGTAACTATACATTGTTTGCACTGTTTTCTAAGACTATACTGCATATTTTTGCTATTGTGTATATATATCTTGTGTATATTTCCTATCCTCTCACTGAGGGTACACTCTAAGATACTTTGGCATATTGTCATAAAAATAAAGTACCTTTATTTTTAGTATAACTGTGTATTTTGTTTTCTTATGATATTGTGCATATGACACTAAGTGGTACTGTAGTAGCTTCACACGTCTCCTAGTTCAGCCTAAGCTGCTCTGCTAAGCTACCATTATCTATCAGCCTAAGCTGCTAGACACCCTATACACTAATAAGGGATAACTGGGCCTGGTGCAAGGTGCAAGTACCCCTTGGTACTCACTACAAGCCAGTCCAGCCTCCTACAGTATCCAAATGTCCACTTAATTGCCATAGGGGATGTAAAAAGCTTCCCTGGTATGTGGTGGGTAACTATGGTACTTACACCTTATCCCAGGTCCAGGTATCCCCTCTCGGTGACATGTAGGCAGTGTCTAGAAGCCAGGCTCTCTAGAGGTAGCTGTGGATGAGAAGCCAAGGCTTATCTAGGAGACATGCAAAGCTTGTGCAATACCACTACAGTCATACAGTACTTACACAAAGAAAGAAAACACTTGGTTGTACAAATAAAGAGGCACTTTATTTTTGGCACACAGTATCAGAAAATACTTGAGGCAACCCTCCAATAGGAGGTAAGTAAATACACTACATATGTACTCTAATAAACAGTAAGAGGCATAAAAAGTTTAGAAAACAGTGTAAAATAGCAGTAAGCAATAGTGGCCTAGCGGAAGCCCAAACCATATACTAAAAGTGGAATGCGAACACAGGACACCCACCTAGGTAAGTAAATCGTATAGAGGGGAGCTGGGAGTAGTAGGAAACCACACAGGTAGGTAATGCAGTACCCCCCAGCAACCAGAAATGCAGGAGTTAAACACTGGATTTCCACAAAACCACCCCAAAGGATGAAAAGAAGACACAGAGAATAGACTGCAAGAAACCAGCAATGGATTACCGAAGAATGAGACCTGTGGAGAGAGGAGACCAAGTCCAGAAGTGTCTATGAAGTCCAGGGGGAGTAGGAGGTACTGCCCACCCAGCGGTACCTTTTGGAGTTGGTCGACGAAGGAGGACAGGTCAGCACTGCAGCCCAGAAGCTACCGAAGAGTTCCTGATGAGTGCTAAAATGTGTCCCACGCTGGATTGCAGAAGGGTGTCAGTGAAGGATTTCCACCGACAATCCTTGGCAAAGGCAAATTTGCGATTGTAGGAAAAGAGGTGCTGCCAGGGACCAGAAGGAGCAGGACTCCTCTACCCAGGAGGGGGAGTCCCAGGGGACCCTCTGAGCCACAGAAGGCCCACAGGGGCAGAATCAGCACTCACAGGTGTCCCACAGGACAGGGACACAGAAGTCGCTATAGCATCCTAGGCAGAAGCGCAGGAGGGAGTGCTGGGGGCTGGAGCTACACGTTGCCTGAAGTTCCCCTTGGAGGTGAATCAAGCAAGCCTTGGCAGCAGCAAGAGATGCAATGCACGGGGTACTGTAGTGCGTGCAGTGGAAAGGACTTACCACCACCAAAGTGCAACAGCTGGTAGAGAGGACCAAGGGGACCCCTCCAGACCTCCACCCGTGATGCAGGACCCACTCCACTCAGGATGAGGGGATATCCACGCAGCTGGTCGTTGTTGCAGACAGGCACGTGCGGATGCCTTCACCCCAAGGGAGATTCCTTCTTATTGTGCAGGCGAGTTAGTCTTCTGAGGATACATGGCCAGGGAAATGTTGCAAAGCTGGCAGGAATGCTGGATGCAGTGTTGCAGAAGAGTCTTCCTCGTGGATCTGCAACTTGAAGGTTCCTGGAGGGTCCATTTGCGGTTCTCGAGGCCAAAAGTCGAAGCAGAGGTTCCAGAGACGTCCTGCTGGAATCTTGCAAGCCGAATCTGAGGATCCACCCCAGAGGAAGACCCTACATAGCCAAAGAGGGAGCTTGGTCATCTAACCAGGTAACTATCTATCAGAGGGTGCTTCTGACGTCACCTGCCTGGCCTGGCCACTCAGATGCTCCCTAGTTTTAGTGAAGCCTGTATGTAGCTAGGGAACTCGTATTGATCATTGTCCGGCACATGTACTTAGAATGGCTTCCCTGTCAACTCACTGTCTAAGAATCGACAGACACAGGCTGTGTGCCATGTTGTTCTTTCACTTTTAGCTGCACCAAGACATGCAGCCTTCAATGGCAGTCTACATGTGCTAGGTGAGGTGTCCCGGAAGGTGGCACAATGCATGCTGTAGCCCTTATGGACTCTCTTTGGTACCCATAACCTAGGTAGTAAGGGGTATCATTTACTAGGGACTTAAAGGTATTGTCAATTGGGGGACAATAGCACAGTTTTAGGGAAAGAGATTTGGCACCAGGGACCTAGTTAGCAGGAACCCAGTGCACTTTCAGTCAAAATTGCATCAAATACCAGGCAAAAAGTGGGGGTGACCACATCAAAAAAGGGCGCTTTCCCAACAAGCTCACATCAATAAAGTACTACTACTTCTGGCCAGAAAATCAGATCCTGCTGACTAGAAGAAAGAAGTAGTACACCTTCGAAAGACAAAAGAGAGCATGGAAGATCGGTGACGGACTTGGCACCAAGCCTGCCTGCTGACTTTGACCAAATACTCCCCGTTCTGCAGCTGCTTGTGCCTCCAAATGCCTGTCAGGCTTCACCCAGGGTCCATGAACTCCCCTGGAGCAGCTTCCTTACATCTTGCAGGCACCTCAAGATTCACTTAGATTGTGGATCATCAAACCCGATGCCCGACAGCACCACTGCACCCATGCCTCCCGATGAAGTGGGCCAACAGTGCCAGCGTGGTCTCCGGAACCTTCAGAGACAAAGTCCATTGTGGGTCTCTCCATTGCTACCTTCAAACAGATGCCTGCAGCCTGTTTCTGGAAGTTCCCCTTCTACTGTGACGGAAACAAGACGGTCCACTACACCTCTGTACCCCACCGCCCGGGATTGAGAAGAGTACCACTGGTGTACCTATGTCCCTCAGTCTCCTGAGACTTGAGCGCACTTGGTTCAGTTAGACTAGACTCCCAGTCCGTGTGTGCAGCCCCTTTCTGCAGGCTCCTCTCTACCACAACCGCCCCCCTTTGACAGAAACCCAACAGTTCAAGAAACCTCTGCACCCGGCCACCCTGGACCAAGGAGAAGACCACTGGTGTCCCTAAATCCCGAGCATTGCAAAACTTGAGCCCAATTAGTGGTTTACCTGACTGGTCCCCCAGTCCCTGCCTGCAGTGCCTTTCTGACCGGACTGATCCCCATTGACTACGGACTCCAGTGCTGCCAGAGGTGACCTGTTGGTGTGGCCTAGTACCCTACCCCATGCTCACCTTAAGTCTAGAAAATTGGTCCTGTAAGTCACTGCCAAGTTCCTGTTTGCCTTGTGTAAGGAAATGCCTCCTTGGCATGGTTACCCCCTGACTTTTTGCCTTTGCTGATGCTTTGTTTTGAATTGAAAGTGTGCTGAGGCCTGCTAACCAGGCCCCAGTGTTCTTTCCCTAACCTGTACTTTTGTATCCAAAATTGGCACACCCTGGCATCCAGGTAAGTCCCTTGTAAATGGTACCCCTGGTACCAAGGGCCCTGATGCCAGGGAAGGTCTCTAAGGGCTGCAGCATGTCTTATGCCACCCTGGGGACCCCTCACTCAGCACAGACACACTGCTTGCCAGCTTGTGTGTGCTGGTGAGGACAAAATGAGTAAGTCGACATGGCACTCCCCTCAGGGTGCCATGCCAGCCTCTCACTGCCTATGCAGTATAGATAAGTCACCCCTCTAGCAGGCCTTACAGCCCTAAGGCAGGGTGCACTATACCATAGGTGAGGGCACCAGTGCATGAGCACTGTGCCCCTACAGTGTCTAAGCCAAACCTTAGACATTGTAAGTGCAGGGTAGCCATAAGAGTATATGGTCTGGGAGTCTGTCAAACACGAACTCCACAGCACCATAATGGCTACACTGAAAACTGGGAAGTTTGGTATCAAACTTCTCAGCACAATAAATGCACACTGATGCCAGTGTACATTTTATTGTAAAATACACCCCAGAGGGCACCTTAGAGGTGCCCCCTGAAACCTTAACCAACTACCTGTGTAGGCCGACTGGTTTTAGCAGCCTGCCACACTCGAGACATGTTTCTGGCCACATGGGGAGAGTGCCTTTGTCACTCTGTGGCTAGTAACAAAGCCTGCACTGGGTGGAGATGCTATCACCTCCCCCAGGCAGGAGCTGTAACACCTGGCGGTGAGCCTCAAAGGCTCACCCCCTTTGTTCCAGCACCACAGGGCATTCCAGCTAGTGGAGTTGCCTGCCCCCTCCGGCCACGGCCCCACTTTTGGCGGCAAGGCCGGAGGAGATAATGAGAAAAACAAGGAGGAGTCACTGACCACTCAGGACAGCCCCTAAGGCAACCTGAGCTGAAGTGACTCTGACTTTTAGGAATCCTCCATCTTGCAGATGGAGGATCCCCCCAATAGGGATAGGAATGTGACCCCCTCCCCTTGGGAGGAGGCACAAAGAGGGTGTAGCCACCCTCAGGGCTAGTAGCCATTGGCTACTGCCCTCCCTGACCTAAACACACCCCTAAATTCGGTATTTAGGGGCTCCCAGAACACAGCAAGATAGATTCCTGCAACCTAAGACGAAGAGGACTGCTAAGCTGAAAAACCCTGCAGAGAAGACGGAGACACCAACTGCTTTGGCCCCAGCCCTACCGGCCTGTCTCCCCCCTTCGGAAGAAAACTGCTCCAGCGACGCTTTCCCCAGGACCAGCGACCTCTGAATCCTCAGAGGACTGCCCTGCTCTAAAAGGACCAAGAAACTCCTGAGAACAGCGGCCCTGTTCACCCAAGACTGCAACTTTGTTTCCAAAGGAGCAACTTTAAAGACCCCTGCAATTCCCGCCAGAAGCGTGAGACTTGCAACTCTGCACCCAGCGACCCCGACTCGACTGGTGGAGAAACAACGCTACAGGGAGGACCCCCCGGCGACTCCAAGACTGTGAGTAACCAACATTGTCCCCCCTGAGCCCACACAGCGACGCCTGCAGAGGGAATCCCGAGGCTCCCCCCGACCGCGACTGTCTGAATCCAAAATCCCGACGCCTGGAAACTACGCTGCACCCGCAGCCCCCAGGACCTGAAAGATCGGAAATCCAGTGCAGGAGTGACCCCCAGGAGGCCTTCTCCCTTGCCCAGGTGGTGGCTACCCCGAGGAGCCCCCCCTTGCCTGCCTGCATCGCTGAAGAGACCCCTTGGTCTCCCATTGAAACCTATTGAAAACCCGACGCTTGTTTACACACTGCACCCGGCCGCCCCCGCGCTGCTGAGGGTGTACTTTCTGTGTGGACTTGTGTCCCCCCCCGGTGCCCTACAAAACCCCCCTGGTCTGCCCTCCGAAGACGCGGGTACTTACCTGCTGGCAGACTGGAACCGGGGCACCCCCTTCTCCATTGAAGCTTATGTGTTTTGGGCACCACTTTGAACTCTGCACCTGACCGGCCCTGAGCTGCTGGTGTGGTAACTTTGGGGTTGCTCTGAACCCCCAACGGTAGGCTACCTTGGACCCCAACTTCAACCTCGTAGGCGGTTTACTTACCTGAAAGAACTAACCATAACTTACCTCCCCCACGAACTGTTGAAAATTGCACTGTGTCTAGTTTTAAAATAGCTATATGTGTTTTATTTCAAAAGTATATATGCTATTGTGAATATTCAAAGTTCCTAAAGTACTTACCTGCAATACCTTTCAAATTAGATATTACATGTAGAATTTGAACCTGTGGTTCTTAAAATAAACTAAGAAAATATATTTTTCTATACAAAAACCTATTGGCCTGGAATTGTCTCTGAGTGTGTGTTCCTCATTTATTGCCTGTGTGTATGTACAACAAATGCTTAACACTACTCCTTTGATAAGCCTACTGCTCGACCACACTACCACAAAATAGAGCATTAGTATGATCTCTTTTTGCCACTATCTTACCTCTAAGGGGAACCCTTGGACTCTGTGCATACTATTCCTTACTTTGAAATAGTGCATACAGAGCCAACTTCCTACACCTTGTATGCTTTTCCTCCATAGGTTAACATTGCAGCTTCAGAAAATTACATTGTCACTTTTTCAAACCTGTGATCATTTCTATTGCAAAATGTACTTACCTGATTGTATTGGTTCTGGTGCCTAAAGATATATAAAGATTATTGTTATTTTTGTAAATTGGTGTGGATCTCCTTAGAGTTGTGTGTCTCATTTATTGACTGTGTGCCTATGGTGAATACCTAACACTCCTCTCTGATAAGCCTACGGCTGCCCAACCAAGCTACCACCTAAAAGAGCTCTTTGGGATTGCTAGAGCAAGCCGCCCCTGTCCACTAGTAAGGGAACCTCTGGTCTCTTTGCACAGTATATCTCATTTTGGTATACTATATAAAAAAAACTAGCTTCCTACAAAGGTTAAGACCAGGAATCAACCAGTTTCATCAGTTGTGGTTGCATGTGCAACTAGTTTTCATGTTCTTGGTGTTGGTTTGTCTTGCTTTAGAGTTTTCTCTCTCTCTCGTGTCTGGTCGGTTTGATGTCCAGCAAAGTAGACTGTTTTGGCTGTGACTGAACAATGCCATGCCCCTTTTTAGAGTATCGGATTAAGGTAAATCTGCAGAATGTACCAGCTCTGATCAGTCATAGTTACAAGCTACCAACTGTTTTTATAGCTTCATCCTGGTTAACAGAACAGTACATAAGTAACTAAGGTCAGGGATTGGGGAAGAGAAGGCCATTGTTCTTATAATTTCTGGGCATGCAGTACATGAGATCTGCTATGTCGGGCCAAGCATTGTAGTGCAAAGCTAGGTTGTCTAATCCTGTGTCTTGTTGTCTCATCTTGACATATCTTCTCCTCTTTTCTCACAGGATCGATGCCAACGTAGAGGACACACAGCTCAATGTGGAGGGCGCCCACTCTGAAATTCTTAAATACTTCCAGTCTGTCACTTCCAACCGTTGGCTAATGATCAAAATCTTCCTCATCCTCATCGTCTTCTTTATCATCTTTGTGGTTTTCCTAGCATGAGGATATCAGCTTCACGCCATTCCCTAATCCCAAAACAGTTCCATCCTAGCACCCATCTGACTCATTTGATCTCTGTATGGGTTTCCGCTCCATCACCATTACAAATGGCCTCAAGAAGCTGGTGCGTTATGGAGTGATGGCTTGCTGCTTGGGTGGACCTACACTGCCCACTTAATGTCCAGCGACCTGTGAAACACCAATGAACTCCAAAGAAGCTGAATAATTTGGCGTGGGAGGTCGTGATAGGTATATGCCTCTATCCTGTGGACTCAAGTCACAATTTAAAGAAGGTGATTGTGATATACTGGGACTTGAATCTTGAATCCTAATGACACTCATTCCAAAACTGAGGCAGCAGAAAACCTTTGATGTTGAACCATCTCAATGAATCCACTGCTCCCAACCTCCTGATTCGATGACCCTGTACTGTGAAACAGAGACTCCTATCAACTTTCCCTCTTTGATGGTGCTGCATGTCCATTTTCAGCGTAGGCTACACAGAGGGTGCTGCAGTGCCCCCCCCTGAGGCTGAGTCCTGGATTTATAAGCAGGCATTCCATCATGGAGAATAGTTGATCCTGCAGCAAGAGACAGGACCTCGGTGTAGTGAAATGAAGGGATTCTGGCCCCCAGCCCCTCCTCCATGCACCAAACATTTACTTGCCTCTTGCTCGAGGCACTTTGTAGTCCAGTGTGGGCAAGCCCTCCCTCTTTCTGTAACAAAAAAAAAATGAGACTTGGGGGAGGGGTCGACTGATATTTAAACACTTATCCTTTTATCCAGCTAGTAAACAGTTCTTTTTTATTTATTAGATGGCTTTCTAATGTCCCCATTTGTCCTCCTCCCTTCTGTCTCCCTTTGCACAGCACCTCTGGATGGTCTATAAGGGCGGGGCCATTAGTGGCAATCATTCCCTCCCCCACTTTTGGAAACGGGGGCCACTTTTTCTATGCAGTGCCTTTTAATCTTGTCCACCTGTGTCAGCACATCTCCCTCTTGCTCCTCTCTAAACGTGAACAGTATTTACATATGCTCTGCTATGTTTGTTATTCCCTTAACTCCCAGGGTTTATTAACCACCCACCCACCGTCCACAAATTGTTTTGAAACCTTGTTTCACTTCCCTCTTCCAATGTGTCTTCTATTTTGTATGCCCCTTCCCTGCATATTGTTTAAGGAATTAAAGATAAAAGTGGGCCCTGGGTAGGTGACTGCATGCCTAGATGGCTGTTCTTAGCAACTCTTACACTTGCGATGCTCAAATCTGGGGTGAAATATGCAGAGAAACAAATACCATAAGGGCAGCATTACCAGGATCGCCCCAGAGAACAATAAACAGTTTTTAAGTTGCGCTGTAGAACTTCGTACAAGGACCATTAACAAACCATAAAACAATAGATAATTCCAGGAGTTACTAAAGAGACAGAGGCAGTCTTTTTCTTTTTAGTTTTTTTTTTATTTTTATTTAAACCCCGCACTCATCTTAGGCGAGTTTCCCAGCTCAATACAGAAGCCCATGAAACTTGCTGGAGGCTTTGTCTGCTCTGGTTTTGTGGGTTGAGGTCAGGCTAATCACAGCTCGCTTTTTAATACTAAAGACAGAATGTAGCAGATGTTGGCAAGAGTGTGGGATGGTCTTGCCTCCTGGTGTGAGTATTCACACTGCCTTACTTCTGCTTGAGCCAGACCTTGAATAAGTCCCAGAGTTTTGCAGCCCATGTGCTCAAGCACCTAGTGCTGTGCTGAGCACTTAGGCCACAGTGACAGTCTTCCACTCAGTGCTTGAACAAAGTGTAGAAGACTGTGCTTCTCTGGTGCTTGTTGCTTGTGTTTGAGTTTAATGCAGAGTGTGTTACAGTTCTAGGCCCTGTCCTTGAGCATTTTTGGGAGCTCCATGTGCTGGTTTTTGAGCAAGGACCTGTATGAATTTTTTCTGGCCATGTTGCCCCTGTACAGACTGTAAATAGCACAGTTCGGACAGTTCAGTAGTGATTTGTATAATCATACTGTTTGCCAAAAAAGTAAACAAGACATAAAATTCTGTGGTATAGTTTTCGTGATCATTTCTGCAACCGCTTGTGTTTGTGCAATACATCTTGCGTGCATGTGTTTAATAGTTAAATTGGCTTAGTATCAAGGGCAATTGTGTGTATTTTACAGTGACCACTGTTGAGGATAGGAAGGAATTTGCTTTGTAGACAACCACTTTATTGAGGAACATACAATGTTTTCACACTTGATACTTATTGATCCAGGTATGTGCATGCTGGTGTTTTCAGACCTCCACTAAAGGTAGATTTGTTTCTCTAATACTAGATCTTTCATAGATTGACATGTTCTTATCCTTCCTTGTGGCACATTGGGAGTCCTGCAGCGAGCTTTCAAAGCAGTGTTAAAGAAAATGCCTTGAAACAGGGCAAAGCTACTTTAGTAGCACATTCACCTAATTTAAAAAGACCCAAACTCTGTTCAAAGAGATTGGAGTGTTGTGAAGTCCACTCCTCCCAGAGGTTTACATATTTCAGAATTCTATTTCACATCTTGTGGAATAGTCCTTTTTGGAGTTCTGCTCAGAGGCATATCTATCAACTTATTTTGACAAAATTTCATCCAGATTTTATCTAGTCATTCATATTTTTCTACAACTCTACTGGATTTTACAATATTTTCTGCCATAATGGCTGAATCGCTGAACCCCTCTTGTGGCAGAAAGACATTTGTAAATGACCTATATTCAGACTATTTAGTGCATTTACCTGCATGACAAACCGAAAGACTATAATTTGCTGCCAAGTTTCATCTAAAATACTGAATGGTGAGAGGTTACGACTGTCTTTCCAGGTGGCTGCAGAAAAGGAGTCCGTGATCAGAAGTAATCAGCCGAGTCTATTCCAGAAATATCAAAACAAGATAAACATCCACAGAAAAGACCATTTGAGGAGGACAATTTGACTCGAAAATCATCTGGAAAAGGTGTTCCTAAAGAGCACCTTATTGTAGACCTTGAAAAATTCTGACAAGAATTTATATATGCCATCAAAATTGTCTTATGAGACCCATTCTTAATTATAAATCTCTGGTAGACTATTGACAGTTCCCACGTCATAGAAGACTTCAGTCTGCTGTAGTTTTCCTATGGGTGAGCTATCTTCTGTGATCCCATGACTGCTCCATCCATAGACTCCCTGTCTGCATTGGTTCATCACCAATGACAGTCACTTTACTGGCAATTGGGACACCAGCTGCCATTCCAGCTGCTGCACCGTTGATGCCTGCTACACAACAACTCATGCTCTACCAGTAGCATCACTGTTTGGTATTGTAGACAGTCCCATCGTCTGACACCTAAGATGAAGTCTATTCCATTTCCACTGGTCCCGGCCAACAAGTGCTGGTGCCCTAAGGGCACATCATCTAGTAGAATACCTTCTCTGCATCCTGTGAAGTTCTTGGGCACAAGATGCATCCCAGGACAAAGGACCCCGTGCAGCTGCTACTAGCCTTTCTCAGCTTCCCAAAGTGTCAAGACGATCACTACGGGCATTAGCAAGCAACTGACAACAGCTATTATGAGGAAGCTTAGTCTCACTAGTTATGGAAACCCTTGATATGAGTACTGCATGGATTCATTTTACTGGAGATCACCAACTGTAAGGGTTCCAGTGGGTCTTAGTCTTGCATCATACAATGTAGATTGTTATATAAGGTTGCCAGACTATATACCTCATGTGGATGTTCCAGAGCCCAGCTTCGAGTCCAGCCGCAGCCAGCACTTGCTCCTTCAGCTGGTACTGCCCCTGCTACCTCCACCTCCAATGTTGCGTCTACCAAAGCTAGTTCAGTTGTGGATACAGATTCTTGAAATGAGGACATTGAGGTAAAAGGAGAGCTCTTCAAAAGGCCTGATGACGCATCTGATTAGAGTTTTATTACTTTGTCCCAAAAACAATGTCTGAAAAAATGAAAAAAATCAAGAAAACCAAAAAGTCATCCAAAACATTAACAAAAACAGGTAAAAATAAGGGATTAGAGGTGTGTGTGTGTGTGTGTGGGTGTGTGTATATATATATATATATATATATGTTCGGTGGCATGTGTAGCTGCAGATACACATGCTGTGCATTATCCTGCCATCTACTGTTGGGCTCGGAGTGTTACAAGTTGTTTTTCTTCTAAGAAGTCTTTTCGTGTCACAAGACCGAGTGACTCCTCCCTTTCGGCTCCATTGCGCATGGGCATCGACTCCATCTTAGATTGTTTTTTTTCCGCCATCCGCTTCGGACGTGTTCCTCTTCGTTCCGTATTTCGAATCGGGAAAGTTAGCTAAATTATCGAAAATTCGACGGTATTGTTATCGTTCGGTACCGGGTTAGTGTTAGTGTATCGGCACTGACATCAAGAGCGCTTCGGCGGCCCTTTGGGGCTTCCGTTCTTCACGAGGCCTGGTCAGCCCGGACCCCCTTCCGCTTCTGTCCTAAGTGTCGTTTGAAGTATCCTTATACAGACCAGCACCGGGTCTGTAGTATGTGTTTATCACCTGAACACAGGGAGGATACTTGCGAGGCTTGTCGAGCGTTTCAATCGAAAAAGACCTTGAGAGATCGACACGCAAGAAGACTACAAATGGCGTTGACACCGAAAGAGCAACTCGACGTCAGAGAGGAGGAAAGCATTTCCATCCAGGGGACGGACTCGGATGAATCCGAAAGTGAACAACCCTCGACGGTGCAGCGAACAGTGAGTAAACCTGCCCCGTCCAAATCTCACACTAAGACATTTAAGGCCATGGGGACGCCACCACCAGCAGGCCATGGCTTAACCCACCGAAAAGAAGGTGACCAAACATCGGCACCGAAAAAGGCCAGAGAATTGCCGAAGACTTCTGACTCCGGTCGTGATTCCGGCACCGAATGATCTCGACACCGAGAGTTCGATTCGCCCAAAGTAAGGAAAATATCTTCGGAACCGAAAAAGACTATACCTGAAACCTCGGTATCGAAAAAAGCGGCTTTGGAGCTGAGAAGAAGCTCTTATATAGAAGAGCAAGGACTTTCCAGCCAATTCAAGGAAAGACATAGATTTGAGCAGGAATTAGGTATGGAAGAACCAGACCATACACAAAGGAGGTTACATATCCAGAAAGAGATTGGAAAAATACAAACTTTACCTCCACTCAAATCTAAAAGAAAACTGGAGACAGAAATGCAACCTAAGGCAAAGGTGGTTAGAGACAGATCCCCACCACCAAGGTTTTCACCACAACCATCCCCACTGCACTCACCACAACTATCACCAGTGGAAACACCTACAATGCAGTCACCCACACATACTGGGATGACACAGGATGATGCTGATGTATGGGACTTATATGATGCACCAGTATCGGATAACAGTCCGGATTGTTATCCAACAAAACCGTCACCACCAGAAGACAGTACTGCATATACGCAGGTACTATCCAGGGCAGCTACGTTCCACAACGTAGCAATGCACACACAGCCAGTGGAGGATGATTTCCTGTTTAACACTTTGGCATCCACCCACGCTTCCTATCAGAGTCTGCCAATGCTCCCGGGCATGCTCAAACATGCGAAACAGGTCTTCCAGGGGCCTGTAAAAGGAATGGCTATCACGCCTAGAGTGGAGAAGAAATACAAACCTCCCCCAACAGATCCTGTGTTCATAACACAACTTACACCAGACTAAGTGGTTGTAGGGGCGGCAAGAAAGAGAGCAAACTCTCAATCGCCAGGAGACGCTCCACCGCCTGAGAAAGAAAGCAGAAAGTTCGACGCAGCGGGCAAACGAGTGGCAGCACAAGCAGCCAATCAATGGCGGATTGCAAATTCGCAAGCCCTGCTTGCACGCTTCCACCGGGCACACTGGGACGAGATGCAACACATCATACAGCACTTGCCCAAGGAACACCAGAAACGTGCCCAACAGGTAGTGGAAGAAGGACAGGCCATATCTAACAACCAGATAAGGTCCGCACTAGACTCTGCAGACACAGCAGCACGAACTGTCAACACGGCTGTAACCATTCGCAGGCATGCATGGTTACGAAGTTCTGGATTCAAGCCAGAGATTCAACAAGCGGTGTTAAATATGGCGTTTAATCAAGAACAGTTGTTTGGGCCGGAAGTTGAGACAGCAATTGAGAAGCTGAAAAAAGACACGGACACGGCCAAAGCCATGGGCGCGCTCTATTCCCCACAAGTCAGAGGCACCTTTAGGAAACCACAATTCAGAGGAGGTTTTCGGCAACAAACATCAGAGCCTTCCACCTCTCAAACCAGACCCACCTATCAGGCACAATACCAAAGGGGAGGGTTTCGTGGTTCCTATAGAGGACAATTCCCAAGGGGAAAGTTCCAAACAACCAAACCAAGCCAGACCAAACAGTGACTTCAATGTCACAAAACCCCAACACTTGTCACCAGTGGGGGTTAGGTTAACCACATATTATCATCACTGGACACATATTACCACAGACGCATGGGTCCTATCAATTGTCCAACATGGTTATTGCATAGCATTCACAAAATTCCCACCAGATGTGCCACCAAGAACGCACAATCTGTCCCAACAACACTTAGACCTATTACAAATAGAGGTCCAAGCACTACTACAAAAACAAGCAATCGAGCTCGTACCCAATCATCAGAAAGGAACAGGCGTATACTCACTAATTTTCCTAATTCCAAAAAAGGACAAAACGTTAAGACCTATCTTAGATCTCAGAACACTGAATCTCTTCAATAAATCAAACCACTTCCACATGGTAACACTTCAAGACGTGGTTCCCTTATTAAAAAAAAGGAGGAATACATGACAACATTGGATCTCAAGGATGCGTATTTCCACATACCCATCCTTCTCACAGAAAATACTTAAGGTTTGTAATGCACGGTGTACACTATCAATTCAAAGTGTTACCGTTCGGAATAACAACAGCCCCAAGGGTATTCACAAAATGCCTAGCAGTAGAAGACGCTCACATAAGGAGACAGCACATGCACGTATTCCCATATTTAGACTACTGACTAATAAAAACCAACACTCAACAACAGTGTCTTCTTCACATGCAATATGTCATAGAAACTCTACACAAACTGGGGTTCTCTATAAATTACCAGAAATCACATCTGCAACCATCCCAAATACAACAATATTTGGGAGCAACACTCAACACACAAAGGGCGATTGCCACTCCAAGTCCACAAAGGGTCCAAGCGTTCAAAAATGTAAGATCAAGCATACAGTCAAACCAACACTACCCAGTAAGGTTTGTAATGAAACTTCTAGGCATGATGTCTTCATGCATAGCCATTGTCCCAAATGCAAGATTACACATGCGGCCCTTACAACAGTGCCTAGCAAAACAATGGACACAAGCACAGGGTCAACTTCAAGATCTAGTGTTGATAGACTGCCAAACACACTCATCACTTCAGTGGTGGAACCCAATAAATTTAAACAAAGGGCAGCAATTCCCCAGTGCCTCAAGCTGTTATCACAACAGATGCTTCCATGATTTGGTGGTGAGCACACCTAAACAAGCACAGCATACAGGGTCAATGGGACGATCAACAAAAAAAACTTCACATAAATCATTTGGAACTGCTAGTGGTTTTTCTAGCATTAAAAGCTTTTCAACCACTGGTAGCCCACAAACACATCCTTGTCAAAACCGACAACATGACAACAATGTATTATCTCAACAAACAAGGGGGGACACACTCGTCACAACTGTGTCTCTTAGCACAAAAGATTTGGCATTGGGCAATTCACAATCACATTCGCCTAATTACACAATAAATACCAGGCATTCAGAATCAGTTAGCCGACCATCTGTCGAGATCACCAGGAAACTCTTGAATGGGAAATTCATCCCCAGATCCTACAGGATCACTTCCTCCGCTGGGGAACACCGAACATAGACCTATTCGCAACAAAAGAAAACGCAAAATGCCAAAACTTCGCGTCCAGGTACCCACACCCTCAATCCAAGGGCAATGCACTATGGATCAGTTGGTCAGGGATATTTGCTTACGCTTTTCCCCCTCTCCCACTCATTCCTTATCTGGTCAACAAACTAAGTCAAAACAAACTCAAACTAATACTCATAGCACCAACCTGGGCTCGCCAACCGTGGTACACAACACTATTGGACTTATCAGTAGTACCCCACATCAAATTACCAAACATACCAGATCTATTAACACAACACAAACAACAGATCAGACTCCCGAATCCAGCATCGCTCAATCTAGCAATCTGGCTCCTGAAGTCTTGGAATTCGGACATTTAAATCTTACAGAAGAGTGTATGGAGGTCATTAAACAGGCGAGAAAACCTACAACGAGACATTGTTACGCAAACAAATGGAAAAGATTTGTTTGCTACTGCCACACTAATCAAATTCAACCACTACATGCCTCCACAAAGGACATTGTAAGCTACTTATTACACTTACAAAAGTCTAATCTAGCATTCTCTTCCATTAAAATCCATCTCACTGCAATATCTGCCTAGCTGCAGATTACACATACAACATCACTTTTTAGAATCCCAGTCATTAAAGCATTTATGGAGGGACTAAAAAGAATCATACCCCCAAGGACACCACCAGTACCTTCGTGGAACCTTAATATTGTATTAACACGACTCATGGGCCCACCATTCGAACCCATGCATTCGTGTGAAATGCAATATCTGACTTGGAAAGCAGCCTTTCTAATAGCTATCACATCACTTAGAAGAGTAAGTGAAATACAAGCAGTTACTATTCAAGAACCCTTTATACAAATACATAAACATAAAGTGGTTCTCCGTACAAATCCAAAATTCTTACCAAAGGTCATATCACCATTCCACCTAAACCAAACTGTGGAACTCCCAGTCTTCTTTCCGCAACCAGACTCAGTAGCCGAAAGAGCCTTGCATACATTAGACATAAAAAGAGCACTAATGTATTACATTGACAGAACGAAACAATTTCGTAAAACAAAACAATTGTTTGTAGCCTTCCAAAAACCTCATGCAGGTAATCCTATATCCAAACAAGGCATCGGCAGATGGATAGTTAAATGTATTCAAACTTGCTATATTAAAGCCAAATGAGAATTACCTATTACACCAAGAGCACATTCCACTAGAAAGAAAGGCGACACAATGGCTTTTCTTGGGAATATACCTATGGCAGAAATTTGTAAGGCAGCCACCTGGTCTAAGCCTCATACATTTACTAAGCATTACTGTGTAGATGTGTTAGCAACACAACAAGCCACAGTAGGACAGGCTGTATTAAGAACATTATTTCAGACAACTTCAACTCCTACAGGCTAAGCCACCGCTTTTGGGGAGTAACTGCTTACTAGTCTATGCACAGCATGTGTATCTGCAGCTACACATGCCATCGAACGGAAAATGTCACTTACCCAGTGTACATCTGTTCGTGGCATGAGACGCTGCAGATTCACATGCGCCCTCCCGCCTCCCCGGGAGCCTGTAGCCGTTTTAAGTTGATGAAAACTATATATTATATGTTGATAAAACTTGTAAATTTGTAAATATATATCACTTTTAATCACATTATGTACATACATACTTGCTCCATTGCATGGGCACCTTTACTATATACACAACTCCTACCTCACCCTCTGCTGGGAAAAACAATCTAAGATGGAGTCGACGCCCATGCGCAATGGAGCCGAAAGTGAGGAGTCCCTCGGTCTCGTGACTCGAAAAGACTTCTTCGAAGAAAAACAACTTGTAACACTCCGAGCCCATACACTAGATGGCAGGATAATGCACAGCATGTGAATCTGCAGCGTCTCATGCCACGAACAGATGTACACTGGGTGACATTTTCCATATATATACACACAGAGTTTTAAGGGGTGGCATGGCGACCCACCCTACTCACCCCCCCCCCCCCCCCACCCCCCAAAAAAAACAAAGTGAAAGAAAGTTAGGTGAATGGAGGGCAGAACACCCCTTGTTTAAAAAAAGAAAGTGAACATAGAATCGATGAAGTTGCATTGCTTCCATTCATAAGTTAAGGAAACAATATTGCATTAAAACACAATTTTGATGCAATATTTTTCAAACATAAGGTTGAAACAATATCCCAAAATGATTTTCTCCATTATTGATCCCTTGTGTTTAAGGAGTAATGAACTGATCCAAAATAATAGAATGGGACCCTGAAGAGTGGAATGGCTGTTTCACACCCCACTCCCCACAATAAGTGCATTTACCCCGCCTCTTGCCAACTCGCCTCTGAATAACGTTGCCCATTCCCACTCACAAATGTAAATGGCATCTAAATTACTTTATTCTGACTGAAATTGTTTCCTCTAGAATGTAGGGTGGCTCCTGGAAAATAGTCAATTTGGAAAGAGTGTGTAAAGATCATGCAAACAGCAGCTACAGTTCAGCCATAATTCCTGGGCAAGAAAAAATAAATATATATATATATATAAAATAATGTTCAAGGGCATGTGTAGCTGCAGATAAACATGCTGTGCACACATCTGCCATCTAGTGTTGGGCACGGAGTGTTACAAGTTGTTTTTCGCGTCACAGGATCACGTGACTCCTCCTCTTCGGCTCCATTGCGCATGGGCATCGACTCCATGTTAGATTGTTTTCTTTCCGCCATTGGGTTCGGACGTGTTTCCTTTCGCTCCGATAGTTCGAGTTGGAAAAGTTTCAAAACTCTCTAATTCTCGTCAGTATAGTTTCGATCGTGTCCCATCTTCTATCGACACTTCAGTACTGTCGTGTCAAACATATTTACTCGCCCTTCAGAACGCCCACACCCAACTCAGGCCTGGTCGGGCCGATCGAGTTGAAGCCTCATGGACTGGACCCCATTCCGCTTTTGTCCTCGGTGCCACGCTAAATTCCCCTACACAGACCAACATCTCGTCTGTAATCTCTGCCTTTCCTCAGACCATCGGGAAGAAAATTGTGAGGCCTGCAGATCCTTCCGTTCCAAGAAAACGCTCCGAGACAGGAGAGCACGGAGACTCAAGATGGCATCCAAGAGCACCGAATGTCTTGATGTCGAAGAGGAGGAGATCATGCAGACGGCTGTCTCCGTTCGAGGATCCGACTCCGAGCAGGAGTCTGAGGAGGTCAGACCGGTCACGGCAGGACAGCACGTGAGTACGCCTGCCCCTGTCCCAGCCAAGCCCAATCGTAAGGCCTTGGGGAGGCCACTGCCGGAAGGCCATGGCTCGACCCGAGAAAAGACCTTGGGTGACCAACCCACAACTTTGGCACTGAAAAAGGCCACTCCACCCAAGCCATCGGACTCGAGCTGAGGGTCTTTCTTTGAGCCCAGCAAACATCGATCCTTCAAGTCGAAATCTCGAAAATCGTTTTCTGAGCTTAGACCATCCTCAACACTGACTTTTTCTATACCGAAAAAACCAGCTTCGGAGCCGAAAAAGCCTATTTACACAGAGGAGCATGGACTTTCACAAGCACTCAAAGAAAGCAATAAAGTTACTGAGGAACACTCACAAATGGAGGCAATGGATGAAAGGCAAGCCAGGATTCACATCCATAAAGAGACTGGCAGAATTGTAACAGCACCTCCTCCAAAGCCAAAGAGGAAATTAGCCTTTCAAGAAGAATTGGACACTGCTCAACCTCCAGCTAAAGTGCCAAGAACAAAGGAGAAACCTCCGCCTCCTCAATTTTCCTCTCCTCAGTCTCCCCCTCACTCTCCAAATTTACTTATCTCTCACCCTACTAGTCCTACACCTATGCAGTCACCAGCACACTCATTCGATTCTGACTGGACAATGTGGATCCATGGGATCTTTATGATCCAGACCCCATTCCAGACAACAACCCAGATTGCTATCCCTCTAAGCCTTCACCACCAGACGATAGTACAGGCTACACTCAGGTCATAGCTAGGGCGGCATCCTATCACAATGTCGCCATGCATACTGAGCCATTAGAGGATGACTTCCTTTTTAATACACTCTCCTCTACACATGCAACTTATCAGTCACTTCCCATGCTCCCCGGCATGGTAAAACATTCTGACCAAATATTCAAAGAACCAGTAAAAACAAGAATAAATACTCCTAGGGTGGAGAAAAAATATAAGCCACCTCCTTCTGATCCTGCCTTTATCACACAATAGTTACCGCCAGACTCCGTAGTCGTAAGCACAGCCAGGAAAAGAGCAAACTCTTAGTCGTCAGGGGATGCACCCCCACCAGACAAGGAGAGTAAGAAGTTTGATGCTGCGGAGAAAAGGTTGGCATCTCAGGCAGCCAACCAGTGGAGGATAGCCAACTCTCAGGCATTGTTGGCTAGATACAACAGGTCCCACTGGGATGAGATGAAAGACATAATCCAACATCTCCCCAAGGAACAGCAAAAGAGGGCACAACAAATAGTAGAGGAAGGGCAAGCCATCACCTATAATCAGGTCAGCCTTAGACTCTGCAGATACAGCAGCCAGAACCATCAACACTACTGTAACCATAAGAAGACACTCATGGCTTAGGTCTTCAGGATTTAAGCCTAAAATACAACAGGCTGTCCTCATTTTGCTGTTTAACCAAAAACAAATTTTTGGCCCAGAGGTGGACATGGCAATTGAAAAAATTAAAAAAGATTCTGACACCGCAAAGTCCATGGGAGCTCTGTATACCATGCAATACAAGGGATCCTTTCATAAGCCCCAATATAGAGGTGGATTTAGAGCCCAAACAGCAGAGGCAACCACCTCATAGACAAAGTCGGCCTGCCAACCTCAATATCAACGAGGTGGTTTCAAAGGTATTATAGAGGCCAGTACCTCAGAGGCAGGGGAAAATATCAAACAGCAAAACAAGCCTCACAGCAAACTAAGCAGTGACTTGAGCCATCCCTTCCCAATTCACACCTCACCTGTGGGGGGAAGACTGCAAAGGTTCCACAACAATTGGCTACCCATTACCACAGACAGCTGGTTATTATCAATTATCCGCAATGGCTATTGCATAGAATTGACACAAATACCACCAGATATTCCACCAAAACCACACAACCTCTCCACACACCATATTGCTCTATTGCAAGAGGAAGTAAAATATTACTCAAACAAGCAATAGAAGCAGTGCCACAAAATCAAATAGGGACAGGAGTTTACTCACTGTATTTCCTCATTCCCAAAAAGGACAGAACCTTAAGGCCAGTATCAGATCTCAGAACCCTCAATGTTTACATCCTGTCAGAACATTTTCACATGGTAACACTACAGGATGTTATCCCGCTACTTCAACAACATGATTTCATGGCAACATTAGACCTCAAAGATGCATATTTTCACATACCCATCCATCCTCCGCACAGAAAATATCTCAGGTTTGTCATTCAGGGAAAGCATTATCAGTTCAAAGTGTTACCCTTCGGAATAACAACAGCTCCCAGAGTATTCACAAAATGCCTGGCGGTAGTTGCACCCTATCTAAGAAGGCAACACATTCATGTCTTTCCATATCTGGATGATTGGATAATAAAATCAAACAGTCACACACAGTGTCAAAACCATATGCATTATGTAATACAAACCCTGCACACCCTAGGGTTCTCCATAAACTACCAAAATTCACAACTACAACCTGCGCAAATTCAAAGTATTTAGGGGCAACACTAAATACTCAGAGAGTGCTAGCAAGCCCAAATCCACAAAGAATACAAGTATTTCGCAATGTATTAGCACAAATACAGACAGGCCAACAGTACACTGTGTAATTTGTCATGAAACTATTGCCATGATGGCATCCTGTATTGCGATTGTCCACATGCAAGACTAAACATGCGGCCTTTACAGCAGTGGTCACAGGCACAGGGTCAAATTCAAGATCTAGCGTTGATAGACCGCCAAACATACATGTCCCTTCAGTGGTGGAATTCCACAAACCTAAACAAAAGGCGGACTTTTCAAGACCCTGTGCCTCAGACCATACTTGCAACAGATGCATTAATGATTGGCTGGGGGGCTCATCTCAACAATCACAACATTCAAGGACAATGGGAGACCAAACACAAACAGTTAAACATAAATCACTTAGAGTTGTTAGCTGTATTCCTAGCACTCAAAACTTTTCAGCCTCTTCTCACTCACATGAATATCCTAATCAAAACAGACAACATGACAACAATGTATTACCTAAACAAACAAGGAGGGACGTATTCGTCCCAACTCTCCCTCCTAGCCCAAAAAATTTGGCAATGGGCAATCCACAACAAAATTCACCTGGTAGCACAATACATTCCAGGGATACACAACCAATTGGCAGATGTTTTCAGCAGAAATCACCAACAAACACACGAGTGGGAGATTCACCCTCAAGTACTTCAACAATATTTCCAATAATGGCGAGCACCAGATATAAATCGCAAAATGCCAAAACTTTGCATCCAGGTACCCACATACCCTATCCAAGGGCAATGCTCTGTGGATCAATTGGTCAGAGATATTTGCTTACGCTTTTCCCCCTCTCCCACTCATTCCATTTCTAGTCAACAAACTGCGTCAAAACACGCTCAAACTGATACTCATAGCGCCAATGTGGGCATGTCAACCGTGGTACACAACACTATTAGACCTGTCAGTAGTACCACATATCAAACTCCCAAACAGACCAGATCTGTTAACACAAAACAAACGGCAGATCAGGCATCCAAATCCCAACATACTCAATCTAGCGATTTGGCTCCTGAGGTTATAGAATTTGGGTATCTACAACTACCAACTGAATGTATGGAAGTAATTAAGCAAGCAACAAAACCCACTACCAGGCAGTGCTGTGCCAACAAATGGAAAAGATTTGCACATTACTGTCAATCTAAACAAATGACCCCTCTTTCAGCATCAGTACAAGACATTGTATTCTATTTGCTTCATTTGCAAAAAGCAAATTTAGCTTTTTCATCCATAAAAATACATCTCACTGCAATTTCCGCGTACTTCCAAAATATACAGCACAGCTCTTTATTTAGAGTTCCTGTTATCAAAGCCTTATTGGAAGGGTTAAAACTCATCATCCCACCTAGAAAGCCTCCAGTGCCTTTGTGGAATCTAAACATAGTGCTCACACGACTTATGGGCCCACCATTTGAACCTATGCACTCATGTCAAATTCAATACTTAACATGGAAAGTTGCCTTCCTAGTTGCAATGAATTCATTGCAAAGAGTTAGTAAAATTCAAGCTTTCACAATTTAAGAACCGTTCATACAAGTACATAAGCATAAAGTCGTACTACAAACTAACCCTAAATTGCTTCTAAAAGTAGTATCACCTTTTCATATCAATCAAACAGTGGAACTGCCAGTCTTCTTCCCACAGCCAGATTCTGTGGCACAAAGAGCCCTGCATACATTACAGGGAGTGCAGAATTATTAGGCAAGTTGTATTTTTGAGGATTAATTTTATTATTGAACAACAACCATGTTCTCAATGAACCCAAAAAACTCATTAATATCAAAGCTGAATATTTTTGGAAGTAGTTTTTAGTTTGTTTTTAGTTTTAGCTATGTTAGGGGGATATCTGTGTGTGCAGGTGACTATTACTGTGCATAATTATTAGGCAACTTAACAAAAAAAAATATATACCCATTTCAATTATTTATTATTACCAGTGAAACCAATATAACATCTCAACATTCACAAATATACATTTCTGACATTCAAAAACAAAACAAAAACAAATCAGTGACCAATATAGCCACCTTTCTTTGCAAGGACACTCAAAAGCCTGCCATCCATGGATTCTGTCAGTGTTTTGATCTGTTCACCATCAACATTGCGTGCAGCAGCAACCACAGCCTCCCAGACACTGTTCAGAGAGGTGTACTGTTTTCCCTCCTTGTAAATCTCACATTTGATGATGGACCACAGGTTCTCAATGGGGTTCAGATCAGGTGAACAAGGAGGCCATGTCATTAGATTTCCTTCTTTTATACCCTTTCTTGCCAGCCACGCTGTGGAGTACTTGGACGCGTGTGATGGAGCATTGTCCTGCATGAAAATCATGTTTTTCTTGAAGGATGCAGACTTCTTCCTGTACCACTGCTTGAAGAAGGTGTCTTCCAGGAACTGGCAGTAGGACTGGGAGTTGAGCTTGACTCCATCCTCAACCCGAAAAGGCCCCACAAGCTCATCTTTGATGATACCAGCCCAAACCAGTACTCCACCTCCACCTTGCTGGCGTCTGAGTCGGACTGGAGCTCTCTGCCCTTTACCAATCCAGCCACGGGCCCATCCATCTGGCCCATCAAGACTCACTCTCATTTCATCAGTCCATAAAACCTTAGAAAAATCAGTCTTGAGATATTTCTTGGCCCATTCTTGACGTTTCAGCTTGTGTGTCTTGTTCAGTGGTGGTCGTCTTTCAGCCTTTCTTACCTTGGCCATGTCTCTGAGTATTGCACACCTTGTGCTTTTGGGCACTCCAGTGATGTTGCAGCTCTGAAATATGGCCAAACTGGTGGCAAGTGGCATCGTGGCAGCTGCACGCTTGACTTTTCTCAGTTCATGGGCAGTTATTTTGCGCCTTGGTTTTTCCACACGCTTCTTGCGACCCTGTTGACTATTTTGAATGAAACGCTTGATTGTTCGATGATCACGCTTCAGAAGCTTTGCAATTTTAAGAGTGCTGCTTCCCTCTGCAAGATATCTCACTATTTTTGACTTTTCTGAGCCTGTCAAGTCCTTCTTTTGACCCATTTTGCCAAAGGAAAGGAAGTTGCCTAATAATTATGCACACCTGATATAGGGTGTTGATGTCATTAGACCACACCCCTTCTCATTACAGAGATGCACATCACCTAATATGCTTAATTGGTAGTAGGCTTTCGAGCCTATACAGCTTGGAGTAAGACAACATGCATAAAGAGGATGATGTGGTCAAAATACTCATTTGCCTAATAATTCTGCACTCCCTGTAGATATTAATAGAGCCCTAATGTATTACATAGAACAAAATCATTCACAAAGACTAAACAATTATTTGTGGCCTTCCAGAAACCACATACTGGTAACCCCATTTCAAAACTAGGTTTAGCAAGATGGATAGTAAAATGTATCCAAACGTGTTACCTGAAAGCTAAAAGACAACTCTTAGTTGCACCTAAAGCACATTCCACGAGGAAAAAAGGGGCTACAATGGCTTTCTTAGGAAATATACCAATGGCTGAAATTTGTAAAGCAGCTACTTGGTCAACACCGCATTTACTAAACACTATTGTGTAGATGTGTTAGCAGCGCAGCAAGCCACAGTAGGCCAAGCTGTACTAAGAACATTATTTCAAACCACTTCAACTCCTACAGGCTAACCACCGCTTTTATGGGAGGAACAACTGCTTTTTAGTCTATGCACAGCATGTGTATCTGCAGCTACACATGCCATCAAACGGAAAATGTCCATTACCCAGTGTACATCTGTTCGTGGCATGTTCCGCTGCAGATTCACGTTCACCTTCCCACCTCCCCGGGAGCCTGTAGCCATTTAAGTTGAACAATCACTTGTACATATGTATATTTATATATATTCCATTTGCATGGACATCTCTTTTCTTTATACTCTATCACTCCTAACTTACCCTCTGCGGGAAAACAGTTTAACATGGAGTCGATGCCCATGCGCAATGGAGCCGAAGAGGAGGAGTCACTCGATCCCATGACTCGAAAACACTTCTTCGAAGAAAAACAACTTGTAACACTCCGAGCCCAACACTAGATGGCAGACGTATGTACAGCATGTGAATCTGCAGCGGGACATGCCACAAACAGATATACACTTGGTAAGTGACATTTTCCATATATCTCTAGGTAACTCATTCCATATCTGTCATTAAGAGGCAGATTTCTAGAGCACAGCTCCAAAACTCCATCTTAGCCCTGCATGCTGGGAGATTTGGCAGACAATTTTGGTAAAGGGATATCTTCTTTGGCAAATTCTGCAGCATTAGTTGGTAGGTACAGTCACCAAATGTGTGCAGACATGGCTTCATATCTTAACTTTCCGGAAGTGAAGAAGCATTCTGCGAGAGTGTGAAAAGGGCTGCTCTGCCATGGTAGATGAATATAAATATATAGTTGGTACTGGTTTCTGACAAATGGCAGATGCAGCAGGCCTGCAATATCAAGTGGCTGCACTCTACTTCTTTTAGAACTGAAGTATAGCACAGAATGCTGGATGTGGCTTTGGCCATGTCTTTGGAAGACGTGGTCAAAGCCCTTCATGCCATCAAATCTAACACAGTGCATCTTTGCTGGTGTGCTACAGCATTGACAGCAGTTTTTTGAATTTTTTTATTTATAACAAATTTTATTAGGCTTTTCATCAAAGAAACAGTGCCTTGCATGTACATTTTATCACTCCCCATTTCCAGCTCCTCCAACAATCACGGAGCTGACCCCCCCCCCCCCCCACTTCACGTATGCCAAGGACTCCCCACACCCACCACCCCCATCGGATCCCCACCACACCTAAACAATTTCTCTCGACCATTTCCCCCATACTTTGTTTATGGGGCAACCTCTGGCCTCATAGACTGACGTCTCCTGCACGACTCACCAGTCCACTCCACTCCAAAGTGCCATTGTGTAAGGGTAGAAGGGCCAAATGCCTGCCATCGGGCTACTTTATCTCTCTTAGCCACTAAGTGGACTGTTCCCAATCATGATCTATCAGCTCTTGTTCCTCCAGTTCCTTCCATCACTCCCAGCAGGATCATAATTGGGGAGAAGGGAACTTCCCATCCCAGAAATCTTGTCAGCTCAGCCACCACCATCAACCAGTAACTTTGAATTGGGCTGCAATTCCATACCATGTGATAAGTCGGCCGGACCATTACTACAGCGGAGACAGTCAAGAGTCACGTGTAGACCTGCGTGATAAAGTCGCACTGGGGAGAGGTATAGAGTTGGATTAGCCGTAGGCAGGGAGGTAGTGATCATTCTAGGTGCCATCAGAGCATCACGCCAATCCTCTTCTTCAAGTGTTCCCACCCACTCCTCCCATCGGGGTCTAAGGAACTTGGAGGTCTCCCGGGGTGTTTAGGATTAGTGTATGATATGTTTGAGATATTTTTCCTTTGTATATAGATCTCATAAGGAGTCTGCTTTCAAGGGGATTGAGCTCTGGCAGGGGGGTGTCTCTGGGTTTCTGGTTATGAGGGCGTGGCGTAGTTGTAGATACTTAAAGAACTGTGTGTTTGTAAGTACGAATTCAAGCTGCAGTTCTTGGAGTGATTTCAGTTGAGTACCTGACCAGACATCCCCTTCTCGCAACAGGCTGATACTGTCCCACCGCCCAAAGTCCTGCAGCTGTGCTGTGCTTCGGAGCCAAGAGCCATGACAGATACGCGGTTGTTGTATGATTTTGTTCAGCCATTGGATGTGGCGTAGAGCCTTTCTCCAAGCCAGTACTGGCAATTTGGTGACTGGGTCGGTTTTCTCGCGGAATTGTGGCACCATAAAGCATGGATAGAAGTCGAGGAAAGCTCTTATTTAAAAAAAAAAAAAAAAAAAAAATACAACAAAAAAATAAATGCAGCCACAGGCAGAGCGTTCTTATACAAAGGCAGCTTCCAACCATACTGACCCTAGAAAAATCAAAATGTGAAAACGTTTTGTCACAGCCTTACCAGCCATCTCTCAATCAAATAGACCACCCTATTCAGGTGGCACCAAGCGAGCAACCTGAAATAAGTCCTAAAACAGCAGACCTTAGTGCATTGTCAGTGACTCTATATTGGCCCCAGCTGTCTTATCTTCACCTCACATCTTGTTGTCCCTGGTGGGTGACAGAATTTTCGCCTTGTAGGCTCACTGTTAAAACATAAGAGACTGATGGGTTTTGGGCTTGGTGAAATACAAATACACCCTCAGATTTCTACAGAAACCTACACAAAACATCACTATGGAGAGTAACTCCTCATTTGGAAGTTTTGAAGGTTGAAATAGTCAATGATTCATATAGGAGCACTTGAACTTATGCTCTGATCCTAGTTAAGAAAGGAGTTCTATTCCAAGGTCAGGAGAATGCTGTCCTATTCTGGACTTACTGATAGCTCAACAAAGTTACACAGAATCAGTATTTCAGACGGGTGACTCTTTAGAAAGTTATAGTTTCTGCAGGAAGAGACGTTTTTCGCATGGCTAGATCTTGTATCTACAGGATGCCTACTTTCACTTACCCATTCACCTCAAACCGTGCAAATTTGCAAAACTCCAGGTAACCAGGGCTATTCAGTCTAGAATATTCCCAGGGTGCATGGCACTGTTAGCAGCTTATTTTTTATGCCTTCAAGGACATCAGATGTTTCAATCTGTGGACACCTAGCTGATCAATGGAAGGACCATTTGAGAAGCAGACACATCTACAAAGGAATATATTAAAGTTTTCGGCAATCTGCGTCCCGCCATCAACATGATTAAATCTCAATTTCTATCCACATCATCACTTCAGGTTCTAGAGTCTCACCTCAACTCCAGAGCTGGCAAAGTCTTCCTGTTGGAGGAAAAAATTGTGCATCTCAGTCTTTCACATGGTAGATCCAAATGTTGTAAACATATCTGTGGCTGTTGAGTTCACTGCTGGGAATGAAATAGTGTTGTATTTCACTGATACTTTTTTTTTTTTTAAGGCTATGGCTGCAACCTCTGCAGGGGAAGTTGGCTACCAGTTCAAGTCACAATCCCAAGATCAAAGCTGCCTTTAGCTGGTGATTGGAGCGATGAAGTTTCACAAAGGCTTGACTCTTTCAGATGCAAATAGCCCACTTCATCTTGACATTAAGCGCACTACTGCAAGGATGGGATGTCTACCTTCATGAAATGGATGCAGGGCGTAATTGCACGATCCTGGAGAAGGACATTCACATACATTTTCTGGAGCTCAGAACGGTTCCAGAGATTACAATCCTTTCTTACCAGGTTGAGAAATTTGCTAGTGCTGGTAAAAACAGACAACACCAGTACTATACCAGTACCAGTGGTCTGTATCAGCAAGCAGGACGGCATGAATACTTGTTCACTTTTGGGTGAAGTGCAGCTCCTGTGGCTCTAGACAGTGTAGGAAAGTAACCTTTTTAGCATGGTTACCCCCACTTTTTGCCTGCTATCGGCATGCTTAGACTGTTTTCACTGGGATCCTGCTTACAAGAACCCCCGTAATTGTACCCTCTCCCGCCATATATGGTTGCCTTGGACCTTTGTGCACTCCACAGTTAGCATACTGGTGTCCCCTTCTAAGTCCCTAGTATATGGTACTTAGGTACCCAGGGCACTGGGACACTAGGGGTCCCCCCCTGGGCTGCAGCATGTATTATGCCACCCATTAGAGCCCATGCAAAATGTGTCTGTAGGCCTGCCATTGCAACCTGCGTGAAAGGTGCATGCACCCTTTCACCACAGGTCACTACAAGTCACCCCTATGGTAGGCCCTTTCAGCCCAAAGGGCGGTGAGTTCTTCTTTGTGTGAAGGCACCCCTGCATGAGCAGAGGTTCCCCTACGAACTCAATTTCCATTGCACTGGACTTCATAAGTGCAGGGAAGCCGTTTTGCCTGTGTACTGGACCTGTGTCCAGCTACATAATGGTAACTTCATTCCTGGCATGTGAGGTATCAGACATGTCAGAATCATACCCCAATACTAATTCCAGTATTGGTTGTATGATTCCATGTACTCTGGGGGCTCCTTAGAGGACCGTCCAGTATTGCCCCTACCAGTCTTCCAGGGTTTTACAGACAGCCTGTGCTGCTGCAGCCCTTCAGACATGTTTCTGCCCTCCTGCTGCTTGACCAGCTCAGGTAAGGAAAAGCAGAATAAAGGATTTCCTGTGGGAGAGAGGAGACAACACCCCCTTGGAAAAAGGTGTTACAAGGCTTGGGAGGGGTACCCTCCCCAAGCCACCAGTTTGTTTTGCAGGGCACATTTGGTGCTCTCCTTTCATAAACAAGTTTGCATCAACTCAGGGACCCCTAGTCCCTGCTCTGGTGTGAAACAGGACAGAGGAAAGGTGAGTGACCACTTTCCTGTCCATCACCACCCCCAGAGGTGGTGCCCAGAGCTCCTCCAGGTGGCCACTTGATTCTACCATCTTGAAATCCAGATGTGCAGTGGCCCCTGGGAGCTTCTGAATGAACAGGTCAGGCAGCTGACATCAGTGACTCCCTTTAATAGGTGGTAGCCGTGCAAAGTGACCAAACCCCCTTTTAGGGCTAATTAGGGACTCCCTTGCAGGTGGGTCCCCAGATTCTGCGTGCAAGAATTCACCAGGACTCCTTTGCATCATCTGCTTCTGCTCCTGGCCACTTGAACTGTAACTGGACACTTCAGGAACCAACAAGACTGCAACCCCAGAGACGACCTCCCCTTGCAACACTGTTTCCCTGGCTCATTTTGCATCCTCAGAGGTTGGCAAGACTTTGGCAAGACTTCAGCTGCATCCAAGAATAGTGAAGGAGTCACTCCCCTGCATTTGCAGGCAACTACGGCAACGATGTCCGGCTGCGTGGATCTGCCATCCTTGAACTGTGTGGATCCTGCATCACAGATGGTGGTCTTGAGTGGTCCCTTTGGTCCTCTCTGCCTACTCTCCATCTTGGGAGACGGTGAGCCCTTGCCTCTTCTTCCAGGACAGTACCCCTGTGCACTGCAACTCTTGCAGCAACCAAGGCTTGTTGTCTCTTGCTCCCAGGGATCTTCAGGCTCTGAGTAGCCCCGGCCCCCCAGCACTTCATCCTTACAAGGACAGTCTTTCCTCTGTTGCTCCAGCGATGCGGGACTCCTCTCCAGGTGTGCTGATTGGGCCTCACCGCAACCTACTGTGTCTGCTGCCCTGAGTTGTCTATGGAGGCTGTGACTGCTTCTGCTGGCTCTCCAGACTCCTGAGGGTAAGCCTGGACTCCCCTCCAAGGGTCGAGTCCCCTGGACCTCGATGGTCCTCTTCAGCCTTGCAACTCTTCTTTTGCCTCCTCCTTGCATTTGTCAAGTCTTTTTGACGGTTCTCCTAACCACTGACCTGCGACCCAACATGGGACACTATCTGCACTGCTCCAAGGACTCCTGTGCAGCTTCATCCACAGAAGGGTGGGTAGGGACTCCTGCCTTGACTGGACACTCCTTCGTGGACTGGACTCTGTCCCCTTCTTTTGCAGGTCCTCTTCTTCCAGAATCCACCTTTGGGTTCCTCTGGTCTGGTCCTGAACTTGCACAATCCAATTTCTAGGTCCTCTTGTTAATCCTTGAGAAAACCTGGTACTTACCTCTGCTCTCATGGTCATTGGGTGTCCCTTATGTACTCACCTCTTGGGGTCCTGAGTTCTCCCAGCTTCCCGCTAACTACTCCATACGTGGGTGGGGGACTTCACTTCGCATTCCACTATTTTATTATATGGTTTGGCCCTCCCCTAGGGTCCTAGCTATTTTCTACAGTTCTTGCCAATCCTAGTTTTCTATTCTAATTTCTGATTGTGTGTGTGTGTGTGTATATATGTGTGTGTATATGTATGTATATATATATATATATACACATGTACATGTTCATGTTCGATGGCACGTGTAGCTGCATATGCACATGCTTTACATAAGTCCGCCATCTAGTGTTGGGCTTGGAGTGTTACAAGTTATTTTTCTTCGAAGAAGCTGTTTTGAGTCACAAGATCGAGTGACTCCTCCTCTTGGTGATAGTGCGCATGGGCATCAAGTCCTTTGTTAGATTGTTTTCTTTCCGCCGTCTGGTTCATACGTGTTTCCTCTTGCTCTGGTAGATCTCGGTTCAGTACTATCTGAACTTCTCTATCTTTTCTTTAAACGTTGGTATTGTTTTTGAACGTGTTTTCTAACTAGACTTGATCCGATTGTATTGTTGGGATAGATTAAACGCCCTTTTGGGCACCCGTGCCCTTCTTTGTCCTAGTGCTTCACAGGCTCATGGATCGGGCTCCGTTTCGATTCTGCCCTCTGTGCCACACCATGCTCCCCTACTCCGACCAACACTCGGTGTGCAACGTCTGCCTCTCTCCTGATCACAAAGAAGAAAGCTGTGATGCGTGTCGATCCTTCGGCTCCAAGAAGACTCTGCAGGATCAAAGAGCGCATCGGCTGGAGATGGCATCCAAGTCCACCGAACAAACATCTAACTTTTTGGGTGAGGAACAGACGCAGACTGCAGTTTCCATCGTAGACTCTGATTCTGACGGTGATTCCGATGGGGGACAGCCAAGTAATTCCAGCGGTGCAGTACGTGAGTATGACAGCCCCTTCCCATCACCAAAAAAATCAGCACAACTGGTCTTGGGTCCACCACTGCTTGCCGGCCATGGTCGGACCCGAAATTTACATCTCGATGACCAGCCCTTGGGTTCGGCATCGAAAAAGACCAAAGTGCATCTGATGTTCAATGAACAGACTGCCACTCCTGTTTCGGGTTCGACTCAAAGTGGAGGCCTCCACTTCGGAACTGAAGCATTCGTCTTCCACCTCAGTGCCGAAACACCCAACATCCTCTTCGGAGCTGAAAAAAACTTCTACCTGCTTCGGAGTCGACATTCTCGGCTCGATTAAAACAGTTGGGCTCCAAGCTTTCGGAGCACAAAACTGTGGGAAAGAAATATGCTCTATCTCAAGAAGAATCCAGACATTAGGCCCATACTTGAGGTGATAGACCATAGACAGCAAAAAATCCAAATCCATAAGGATACTGGAAAGATTATTGCCTCTCCTCCTCCTACAACTAAAAGAAAACTATATTTCCAAGGGACTTTGGAAGCTGGGCCTTCACCTGCCAAAATCTTCAAACACAAGGAGAAACCAAAGGCAGTACATCAGCCTTCACCACCGCATTCTCCTTTGCTTCCACTTCTCCACCACCTGATACTCCACCACCTTCACCTACACAGTTTTCTCTGCAATCCCCTGTTTTCCCACATGGGGAAGACCTGGGTGACAATACTTAGTGTAGATCCATGGGATTTGCATGACCCAGACCCTATCCCATCCAACGATCCTGATGTATATCCCACTAGGCCATTTCCACCTGAAGATACCACAGCCTATAATCCGGTTATTGCTAGAGCAGCGGTATACCACAATGTGCAGCTACACTCAGATCCTATAGAGGATGTATTTTTATTTACCACACTATCCTCTACACACAGAGTACCAATGCTTCCAGGCATGCTAATACATGCTGATGACATTTTTAAAGAGCCAGTAAAGGCTAGGGTACTGACACCAAGAGTGGACAAAAAATATAAAGCTGCACCATCAGATCCACTCTTCATCACTCAGCGATTGCCACCTGATTCTATTGTGAGTGCAGCAAGAAAGAGGGCAAAAAGTCAGTCCACCAGGGATGATCCTCCCCCCGATATATGGAAAGCCGCAAATTTGATGCAGCAGGCAAGAGAGTGGCAACTCAAGCTGCAAATCAGTGGAGAATTGCCAACTCCCAGGCTCTTTTAGCTAGGTACGATAGGGCCCTCTGGGACGAGATGCAGGAGTTCCTGCAATATCTCCCACTGGAACACCAAAAAAGGGCACAGCAGGTAGTTGCAGAAGGACAGGCTATCTCCAACAACCAGATAAGTTCTGCCCTAGTTGCAGCAGACACCGCAGCTAGAAGTAGAAACACTAGTCTAATAATCAGGAGGCATGCTTGGTTGCTATCTTCAGGATTCAAACCGGAGATACAGCAAGCGGTCCTTAATATGCCGATTAACAAACAGCAGTTATTTGGACCAGAGGTGGATACCACCGTTGAAAAATTAAAGAAAAGGACTCTGACACAGGTAAGACCATGGGTGCCCTTTACTCAACACCTGTTCAGGGTACTTTTTGCAGGCCTCACTTCAGAGGGGTTTTTAAACCCTCAACATCAGAGGCCTCTATGTCCCAATAAAAGCAGGGACAACAATATTTCTGTAGGGGGTCTTTCAAAGGATCCTATAGAGGAAACCACTTTAGAGGTAGGAGAAAATACACTGCCACAAGAGGTACCTCCACCTCATCAAAGCAGTGACTTTTTCGGAATCCCCACACAGTACACGTCTCCTGTGGGAGGAAGACTGCAACATTTCTACCATCAATGGCACAACATTACATCAGATCAGGGGGTACTGTCAATTGTCCACAATGGTTATTGCCTAGAACTCATCTCCACTCCACCAAATGTTCTCTCTCGCTCACACAGGCTTTCTCCAGAACACCTCGTTTTGCTAAAACAAGAGGTACAATCACTTCTACTCAAAGGTGCAATAGAGATAGTACCTATAACTCAACAAGGGACAGGAGTATATTCTCTATACTTCCTCATACCAAAGAAGGATGGCACTCTCAGACCAATCCTCAGTCTCAGACCCCTCAATCAGTACATTCTCTCAGAGCATTTCCACATGGTCACTCTTCAGGATGTCATTCCCTTACTTCAAAAGCAAGACTACGTGACCGGATTAGATCTAAAAGATGCTTACTTCCATATTCCCAAACATTCAGCACACCGCAAATACTTAAGGTTTGTGATAGCAGGCAAGCACTACCAATTCAAAGTACTACCCTTTGGAGTAACAACAGCACCAAGAGTATTTACCAAATGCCTAGCATTGGTTGCAGCATACCTCAGAAGACAGTATATACATGTCTTTCCCTATCTGAACGACTGGCTCATAAAAGCAAGCACCATTCAAACCTGTCAACAACACACACAATACACAATCAATACCCTACACAGTCTAGGGCTCACAATCAATTACCAGAAATCTCACCTTCAACCAGCGCAATTACAACCATATCTGGGAGCAATTCTGAACACTCAGTCAGTATTAGCTTACCGAAACCCACAGAGAATTCAAGCGTTTCAATCTCATTTCTCAGCTACAATACAATGAAACGTGCACAGTAAGGTTTATTATAAAACTCTTGGGAATGATGGCATAGTGCATAGCAATAGTACCAATTGCACGTCTAAACATAAGACCCCTATAACAGTGTCTTTTGCAACAATGGTTTCAGGCACAGGGTCAACTTCATGATCTAGTGTTGTTGGACCGGCACACTTACAACTCTCTGCAATGGTGGAATCAAATCAACTTATCAAAAGGGTGGCCATTTCAGGACCCCTGCCATAGACCATAATCACCACAGATGCATCAAGGACAGGTTGGGGAGCCCATCTCAACAATCTTACTATACAGGGAGAAAGGGACTCAGTCCAGCAAACTTACCACATAAACCACTTGGAATTGCTAGCAGTTTGGTTAGCACTCAAAGCATTCTAGCCACAGATCACACACAAGACAGTGTTAATAAGGACAGACAACATGACAACAATGTATTATCTGCAAAAACGGCGAGGACACACTCATCTCAATTGTCCCTTCTAGCACAAACAATTTGGAAACGGGCAATTCACAATCACATTCAACTACTAGCAGAGTATATCCCAAGGAATACTCAACCAACTACCAGACCTCTTTAGCAGGATGCAGCAACAAATACACAAATGGGAGATTCACCCACAAGTAATTCAACAGTACTTTCACATGTGGGGAACACCAGACATAGATCTTTTCGCAAAAACGCAAAATGCCTAAACTTCCCATCCAGGTACCCACACCTTCGATCCAAGGGTAATGCTATGTGGATCAATTGGTCAGGAATATTTGCTTACGCTTTTCCCCTTCTCCCACCAATTCCATTTCTGGTCAACAAGATCCGTCACACCTCCCTCACTATGATACTTATAGCGCCCACATGGGCACGTCAACACTGGAACACAACACTATTGGATCTATCTGAAGTACCACATCACAAGCTTCCAAACAGACCAGACCTTTTGACTTGAAACAAAGGTCAAATCAGACATCCCAGTCCCAGTATGCTCAACCTAGCGCTTTGGCTCCTGAGGTCATAGTTTGGATAGCTACAGCTTCCATCAGAATGTATGGACATTATAAAGGAAGCACGTAAACCTACAACCAGACAGTGCTATGCAGCTAAATGGAAATGTTTTGTATATTACTGTCAACCCAAAAACATTGATCCACTTAAAGTATCAGTACAGTATATTGTCTGTAATTTGCTTGACTTACAAAAAGCAAACCTTGCATTTTCATCTATTAAAATTCATTTAACAGCAATGGCTGCATTCCTCCAAAACAGACCGCACACTTCTCTGTTTAGAATTCCTGTCATAAAAGCTTTTATGGAAGGCCTTAAAAGAGTTATTCCACCTAGAGTACCACCAGCTCCTGCCTGGAATCTTAACGTGCTCACAAGGCTTATGGGTCGACCATTTGAACACATGCATTCTTGTGCTCTTTAATTTCTCTCATGGAAGGATGCTTTCTTAGTAGCAAATTACTTCCTTAAGAAGTTAGTGAATTTCAAGTATTCACTTTAGAAGAACCTTTCTTCCAAATTCACAAACATAAAATAGTACTTAGGACAAACCCAAAATTCCTGTCCAAAGTAGTTTTACCATTTCACATCAATCAGTCAGTGGAATTGCCAGTCTTCTTTCCACAGCCAGATTCTGTTACTGAAAGAGCTCTTCACACTCTTGATGTCAAAATAGCTCTTGTATATTAGATAGATAGAAAAAAACATTTCAGAAAATCTAAACAACTTTTTGTGGCTTTTCAGCAACCTCATAATCGTAATCCGATTTCAAAACAAGGGTTAGCTAGATGGTTAGTAAAGCGAATTCAAACTTGCTATCTTAAAGCTGAAAGACAGCTGTTAGTAACTCCTAAAGCACATTCTACTAGAAAGAAAGGAGCGTCCATGGCATTCTTAGGAAACATACCAATGGCAGACATATGCAAAGCAGCCATATGGTTCACACCACACACATTTACTAAGCACTACTGTGTGGATGTGTTATCTCGCCAACAAGCAAACGTTGGTCAAGCAGTGCTTAAAACGTTATTTCAAGCTACTCCAACTCATACAGGCTAGCCACCACTTACTTTAGGAGGGGACTGCTTTTCAGGCTATGCAAAGCATGTGTCTCTGCAGCTATGCATGCCATTGAATGGAAAATGTCACCCAGTGGACATCTGTTTGTGGCAGTTAGGGCTACAGATTTACATGCGCCCTCCCTTGTCCCCAGAAGCCTCTAGCCGTTTTAGTACTTTCTTTATGTAAATATGAATATACATAGCATGGACATCTTTTCTTACTATAAATATATATATATATATATATATATATATATATAAATATACATTTCATCACTCCTTCATCCTCCTGTGGGAAAACAATCTAACAAAGGACTCAGTGCCCATGCACACTATCGCCGAGAGGAGGAGTCACTCGATCTTGTGACTTGAAAAAGCTTCTTCGAAGGAAAACAACTTGTAACACTCAGAGCCCAACACCAGACGGCGGACTTATGCAAAGCATGTGAATCTGCAGCACTACATATCACGAACAGCTGTCCACTGGGGTAAGTGACATATTATATATATATATATATATCTATATATATATAGATATATATATATACACACACACACACACACACTTTCCTTCGGGTTGGGGGGGACTACCTATAAGTAATCTAGTGTAGTGTTACTGTAATAATGTTCCTTTATTTTTGTAACACTGTGTGGTACCTTTCATGTGTGATAAGTTACTGAGTGACTGGTGTGGTATTTCATAAGCTTTGCATGTCTCCTAGATAAGTCTTGGCTGCTCATCCACAGCTACCTCTGGAGAGTTCTGGCTTCCTAGCCACTGTCTTTATTCACTAATAGGGGGTTGCTGGACCTGGTATTTGGTGCCAACACCTTAGGTGCCCACCACACACCAGGACAGCTTCCTACAGGCAGTACCTCAAGGAACCCCTTAAGAGCAGAATATCTTTGAGAGGGATTGAAAACTTTGGCAGACTCCCTCAGCAGGATTGAAATAATCTTCATGTGAATGGGAACTGAATCACAAATGCATGGCAAAGATCTTTCACAGATGGAGTCACCAAGCATTAGACTGGTTTGCAACACCATTGATAAAAAAATGACAGTATTTTGCTGTCAGGCAGTAGCACTCAATTGTGGGTGATGCATATTCGATCTTGTTGTAAAAGTCTCTTGCTTGGGTCTTTACTCTTCTTCCCATCTTTCCAAGGGCTCACAGCAAGTCAAAAGAGAAGACTGCTGGCTGGTCCTGATTGCTCCAGCCTTGGCTCACCGATATTAGTTCACAGATCTGTCAGCTCTCAGACTTTTCACCAATCTCACTAGGTGAACCTCAGTATCTCTTCAGGAGACAATGAAAAGGTTCTACATCATGACCCAGCAAATCTGAATTTATGGGCACGACTCCTGAACACCTGAAGTTTGCATAATTAGACATTCCACTGGATTGCTTGTATATTTTAGTCCAAGTCAGGGCCTCTTCTGCTGTTAAAACATATCAAGTCATATGGAAACATTTCTGTTTCTGAAGCCATTACTCTGGTCTACAGCCAGTATTAGTTCAACCTCATCAAATTCTGTCTATCCTACTGAATCCATCTCAATCAAGCCTAAAATAACCCTCCACTTAGGTATATTTTGCAGCTATCTCGCGGTTCAGGGAATCTCCTGACACTTTCTTCTATCATCAAGGATAATGAAGCTTCTCAGGACATTTCTGCCTATAAGGGTTCCTCCACTACAATAGTATCTCAACTTTGGTCTTGCTCAGTGAATGAAATATACATTTGGACTTATAAATTAGGTGGATTTTAATTTTGTGTCATGGAATACAGCTCTACTGTAAGTGCTAACTTATGATAGATGAGTCATTGAGATTCGGGTGTTTTACATCAAGTTTCAGTTCCTACCGTTTTGAAAGGACACTGTTCTTTTGCAAACCAACTCAAAGTTTACACCCAAGGTGCCTATTAACTCTAACATAAATGGTCCAGTTAGACTTGAAGCATTCCTTCAAATTCTTACAAAGAGTGTAGCGAGGACACTCCTTAAGCAGACAAAGATGTTTAAAAATCTATATTTATTGAACTAAAATATTCAGACAATTGGACCATCTCTTCGTAGAGATGGCAAGAGTGATTGCTGCGACTATTGGTTTCTGTCCTCTAAAAGCAGATTGTCCTTTGTACTTAAGAGTGAGACAGCCAACTAGATCTGTTGCGGCTACAGCAGCACCTTATGCAGGAGTTCAGGTATGGGACATATGCGGGCAGTTTCGTGGAGAAGTTGCCATACCATCACAAGGCATTGTAAAAAATGTGGTTATTAATTGGGATGCTTGTGAAAGCTCACTAAGTGATAATGTCACTGTTCTGTATCTGGGCCAGTTAGGTTAGTTTAATTTAAACCTTAGCTCAGTCCTGGATAGTTGTGGCACAGAGCAGTTAGGCTTAACTCAAATGAAACAAGTGTAAAGCATTTAATAGTACCAAAACTGTCAATAAATCGAAAACATAACACAATAAAAATTCCACCCCAGCTTATAAAAATAGTACAAATTTTAATGAGCACATAGACACCAAAATGACAAAAGTCAGGCTATAGAACTGGATATATGGTTTTTAGGGATTTCTAATGTCAAAGTACAGAGTGCCAACCGTGTATATCTGGTCGCACTAGACTGAGTCAAAGTCAAAAGTTGAGGCCAACCACGATGGAGGTTGAGTCGGCTACAGGGACCAGGTCCATCCTGGTGAAAAGTTTATCTTCAGATGAAATCATTTTTTCAGGAGTAATTTTCATATTGGCAGGGCTGGCTTGACCTGGATCTGACGGATAGCTCAACAGCTGGATGCTGCTTGTTTTAGGTCCCGGTGAAATCCTCCCAGTTGGGACTTACGAACAATTCTGGAAGGTGAACTGCTTTCAGTAGGGCAAAACAGCAAGTTGAACTTACCTGTGATGTGATAACAGCAGCTGTGGTTCTATGACAATCCGCGGTTCAATGACAGTCCTGTGATAGCCTTTGTTTTTTGTTTTTAAGGAAAAAGTTGCAATCTTCTGGGTGGAGAGTACACTCTTAACACCACCCAAGGGTCCAGGACATTTTGGGTACCACTTGGTGAGTTAGGACTCAGTCGCCCAGAAGCCACCAGCAGGGTTCTGGACAAATCCAACTGGAACTGAACAGCTGGACTATTCTTTGTTACAGGTTACTTGCTGCTTTTTTGATTGTGGAGCTTAAAAGGTGGCTAGCCAACTAGCACTTGGAATCTAATCTTCTGGAGCAGGTCCAGCCCTTGGGGTTTCTCTCCACAGGTAAAACAGCAGGCTCAGTCATTCTTCTGAGTTCCAGTCCTTTGGTTCAACATGTGCAGGCCTCCTTCTGTTTTTCGCGGGTCTAGCAGTGTTTTGAGGAATGTTTCCAGAAGTGCCCTTTTTATGCCTGGCACTAGCTTTTTGGTAGGGGAGACTACCTGACCAATAGGATTAAAATTCTCATGGGGAAACCCTACCCACTCCTAAATCTCTTCCTGAGGTTTGGCACTGAACAATTCCTCAGTGCCTCTCTCTGTCCAAATAAAAAATGCCAGAACCTTTCTTCCCTGGGTCAGAGGTATGGGCACAACCCTGAGGTTTGTCTAGGGATGTGAGGAATGCACCCTGCAAAAAACAGTTATGGGACAGTTCCTCCCACATCTCCAGGCTTGATGCCACACTGACTACTTAGGCAACGGCTGGTGTAGGTGTGAGTTATATCTGCCTGTGACAGGGGCTGTCCCTTTGAAGCTTGTACAGTTGGTGGCCGTGTCTACCCACTCTCCCGGGCCATCCTGTTCCTTGAGTTTAACAGCAGGCTAGCCAACTACCACTGGAGGCCACTTTTCTGTCCTGGGATCACATGGAAACATGCCAAGCCCTTGGGGTTTCTCTCCACAGGTAAAACAGCACTCTTAGTCATTCTTCTGAGTTCCAGCCCTTTGATTCGGTATGTGCAGTCCTGTTTTCCTAAGGTCGAACAGTGTTCTGAGTAATGTAGCTAGGGGCACCACATGTTATGCTTGTCACTAGCTTGTTGGTGGGGAGACTCCAGAAGTAACATTTTCATAGGAAACCCTACCTGCTCTTATATCACTCTTCCTCAATCCCCCCCCCCCGCAGCTTAGTGCTACTCGGGCTACTTAGATGATGGCAGGGGCTACTACTTTGAAGCTTGTACAGTTGGTGGCTATGTAACCAGGCCAACCTGTGAGGAAGAGGTCACACCTCCTACCAGCCAAGGGCCTTTTGTTCTTTTTCTAGAGTGCAGGTCCCACCTCCCTGCAGGCTGCTGGGAGTACCTCAGTGAGGGCTAATAGATCTGCATTAGGCAGTAATATGCCAACTTTCTAAGGGAGACATTTTCAAAATAGTAATTTAAAATCTGCCTTTACCATCAGATTGGATTTAAAATTCCTATTAATTTGAGTCCTTGAATCTTGGGTCTAGCTATTCCCAAACCAAAGGTATACATTAGAAGGTTTTTCACTGTAACCCAGTGTTTCTCTTGTCTTGCTGCAGTGAAAAACGACTTTGGAGATCTTTCACTGCCAGGGCAAGTAACACATAGTAAGACATGACCACTCTCTAAATACCATGCGTATTGCCCTATGGGCACTTGCGGCCTACCTCAGGGGTGACCTATGTGTATTAAAAAGGAAAGTTTAGGCCTGGCAAATGGTTGATTTTTCCTGTTTGAATTTCTAGTTCAAAAACTGCACAGCTAAGATGCAGTGGCAGGCCAAGTTATGTTTTCATTTGCCAATTTAGTTGTGACACAATAGGTGCTGCAGACACCTAGTGAAATTTAACTTACAGGCGCTATGTACACAAAGTACCATGGACTTACACACAAGGTAAAAATACGAATCGGGTAGTAGCTAAGTTCACATATACTTTATGGGTCACAGCACATACACAGAGCACTGGACATCTGCGACCCAGTGTTAAGAATCAGTAAACCAGCACTAAATCCAGCAAAAAGTGGAGATGATCTGGCAACAAATGCATTTCTTGACAATTACTGTCTAGTTAATGTTTCTGTACAGCTCTCCAGTTTTGGCCAAACAGTGTTGGATCATCGTTTTCTTTAAGTTGACTCTCGTCTTCCTAGTTTTGGGTTGCAATATTTTTACATAGTATGATCAGCATTGTTGTATTAAGCACTGTTAGCTGTTCAGATTTAATCATGTGAGTCTATATAAGATGCAATGCAGGACAAGAAAATAATTACCTGTAATAACTGCAGCTCTGCAGCATTTCTTTCATAGATTCACTCCCTCCTCCCTTCTCAAGGGCTGTATTTATAATTACCCTATCACACTTGTGGTTTAGCTATCAGAAGTATTAAAGCCTCTTATGGAGTAGGGTTCAGTGTACACACCTCATTGGCTTGATTTTGGGTTTGTTTTCTAAAGAAGTGATTGTGCTTTTAAAGTGACTAGGCCAATACTAATTTAAGTGCCTTTTTTTTGTTTTTTAACTCCGATTGGCAGGTCACTGTGGGACTCCAAGCTCAGGGAAGTGGAATGATTTGAGCATGTGAATCTAGGAAAGACACCAATGCTTGTGAAATGTAGTTAAAAGCAAGTACCTTTTTTCTTCCAATACATAATAGAATGGATTTTGAGTCAGCTTGTTGCTTAGCTCATGACTAGGGGCTTTTATGACAATCACTCAGGAATTTGTAAAGCGCACTACTCACCCGTGAGGGTCTCAAGGGGGTGGGGGGGATGAAGGGGGTAGGGGTGCTGCTACTGCTTGAACAGCCAGGTCTTGAGAAGTTTCCTAAAGGTAAGGAGGTCTTTGGTCTGGCTCAGGTGGGTGGGAAGAGTGCTCCACGTTTTGGCGGTGAGGTGCGAGAATGATCTACTGCCGGTTGTAGTTCTGCGGATGCATGGGACGGTTGCGAGGGCGAGGTCGGCGGAGCGGAGATGCCAGGTCGGGGTGTAGAAGGAGAGCCGTCTGAGGTATTCTGGTCTGGTGTTGTGCAGTGCTTTGTGAGCATGGATGAGGAGTTTGGAGGGGATTCTCTTGGTGACGGGGAGCCAGTGCAGGTTTCTCAGGTGGTCTGTGATGTGGCAGTGGCGGGGATGTCCAGGATGAGGTGTGCGGAGTTTGGCCGTGGTTCCTGCATAGAGGCCATTACCATAGTTAAGTTTGCTGAGTACGAGGGCTTGGATGACTGTTTTTCTGGTTTCGGTGGGTATCCATTTGTAGATCTTTTGGAGCATGTGGAGGGTGTGGCAGCAGGAGGAGGAGATCGCGTTGACTTGCTGGGTCATGGATAATGAGGAGTCCAAGAAGAATCCTAGGTTTCGTACGTGGTCCATGGGAGTCTGAGCGGCTCCGAGTGGCAGGCCACCAAGAGTTATCCCATGCGGAGGGGGTGTAGCCGAAGTTCAGGACTTCCGTCTTGTTGGAATTGAGTTTGAGGCAGCTGCTCTTCATCCATTCCGCGATGGCCTTCATTCCTTTGTGGAGGTTGGTCCTGGCAGAGTCCTTGGTGAGGGAGAGGATCAGCTGGGTGTTGGCGTATGAGATGATGTAGAGGTTGTGGGATCGGGCGATGTTAGCGAGCGGGGCCATGTAAATGTTGAAGAGGGTCGGGCTGAGGGACGAACCCTGGGGTACGCCGCAGATGATTTCGGTGGCCTCCAGGCGGAATGGGGAGAGGCGGACTCTCTGGGTTCTGCCGGTGATGTAGGAGGTGACCCAGTCCAGGGCTCTGTTGTGGATTCCTACATTGCTGAAACGTGAGTGTAGGGTGTAGTGGCAGACTGTGTTGAATGTAGCCGAGGGGTACAGGAGGATGAGGCCTGCGTTCTAGACGTTGTCCAGTAAGGTTCTGATGTCATGGGTGACGGCGATGAGGGCGGTTTCGGTACTGTGGTTGCAGCGGAATCCTGATTGGGAAGGGTCCAGGGGGCAAGTCTCCTTGAGGAACCGCGTTAGTTGTCTGTTGACAGCCTTCTCGATTACTTTTGCCGGGAAGGGGAGCAGGGAAATAGGCCAGAAGTTCTTGAGGTCCTTTGGGTCCACCTTGGGTTTTTTGAGGAGGGTGTTGATCTCATCATGTTTCCAGCTCTCTGGGAAGGTGGCGGACTCGAAGGAGCTGTTGATGATCTTCCGTAGTTGGGGTGCGATGACTAAGCTTGCTTTGTTGAGGATGTGGTGAGGGCAGGGGTCAGATGGAGAACTGGAGTGGATGGTGTTCATGATTTTGATGTTGTCGTGGACGGGGGTCCAGGAGAACAGGAGGTTGGTCAGAGGTGAATCTGTGGTGTTGGTGGTTGCCGGGGGGGGGGCATCTGGGCGCTGAAGCTGTTGTGGATGTCTGCAATCTTGCGGTGGAAGTATGAGGCTAGGGAGCTGCAGAGGTCTTGGGATGGTGCGTTGGAGCTGGGGTTGGAGAGTTCCTTCTATCTCAGCTGTCTGTGCTTGATTCAGTGGCTTTCCTCCCCGTTCTTGTGGTTGTCCTACCTGGGAGCACTTTGACCTCACCATGTTTTGATTGGATGAGTTTTATCCATCCATAGCATACTTAAAGGGACTATTTTATTGTTTTCTGTTCAGAAGTCCCTGGGACTGCATGTGTTTCCTTGTTCTCAGCCTTTTTTCCCCCCTTATTATATCCTCCCAACCAATAGTTCCGACTTTTAAAAGCCACGTCATTTTTTTACTTTGCTGATGCTTGTTATGTGTTAAACATCCAGGCTGTATGTTGGAGTGTCCATACACTGGAGTTTGGTTCTATGATATTAAGTAAAGAGCCTGAGACAAGGTGACAGCATTGTCAGGTGGTGGTGTAGATCATTGCTCTGGTTCCTCTACTGTAAGATGTTTGTCAACATTACACTTCTACAAATGAACTCTTGAATGTAGCCCTGGCCACTGCAATAATACGATGCTGTGCCAGCAGTGATTTTTGCATAATTATGGTTTTGGAACACTTGCCACATAATCCAACATCAGTTGCATAATCTGCAGATTTGTACCCAAGAAAGGTTTCTAGTGCAAACAGTTCAAAAGTTATAAAAAATAAGGCAACTTGGTTTCCTGCACAGCAGAAGGCTTTTCACAAAGGTTGACTGGCCAGCACTGTAACCAGGTGTAGAAATAGCAAAGTCTTAGTTATACAATCACAAAACGTGCTGCATTATGCTGCAAAATTTGCCTTTTCTTGTCACATAATTTAGTCAACCTTGCCGAATAATTTAGTCCGCCTCTGTTGCATAATTCCAGTGGCCCTGAATGTAGCTTACAAAATCCATGGTCATGCTGCCATTGGATTACTGCTGTGTAATGTACTTTGGCCTCCTCAGAAATCTCATATACTGGATACAAATTTTGGAATCAGACTTCCAGAGCATCCCATCATTTGAAAAGCTAAAAACTCCTAACGCCTTCAGTAAAAATAACTGGTGTATTCAGCATTACCCTCATCACCCTGGGCAAGCGGTACTGTAACAAGGGCTTAGAATATTTACAGAGCAGCACTCCCTCTCACTGACTGTTACTCACTCAACAGACTGCTTTAACTTGGCCCCCCTTTGCCACACATAAATCATGTACCAGCAAAAGTTAAAATGTCAGTGGTAGGCCTGACAGCTCTTGGTGTGGTTTCCCTGTACTTTTTACTTCTGACCTCCTGTTTTTGGACCCTGTGCTGCAATTCATTGTAGCTGGTTTTGATACTCTGGGCACTTTACCACTGCTAACCAGTGCTTAAGTGCACATGCTCTCTGTCTAAATTGGATTGGTGATTTGTTATCCATGATTGGCATATTTGATTTACTAGTAAATCTCTAGTAAAGTGCACTAGAGGTGCACAGAGCCTGTAAATTAAATGCTACTAGTGGGCCTACAGCACTGACTGTGCCACCCACATGACTAGCCCTGTAAAGATGCCTCAGACCTGTCACTGCAGTGTCTGTGTGCGTGTGTAGTTTTAAACTGCCAATTCGACTTCGCAAGTGCACCCACTTGCCAGGCCCAAACTTCCCTTTTGCTACATGTGAGTCACCCCTAAGGTATACCCTAGGTAGCCCCATGGACAGGGTGCAGTGTGTAGTGTATTTAAAAGGTAGGGCATGTCCTGATAGTGAAATACTGCCAATTTTGTTTTTCACTATTGCATAGCCTATCTCTCTCATAAGTTAACATGGGGACCGCCTTTAAATATATTTTAAGTGAAGTCTCCCATTGGAAGCAGATAAAGATATGATATGGAGTTTGGGGTCTCTGAATCCACAATTTAAAAATACATCTTTTGGTAGAGTTGTTTTTTAGATTGCCTGTTTGAAAATGCCACTTTTAGAAAGTGGGCATTTTCTTGCTTAACCATTCTGTGTCTCTGCCTACTTGTGTATTCCACGTCTTGGTCAGACTGACAGTTGGGCTATTGTGAATTCCCTCTAGACAGTGACACAAAGGGAGCTGGGATGTAGCCTGCGTATCCTTGTGAGTCTCGTGGGCTAGACTGGGGAGGGAGGAGCTGACACTCGCACAATGCAGCCTCCAACCCCCTGGTGTGTGTCAGGCCAGGCCTGGGCCAGACAAGATCTTGTGAACAACAGAGACATTCCATTGAAGTTTGCATACTTCAAAGACAGAAAGGGGGTGTAAGAAGTGGACATAAAACTCCAGATTTTCAGATTACGTCTGGATCAAGAGGAACCTCTGCCAAGGAGAAGAGCTTGATGCTTGAGTAGGACCTGACACTCTGCCTGTTGCTTCGCTGTGCTGGTCTGCTGCTTCTGCCTTAAGAAGGAAAGGACTGGACTTTTCTTTTTGAAATCCTGCCTGTGAACTTTCTCCAAGGGCTTGGACTGAGCTTGCCTTTTGCTAAGAAGTCTCAGGGACATCAAACACTTCACTTGCCAGCACCTGGGCACTCCTGCAGAGAACCTTGACCTGCCAATTGGTGGCAATCCAGATCATGGACACTTGAAAGTGAGTTCTGGTGAGAAAACAAGAAGATTCAGGCACACTGACTCTTGACAACTCCAGAACTGCTGCACTACTCTGCGCCGCTGCCTGCAACCCGAAGCCGTGGTCACCCACTGAAGTGCCATTACCCCAACTGACACTGCAGGCCCGTCGCAGCCTTGCTGAAGTTCTGTGACTGTGAGTCCCGAAGTGCCAGATCACTGACATCCGTGACAGCCGACTCCACCACAGCACCATCAGTTCTGTGGTGTGACCGCGACCCTGTGTGGTTGCCGAATGCATCTTTACTCACTGGATTCATCGACCCCCGCTGGATCGTCAGGGACTAACACCTTGCATTGAATCCAGAGACTGCTCTCCTCCCCAACTCCTTGCTTCTTTGTTACCAAAGGTACTGTATCTGGAGGTCTGTGTGACTCTGTGACTGGCACCACTGGCGTCGGATGGTTAGGAACAACTCTGCAAGAACACCGTGATTACTCAAAATTGAAGCATTCATGTTTCTAAGCGCTATTTTCAAGTTTAATCTTTAAAAATTCATAAATTTGCTTGTGTATGTTGGATTTTTGTCGTTTTGGTCTTGTTTTACTCAGATAAATATTAGCTATTTTTGTGAGCTGGTGTTGAGTCCTTTTATGGTGTTTTCACTGTGTTACTGTGTGTGATTGTACAAATACTTTACACATTGTCTCCTGAGATAAGCCCGACTGCTTGTGCCAAGCTACCAAGGGGTGAGCAGAGGATTACCCTAGATGTGTATCTCCCTTACCCTGACTAGAGTGAGGGCCCCTGCTTGGACTGAGTACATACTGACTGGCAACCAGAAACCCCATTTCTAACAGTCAGAAAGACATGAGCAGCTCATTCAGAGTTAACAGCAACATAGACTATCCAATAAGCTCAACCTTCCCGGGATCACAACTCGATCTCCAGCTTTTAAGGAATCTTGTGAAATCTGAACTGTTAAAGCAAGTTTATAACGCAGGTATGGAGACACACTGACAGAGCAATTGGACATGGATCCCAAATTTTATACTGGATTTTTAACAGGATTTGATCCACAGACTGCACCTTGTCTGCAGTTTTTCTAGCCAACACAGTAGAAAATTTTAGGTTTTAGTAAAAACAAGGAGGCAGGGAGAGTAGGCACCACTCCTTTAATTGGTCAACTACCCAACAGCATCGTCACAAAGATGGCATAAAACTGAAATTGCTTCAATGATGAATATTTTGAGATTAACAGCTCATTTGAATCCTCCAAAGTGACATAAGGGAGGCTGGCCTACCTAGCCGAACCAGGAGGATGGCCAACCTAGCCAGAACATACGCCATCAGCATTTCCATCAACAATTCAAAACACATTCAGCTGAAAATGTAGAGGAACAGACCAGGGGACTATTTCACTGGCAATCTACAAAGCCTATGCAAATTGTATTGACTTTGTAATATGTGGAAAAAAAAAAAAAAGATCTTGAATGAGCAGTTGAGTTGCTGTGCAACATCACTTACAGTTTGAAAAAAGCGATATGTCACGGACAATGCTAACCACGTCGTAGCACTTTTTAAAAAGCAATTTACGCCATGTTGCACGTAAGCTCAACTGCTGTGTGACATGTAAAAAAAACATTGATAAGGCCATTCGATTTACATAGGTGAAACCTTTTGGCTTTGCCAATACTTGTTTTTAATTTGGTTGAGTGAGCCCACGCCACACTATTGATGTTAAGGTTTAAGAGCCCACGCTACAGCCACATCATTGATTCCGCTTCATAGCTTTTCGGGATACTTCAGGAGTGCGATTTCGCAGCAGTCTTTGTCTATTGAGTTCCTTAAAGAATGAGACAACCAATATATATATATATATATATATATATATATATTTATTTTTTTATTCGATTTTACCATTTTCCCCAAAATTGAATGGTTCCCTCTCTCACTATATATTTAAATATATATATATATATATATATATATATATATATCCAAACACAATTGGCATGCCTCAACTAATCACTTGAAAATATAAATACTCTTTAAAAACTGTAGTTGATAAGAACTGGTTATTCAGAGAGAATCAGGGTGAGTTTGAACCGTGCTAATATCCATGTGCAGGTGATTAGCATTGGCCGAGTAGTGGTTTAACTTAGAGGTGTTTCCTGGAGTTTTTGGGGGGTGTCGAAAGCCTTTGTCCCAAAGTTTGTAATGCTGTCCAAAGACCTTGACAATTTCAAGTTTTTTTTTTTTTTTTTTTTTTTTTTTTTTTACTTTTTGCAGTTTCTTTTTTGGCTCATGCTGACTCTCTTCCTTTGGCTTGCTTCCCATCTGCCCCAGTGATCCAAGGTGTCACTTTTCTGCTGACAGCACAACTCCTCTCATAATGTTAAATTTATGTTTCATTATGTTTTTTAGTGGCCAAGAGTGCAGAGTTAATGAATTAACACATACCACATGCATTTTAAGGTTGTTACTTTATAATAAACAAGTGAAGAGTATATATTTATGCTTTGAAGAATGGTGGTACATGCCATGCATATCCAAGCATAGTACACTAACAAAATCAGTGGCTTGTACCTTACTAGTATCAGTCCATGTGAGAGACTAGGAGTTTAAATGCCATTGAGCTACCCTGAACCTATCATACCATATTTAAAAAAAATATATTTTGTATTTGTTTCTTCAGGTCTCTGTTCAACCTTTTTTATTGTGAGATTGCTGTGATTTTTTTTTTTCCTCTTTGCATTCTTTGGACTTTCTGGATAGTGTTGTGTTCACAATGTAGAGTGCTGCCAGGTCACACTAGCACGTCTGCTGCATGTGATTACTGCCTCAGTGGTTGGATTAAGCATAATTGTGCTAATATAATAATAGGTTGTAAGTGTGGGTCTGGTAGTAGTGGTTTTGGCTTGTGCAGGCATGTGACTACAGGGAGAGGTACATGGCAGTTCCACATGCCAAGACGTGTACAAGGTGGCTTCACAATGTGGAGGGAATATGTTAGCCAGGCGAATACATACATCAAAAAAGGAGTGCCATGTATAAATCAAGGCAGCTTTGAATTAGTAAAGTCAAGATATATACGTGATTTGCAAGGTGTGAGAGACTGCAAGAATGTGTTTGCTACACACAATGTTTTTGGTAAACAAAAAAAGAGTAAACAGAACTTGTCCTGCTCTTCTCGTGACCCCGCATAGAGAGCTCTTCAGCCGGGACAGTGTGTGCACCTCAGAAAGAGGTGGGGACGGGCATTGATGTGTCTAGCTGAGCATGGCTTGCTTTTCCCCTGCGTGCCCTAGGGCTGGTTCTCGTTGTGGTGCCTCAGGTTCTTCCTGTCTGAAGAGGGACTGGGGCTGCTGCTTCTGCTTAAGTGGCTGACGACCACTAAAAGGAGGGCTGAATAAGCAGGAAGTGCTCTGCAGCTAAGGTGCACACTGGAGAACTGTTTCAATCAGCACTAGAATACGACTAGTACTACCAACAAAAAAAAAAACAGTGACCAAATAATATTGGCTAAAGTGCAAAGCATTTAAAAAAAAAACATTAACAGATTGTGAACTGAGCACATTATTGGCCACTATTTATTTCATGCTTGCTAACTAGTTGCCCCACTCTTTGTGCCTCTCTGCGATGTGGCAAGGTTGCCGAACTGTTGCAGGAGCTTGGCTTCACGCCTGCTTGTATGCAGTGCTTGGTCAGAAATTAACAACAAAAAAAGTACTTTCAGCGTGGTAGCCAGTAGAAGGACACTGGCCAGTAGTCAGTGGGTAGTGACCAGAAGCTCCATGCCAGGCAAGGGCAGCAAAGCTTGAGCAGAAGGGAAAGTGGATGATGTGAAGCACCTACATTAGAATGATGTTGGAATAAGCCAGTGGTAAGCTCAGGTAAGTAAGGGGCGGGTTCTAGGCCCATTTAAAGATTTAAAAAAAAAAAATTCAAGAGACTTTGCAAGCACACTGCAAGTGCTGTGCATGTAAAACCTTTAAAAAAATGATGCTTTCTTGAAGCACGCTGAACAAGACAAAAAGCTGGTTATAACCCATGATTTTCCCCAGCCTTTCAGGCTCAGATGACGGAAGAAATGTCACAAATTAAGAGGTGCTGAATGGGATCCCCTCCACCTCCTGAGAGTAATTGAAGTAACAAGAGACACAATACATACACAGCAACAAGGCGGAATGTAATATACGTACAGTGAGCAGATTTCGATTTTCACTGTAATATACAACCAGGAGGGAAACTGGCCTTTTCCCCGTTAGCCGAAAGGCTCCGATTTGTACTGCTTTTGCTAGTACTGGAGTCGTAGCATAATAGGTTCGCTCTTTAGCTGTAAGCATTTTTCAGATTCTTTTGCCAGCAGGAAGACAAAGCAATTGCACATTGATTTCCTGCTAAGAGCCTGTAGTGACCTACTGCTGTGCGCAAGGCACACGAAAACTGTAGTAAATCTCTTGATAATCACTGTGTCCAAATAGCAACATTTGGAAATGTAAAGCCACAAAGCAGCTAATAAGTGTGGCTTTTCACGGGTTTTTATAAAAGACTGTTTAAGCAAGAATGTGCTTCTTAGGAAGACTTGGGGTGGCGAAAGTAAGAAAGGAACAATTTGTGTGACACAGCAAATTCAGTAGCAGGCGTCGTTCGCTGGCACCTCTGCAAAACTAATATGTGCTTCGAATATTGGGTTTAGGAAACGAATACGCTAATGTAAATCTTCGATGTTTCCTCCACTTTTAACAGGGAAAACAAGCAACATACAGCCATAAGCCGATTTTCTCATTTAAGGAATCCATTTCACCATCAAAGGCTGAGTACCGGAAGTACTGCGCTGCCCTTCTTCCTGGATACACAGAACACATCACTCAAAGCACATTCAGAAAGTTTTAAGATTAACCAGAAGCCAGCCCTGGTTCACTCTCCTTGCCCACAGAGTAGGACTCCATATACTCCCCTGCTCGCACACAGACCAAATGATGGGGCTTCTACAGCACACCACACTGGCACAGGTCATGAGCCACAAATACTGCACTGTGCTACATCTATGTCCTGAATCTTGGTTTCTGAGAGACTCTCGCTGACCTGGCTCACGCTCCTGTCACAGCCTGACACTGGCAGTGTTACAGCCGCAAGAGAGGAGGTCTCGCAAGGCAGTGAGATATAGTGCTGTACTGAGCACCATATTCTTTAGTTACAGCTCTTTAGAGGAGCTCAGCCCCGTTATGTGGTGCTGCCTTTGAATGATGCTAAACATTTGAAATGATAAAATACCCAACTTCTGTTTCTGGCAAGTACATGACGTCCCGGGTGTAGGCCACTGGCTAGAGAAGTTAGAAATTTCAGGGACATCAACAAAGATGGGAGGTGGTGACCAGAGGACGCTGGCAATTCAGACATGTTGATAATATAAGAAAGACATTATTGAAAAGTTCTGAGTTCGAGCTGGCTATCTTGGGAGGGGTGACTGCGCGGTTCCACATTCCCTTCCAGCCACCTGGGTACCATAAAGACTCTGTTTAAAGGCTCTGTTGCTGAGAGTTCAGTATCCACTGATAATCTCACATACTTGTTTATCCACAAAACAGAAACATCCACATCTGTTCTCCAGCAAAACCATCATGGACTCAGCTGTGCCATGATGCCGCACATCCCATCACCGGAGTTCCTAATAGTGTAAGGGCTCCGGGATGGTTGCTTGAATCCAAATGGGCCTATTATACAAACCAGTCTCCTGATGGAGGGGGACAACTCTAGATACGGCAGGGGATAGTGTTTTGTGCTTGCAGGGCTGCCTTTCTTGCAGTGCTCACGGATTGGATATCTGAATCCTCGTAAGCCCTTCTCCTGGACTCAAAACTGACAAAGTAGCCTAACTTTAAAAGTCGATCCACTGTGAAGTTGATTTGTTCCTGGAGCAGTAGAGGGTAGGGAGCCTCAAAGAAACTGCTTTTGAGAAGTCACGAGTCTGATGCCCCGAAACTGAAGATAATCAATAGAGTCTGGAGCAGCGTTAGGAAACATCATGAAGCGGTAAAAGTCAGCAAAACTGTTGCAATTGCCCCCAAAAAATCGTAGTTATTGTGAGGAAGATTGAAATCGAGAAGGCATTTTTTAACTACAGGATGACCAGCCCGTTTTTGGTAAAAATAAATTCCAGAGGAAGCACCCATCCTCCATTTGAAATGACCCTTCGTGGGTGTAGGAACTTCTGGTTTTATAATGGTCACATCAGGAAAATAGAGCTCACAAAACCTGTTGAAGCAAGCTGAGACTAGGGCTTCTTTCCTTTCCAAAGTCATGGGCCAAATGCCCTGCCTCGCTGGGGTGGGAAAATCCTGATCCCCTGCCGATCCCAGATGTGAAGTGGTCCCCAGGCAGTCGACCATCAAGGTTTCTAAGGGCAATGCAGATCGATGGCTTGTTTGTGAAGGATTGGCGAAAGGTGGATTAAATTTGAACTGAATGAATGTATCGGGAGGATCCTTTCGTAGCTCTAGACCAGAAAGCCCAACAACCAGGGTGCTAGATTTTAATGTTAGCTTAATTAAATCATAGGATCTTAGTTGCTCTGTGGGATCATGTGATGAACTAGTAAGCATGATGTCAGTGCGTATGACACAATAACAATTGTGTACTGTCCTTATGTAGTGTATACACTTATTAATCAAAGAATCCTCATGTACACCCAGAGTCAGTCCAGGGACCATTATCATGTAAGCATTCCCTGAATGTCTTGGCTCCAAAAGCTCTTTACTTCCCATTGGAAGCAGCACGCGGGGGTGGGGAGGCTGTAAGGTAGGGGGTACCATTTAATTAAAAAAAAAACATTAAAAAAGTTACCTGCACGCCGCCGCTTCCCTCCTCCGTCTCCACTACTGCATGCAGGCACAGGCTCCCAGCCGGCCCTGCGGCCAATCCTAACGCTGCTCAAAGCATTTATCATCAGCAAACAGTCAATAAATGAGACACACAACTCAATAAGGAGATCCACACCAATATACATATATATTTAGGCAACAGAACCAATACGATCAGGTAAGTACGTTTTGCAAGAGAAATACTTTCAGATTTCAAAAGTCGACCCTGCATTTTTCAGAGGCGGCAAGGTTATCCTATGAGAGAAAAACAAATACTGCATACAGGTATATTATAGAAATTTAAGGGACCAATCTCCTGGACTTAAAGTAAGTATGGGGGAAGGTCTAAGGCAGCACCAACAGGTCGCCTCAGGGGGCACAGGGGCAGTCAGGTGCAGAGGTGTTTTTCAGCATCGGGTGCTCAATATTAGTTAATGGGGATCCGACCGGTTAAAAAGAGTCTAGCTCACAATGTAATACAAAAGGAAACCATGAAAAGGCATACGTTTTAAGAACCACCCAAAAGTAGCCCCTGCATTGATAAAGAGGCAAACAAGATAGCAATCGGGAAACCTCAGGCCGTAACAGTAAAGGTGCAAATAAAACAACATAAAGGAAGGTAGAGCTTGAGTCAGAGCAACGGCGCGTTCTCTCTTGACTCATAGATGGGATTTAGTCTTGAATGACATGCAAAGTGGTGGAGCTAGCACAAGACTGACAGGCAATAAGAAAGGAAAGAAAGGCTGTTAGAGGGTCACTGTGGATGTTCCAAATTGTCCCAGAGAAGTTCAGAGGAGGGCTCCAAGAACACCACCCAACCAAAACTCCAGTAAACGCTGTGAACCTCGATGTCTCCTAGGGCAGGAGCCTCAATAATGTACAATAATGTCTTACCACTTGCAGTCATGAGGCCCCCAAATGCAGGACCAAGGGTGGTACCTCTGCCCTGCCTCTTTCTGTCACTGATTGGGTGCAAGACTGGCCCGCCCTTAGCCCAGGGGGTGACCAGGCGCAGCCCATGCATGTCCTGCACCATGGGACCACAAAGTCCACTATATAGCACCAATCAGCCTCCCCAGGTGTGGGCAGTGACGTAGCCAAGAGGAGAGCCACTTCCAGGGGCTCACTGGATCCTGGGAGACAGAGCCTTGCCTGATTGCCATCAAGTGCCTTGTGACCACAAATTGCGCTATATAGCGCTAACCAGCCACCCCAAGTCTGGGCAGTGACGTAGCCAAGAAGAAAGCTGCCTCCAGGTGCTCACTGGATCCTGCGAAGCAAAATCCTGCCTGATTGCCACCAAGCGCAGCAGGACCACGAAGTGTGGTATATAGCGCAAATCAGCCTCTCCAGGTGTGGCCAGTGGCATAGCCACGAAGAGAGCCACCTCCAGGGGTGCACTGGATCCTGGGAGACAGAGTCCTGTCTGATTGCCAGTTTTTCCACTTCCTAATCAAACATTGCCAAAAGAGCCTCTGATATTTCTCTGTTACCTCAAGGAAACATGTTGTGAAACGTTTTGTTGACCTGCAAAAGAAATTCCACACCAATAGGCATCTGCAATGCCAAATCAATACCCTGCAGCAGGCTGCATTGACAGTCCTTGTCACTCAATCGCTGTTATCATCTCACTTCCCCATCCATACTACTTAGTCCTGACTACCTGAAAGATGCAATAATAACTGCTCTTGGAATATCTAAATGCTGATTTTGCAGTTTCCACAACGTATAGGCCTATTATGGGTCTCGCTTTTATTCCAGTTGCTGTTGCACTGTTGTTTGATTGGAGTGCTCCACTCACTTTGAAACCAAGAAGCCGCAAATTCACCTTCAGCCTGGTTGCTGCCTATACGGTAGGAACCACCAAAAGCCCTACCTACATTGGACCCATGTTGTGGGATGACTGGCTGAGTGCTCCCTGTTACGCTTCTGTGTGTTTTTACATATTCCATCTCTTTTTTTGTCTAGTCCTCATTGAGTCCTGTCAGTGGATAGATCGAAGCCTGTGACAAATAATGCTAAAAAATTTCACTTTATTATGTATCAAACAAAAAAACAGCAACCAATGTAAGAAGCTAGCACTTTATATGGTATACCAAACTGAGGTACATCTTGCAAAGAATCGAGGGGTGACCTTACTAGTGGACAGGGGCTTGCTATAGCAATTCCAAGGTGCTCTTTTAGGGAGTAGTGTGGTCGTACAGCCTTAGGCTTATCAGAGAGGAGTGTTAGACATTTATCATCAGCAAACAGTCAATAAATGAGACACACAACTCAATATGGAGATCCACAATAATATATATATTTAGACAACAGAACCAATACGATCAGGTAAGTACGTTTTGCAAGAGAAATACTTTCAGATTTCAAGTCGACCCTGCATTTTTCAGAGGAGGCAAGGTTATCCTATGAGAGAAAAACAAATACTGCAGATAGGTATATTATAGAAATTTAAGGGACCAATCTCCTGGACTTAAAGTAAGTATGGGGGAAGGTCTATGGCAGCACCAACAGGTCACTTCAGGGGGCACAGGGGCAGTCAGGTGCAGAGGTGTTTTTCAGCATCGGGTGCTCAATGTTAGTCAATGGGGATCGGTCCGGTTAAAAAGAGTCTGCGGGTTTGGACTGGGAGGCCAGTCGGGCTGAACCAGCAAGTGGGCTCAGCTCTCACGATGGTCGGGGATATAGGGACACCTTATGTCTTCTTCTCAATGGGCCAGGACGACTGGAGCAGTGGTGTCTTTAGGTGTCAGATTTTCATAACTAGGGGCACTCGTGGTTCAGGGGGCCTGCAAACAGAGACTGTAGCCGCCGTTGGAGAGTCCACAGTGGGCAAGCCCAAGTTGGGCTTTGTCTCTGGAGGGCTTGGGGACCACAGTGACACCGCTGGCCCACTTCAGCTCAGGCTAGGCGGTACGGATGCAGTGGTGCTTTCTGGTGTTGGATTTCTGGTGGTCCGGAATCCTCTCAGGTCTCTTGCCGTTCCTGCATGATGCAGGGAAGGAGCTCTTTTGCTCCACTGGCGTTCCTCCTTCTTTGTTGAAGGTAGGCAGTCCACCCAGGCTTTTGGAGGCACCACAGCTTGCAGGATGAGGTGACTTTGGTGCAATTCAGCGAGAGCAACAGACAGGCCGGCAAGGTTGGTGCCAAATCAGTTGCTTATTTCTCAGTCTTTGCTTTCACAGCTCTTGAGTGTCCTTCATAGGTCAGCAGGAATCTGATTTACTGGTGCCAGGGGCTCCCCTAAATACTGAATGTAGGGGCTTTTAGGGGAGTGTAGGATAGTAGCCAATGGGCTACTCACCCTTGGGGGTCACTACCTCCCCTATAAGACCACTTCCTGCGGAAAGTGGGCATAACCCTGTCCCAAAGTTCCTAATTCTGCCAAAACCAAGATGGCAGATTTCTAAATGTTGTGTCCAGATCAGGCAGCTCACCTTAGGGGTGGGACTGACCTGAGAGGTGGACACACCCCTCTCAGCAGGAATCTGATTTCCTGGTGCCAGGGACTCCCCTACATACTGTATGTAGGGGCTTTTAGGAGAGTGTAGGGTAGTAGCCAGTGCGCTTGGGATCACTACCCACCCTACATGACCACTTCCTGTGGAAAGTGGGCATAACCCTGTCCCAGAGTTCCTAATTCTGTCAACACCAAGATGACAGATTTCTAAATGTTGTGTCCACATCAGGCAGCTCACCTAAGGGGTGGGCCTGACCTGAGATGTGGACACACCCCTCTCATTACTAATTTTTCACCTTGTCCAGGTGTAAAATGGACCCTGGGGCGGGAAAGGTGGGGGGGTCGGCACCGCTGTTCTGAGGAAAAACAGATCTGCATAACAAGGATGGTGGGGTTCTTTGAAGCCCCCTGCTTGGAAGGCAGATTTGCAGGTCATCGTGTTTGGAGGGTGTGTTTACACCCCTGCTAGAGCAGACTTTCCTGTCCGCCCAAGAGCAAAGGCTCTCACTTGGGAGACAGAAGCCTGTCTATTGGTGTCAGGCTAGTTAAAATTAGTCAATCAGCACACAGGTAGATTTTCAGGGGCACCGCTAAGGTGCCCTCTGGATCCATGTATTAATAAATCCATCACTGGAATCAGGAAGGAATTATTAATATGAGATGTTTGATACCACACATCCCTATTTTCAGTGTAGCCCTCATGTAGCTGGGAAACTCCTATTGACCAGTGTCCAGAACATGTACTTCCCTCTTCACTCACTATGTCTATGAATCGACAACACATAGCAGGGGCACAACTGCTTTTGCAGATATGTCCTCGTAGTATAATGCACCCTGCTTTAGGGCTGTAAGGACTGCTGTAGGGGAGGCTTAGATATATTGCATGCAGTGTTAGGGGACAAGATACCCACTCTGTGCCATGTCTTCACTTTTAGCTGCACCAAGACATGCAGCCTGCAATGGCAGGCAGCATGTCATAGGTGAGGGATGCCTGAGGTGGCACAATATGTGCTGCAGCCTTTAGGGACCCTCTTTGGTACCCATGCCCTAGGTGCCAGGGGTACCATCTACTTGGGTATTTACAGGAGTTCTAAAGGTATTGCCAATTGGGGGACAATTGCACAGTTTTAGGGAAAGCGATCTGGCCCTGGGTGACCTGGATAGGTCCAATTACACCAATTACCAGGCGGAAAGTGGGGGTAGCCATGTCAACAAGGAGCCCTTTCCTACACAACCCTTCTCCCCAAAACGAATGAGAATGAGACTAACCTTTCCCAAGAGAGTCTTCATTGTCTAAATGTACAAACCTGTAAAGGCCATCTGCACTGGCGGGGTCAGTCCCAGGTATGTGTTCCACTGTAAAGTCCATTCCTGTAGGGAGATGGACCACCAAAACAGTCTGGGTTTTCACCTTTCATTTGCATCAGCCATATCTGAGAGGCATGTGGTCAGTTTAAAGAAGGAGGTGGAAACCAAACCGGTATGGCCTTCACTTCTTCAGGGACCAAACCACAGGAAAGACTTCCTCTAAATGGCACTTCAAAGCTGTTCTCTGGGGAGTAACCTCCTGCTAACGAAAGCAACAGTTATTCATGGCCATCATCATTGGTCTGGGATAGGACCACTCCTATCCCATGCTCAGAGGCATCAGTTACACTATGAACTGCTTTGAATAATCTGGAGTTTTAAAATGGGTGCTGAGCACATTGCTTCCTTCAGAGTGTCAAAAGCTTTTTGACAGCTTACTGTCCAGTTTACTTTGTTTGGCATTTTCTTCAAGTTCAATTCTGTGAGGGTGATACAATGGTACCATACCCCTTCCCAAACCTCCTGTAGTACCCAGCCAACCCAAGGAATGCCCTGACTTGGGTCTGGGTGATTGAAGCTACCCAGTCCAGATTGTCTGGATCTTAGGATGTAGTGGTTGAACGTGGCCTCCACCTTCAAGGTGGCCCAAGTATACCACCTTTCCCTCCCCTATTCCCCTATCTGGCACTTGCTTGACTTGACAGTGAGGCCTGTCCATCGCAGAGCTTTAATAACCTTGCCAAGGTGGATCCGGTATTCCTGCCAAGTGGAGCAAAAGACACCAATATCATCAAGATATGCTGCACTAAAGGCTGCTAACCCAGCAACCTTTGGAAGGTGGTAGGGGCATTCTTTAAACCAAATGCATAACAGTGAACTGGTAATGTCTTTCTGGGGCCAACAATGCTGATCTTTCTTTTGCCCTAGGGTTCAGACCAATCTGTCAGTACCCTGATGTCAAACCAAAAGTACTGAGAAATTTGGCTGGCCCTAACCTGTTAATACGTTTGTCTGCTCTTGGGCTAGGGTGTGCATCTGTCTTGGTGACAGCATTGAGACCTCTATAGTTCACACAAAACCTCAGTCCCCAAACCTTATTCCAAGTTAAGTAAAGTAGAGCTAAGACCAATGGGCTGGCCCAGGGACTGTCAGAGGGCTCAATTACCTCTAACTCCAGCATCCTGCTTACTTCAGTCTGATGCTATGCTTCACTTGGTCAGACTGTCTGTATATGTTGCTTTTGACAGGCTTATGGTCACCACTCTCCATGTCATGAACACACTGGTTAGTCTGACCAGTGGTGAGGGAAACAAGCTCAGCATATTGCTGTAGGACTTGTCTGCAGTCAACTTGCTGCTGGGCAGTGATGGTGTCTGAAAACAGCACTCCATCAACTGATCCATCTTTGTGCTGTGAGAGAGGAAGTCAGGGAGAGGCTCACTTTTTTCGTCCTGCTCCTCATCAGTGCCCATCAGCATAGCCACATCAGCCCAGTCATGGAAGAGTTTTAGGTGGTTCACATGGATGACCATGTGAGGGGGCATAGGTCAACCATATAGGTGATCTCACTGTTCTTCTCAAGTATACGGTAAGAGCCACTCCATTTGTCCTGGAGTGTCCGAAGACCCATGGGCTCAAGCACCCACACCATCTGCTCTGGTTGGTACTCCATCATGGCAGCCTTTTGGTCATACCATCCTTGAATGAAGACCAGGCACATAGTCCAGTGTCTTACTTGGGCTCTTTGAGAGGTCTCTACTAGCCTTCCCTCACCAGATACAGTGGTCTCCTTACAGGATGACCGAACAGAGGTTCAAGGTGGGAACACCTACTCCCTTCTGTGGCAGTTCTCTGTAGGGGGGAAAAAAAGACAAGGTAACATGTTATCCCATCTCCTTGTGAATTTTCAGAGAGTCCTGCAATCATGCCTTTCATGTTTTGTTGAATCTCTCAGCTAAACCATTTGCTTGTGGGTGATATGGTGTAGTGAACCTATATGTCACTCCGCATTCATTCCACATTGCTTTGAGGAATGCAGACATGAAGTTACTACCTCTGTCTGATACCACTTCCTTAGGGAAGCCCACTCTAGTAAAGATACTGAGTACGGCCCTAGCAACTGCAGGAGCAGTGGTAGTCCTAATGGGTGTAGCTTCAGGGTACCTGGTGGCATGATGTACTACGACCAGTATGAATCTGTTCCCTGATGCTGTTGAAGAGTCTAGGGGGGCAGCACTGTCCACCCCTATCATTTCAAAGGTAACACCAACCACCGCGAGTGGAACTAAGGGGGGGCTTTGGGTGACCAACTGTCTTGCCACTGACTTGACAGCTGACACAGGAAGTACAAAACTCCTTCACCTTCTGGGACATAACAACCAGTAAAAATGAGGGACTAACCTACTTCAAGTTTTGGTCTGGCCAAGATGCCCAGCTTGAGGGATTTCATGTGCTAAGGTGAGGAGAAACTCTATATTTCTGAGACACTACCACTCTCCTAGTAGCACCAGGTTTAGGGTCTCTGGCCTCAGTATACAGGAGCCCTTCCTCCCAATAGGTTCTGTGAGAGCCACTGACATCTCCATGTTCCTGGTCAGCAGCTTGCTGTCTCAGGCTTTCAAGAGTTGGACAGATTATCTGTCCCTAACACTGTTCTTCCCTAGAGGCCCCCCTGGGCCCAGGTGCTCAGCCATGTAAGGCCCAAGTTCCTGGTGCTCAGTTCCTTCAAGGGCTGACAGGTCTTCTCCCTGGAGAGAGGGGACCTGACCTTCTGGTTGATTAGACGTTTGTGTGCCATGTCCCCTAACACTGCATGCAATATATGTAAGTCACCCCTGTAGCAGGCCGTACAGCCATAAGGCAGGGTTCATTATATTACATGTGAGGGCACATCTGCAAGAGCAGATATGCCCCTGCTTTGTCTTTGTCAATTTGTAGACATAGTTGGGGGGCAGGGAAGCCATTTTAAATGCATATGCTGTACACTGGCCAATATGAGTTCCCCAAGTATATGATGGCTCACTGAAGATAAAGATGTTTGGTATCAAACATCTCATAATGATAAACCCACACTGATGCCAGTGATGGATTTATCAATACATGCACCAGAGGGCACTTTAGAGGTGCCTCTGAAAACCTACCAGCCTCTGGCGTGCTCACTGACTAATTTGAGCCAGCCTGCCACCACCAGACAAGATTCTGGCCCCCTAGGGTGAAAGCCTTCGCTTTCGGGCGGTCAGCTACAAAGCCTGCCCTGGGAAGGGTGTTACACACCCCCACCCAACAGGATGACCTGTAGATATACATTCCAAGGCGAGAATATTCTAAGAAGCCCTCTGCCATTGGTATGCAGTTCTGGCTTCCCTCACAAGGGAGATGCTGATGCCCCCGCCCCAGGGCCCACTTGGCACCTGGACAGGTGGGAAATTTAGTATTCAGAGAGGTATTTCCACCCCTCAGGTTAGTCCCACCCCTAAGGTGAGCTGCCTGATGTAGACACCACATTTCAGAATCTGCCATGTTGATGGTGGCAGATTTTGGAATTCTGGGACATGGTTAAGCCCACTTTCCCCAGGAAGTGGTCATATACAAGGTGTAGTGGCCCCAGGGTAAGTAGCCCATTGGCTACCACCCTACATTCCCTGAAACACCCATACATTCAGTATTTAGGGGAGCTCCTGGCACCAGAGAAGCAGATCCTGATGACCTAAGAAGACAAGGACACCGAAGAGCCGTGAAAGCAGAAGAGGAGAAAAGAAGCAGCTGACCTCGTACCAACCCCGCCAGCCTGTCTGCATCCATCGTTGAAATCTGCACCAAAGTTGACTCGTCCTGCAGCTGTGACTCCAGAAACCTAAAACCCCCCGACCCCCCACCCCAAAACCTAAAATGCCCCACCCCCCAACCCCACCCCAAAACCTAAATCCCCCTGACACCTGCCCCAAAACCTAAAACGCCCGACCCCCCACCCCAAAACCTAAAACGCCCGCCCCCCCAACCCAACACCTAAAACCCCCCAACCCCCACCCTAAAACGCCCCCCCCCAACCCCGCCCCAAAACCTAAAACCCCCCACCCCGCCCCAAAACCTAAAATGCGCCACCCCCAACCCCAAAACCTAAAACCCCCCACTCCCCCCCCCCCCCCCCCCCCCCACTCACCTGAGTCGTCGCCTCGTCATCCGCGTTGTCCTCCTCAGCCGACTCCCTTGTTTGTGCCTTAACCACGCATGTTCGTTGTTCAGGACATGCGTGGTTAAGGCACAAAATAACGAAGTCGTGGTTAAAGAAAGCGTCGTTCCGCTTTTGTTAACCAGGACTTCGTTATTAAAGAGTCGGCGTAGAGGATGTTTCCCACCTCTGCACCAGTCACCTCTGGGCTGTGGAGAAGAGGACCATAGGTGCCTACCTGTGCCCAAGCATGGTGAGGCCTGAGACCTGCTGTTGGTTCAGCCCTACTGGCTTCCTAGCCAGAGCCTGCGGCCTCTTTTTGCAGTGACCAGTCTCCATTGAAATGCATCGGGCACCCAATACTGTTTTGCACCCTGCACCCGGCCACCCCTCTTCCGCTTGTGGTGTACTGCTGGTGCTGCCTTGGACCTTCCCACCACTCACCTCAACTCCTGGAGATTGGTCTTGTAAGTTGCTGTTTGCAGAACTTGCTCTTCCTCCCATTGGATAACATTTCAGAACTCAGAAATTGCAATTTGCCCACTTTTTAGAGTGAAAAGAATTTCTATTTGAAAACATACTTACCTGAACTATGTTTCACTGTTGCCTAAGCATATACAAAAATACTTGCTATTTTTATGAATTGGTGTGGATCTCCTTTTTGAGTCGTGTGTCTCATTTATTGACTATTGGGTGTGTTTGTGGATGTCTTGCGTTGCTCTGTGTTAAGCCAAAGGCTGCACGACCACAGTATCTTGAAATAGAGCACTTTGAGATTGCATAGCAAAATCCTGTCCACTTACTGGGGTAAACCCAGGACTTTTTACATGGTATATCTAGTTATTGAAATACTACATAAAGAGCCAGCTTCCTACACTGGGACTTGATCTTATTCAACCCAGTAGAAAACCAGGACTATTAAGTTCCAGAATTCCAATAAAAAAACAGGACAGGATTAACTAGTTACACATAGACTTGGGAAATGTGACTGCTATGTCGTGCAAAAAGCCCATACTGTTCTGAGGCAGCACAGTCAGACATCCTTCGAACTACACAGGACAAAGGACCTCATTACGATCCTGGCAGTAGGTGATAAAGTGTTGGTAATACCGCCAACAGGCTGGCGGTAATTTCCGCCACATTATGACCATGGCAGTGTTATCTCCGATAGACAGCCAGTGTACCACACTGACCGCCAGGGAGGAAACAACAGTCACCATTGCGGTAGCTGCCTACATACATGCGGAAGACAAAGTTCTGCCCACCATATTATGAGACTACAATCCGCCACCTTGTCCGGGGCGGTACCAATGCCATCAAAAGCCTGGTGGAAACACTGCACAGAAGTGAAAGGACTCACCATTGGAAACACAGGGAAGAACCACGCCGCCATGGAACTGCAAGTGTTCCCGATGATCTTCTACGTTATGCTCCACCTGGAAAACCAGTGCTGGCGAAGACGAGAAAGGGGAGTACAGCAGCCTAACTGGGTGGAGGTGCTTCTCACCTCCCCCTGCAGGAACTGTAACACCTGGCGGTGAGCCTCAAAGGCTCACCCCTTTTGTTACAGCACTCCAGGGCATCCAAGCTAGTGGAGATGCCCGCCCCTCCGGCCACTGCGCCCCACTTTTGGCAGCAAGGCTGGAGGAGATAATCAGAAAAAAATGGAGGATTCACCCACCAGTCAGGACAGCCCCTAAGGTGTCCTGAGCTGAGGTGTCCCCTGCCTTGAGAAATCTTCCATCTTAAGTTTGGAGGATTCCCCCAATAGGATTAGTGATGTGCCCCCCTCCTCACAGGGAGGAGGCACAAAGAGGGGGTAGCCACCCTAAAGGACAGTAGCCATTGGCTACTGCCCTCCCAGACCTAAACACACCCCTAAATTCAGTATTTAGGGGCTCCCCAGATCCCAGGAAATCAGATTCCTGCAACCTGAAGAAAGAAGAAGGACTGCTGACCTACAAGCCTGCAGAGAAGGAGGAAGATGACAACTGATTTGGCCCCAGCCCTACCGGCCTGTCTCCAACTTCGAGAACCTGCTCCAGTGATGCATCCGACAGGGACCAGCGACCTCTGAAGCCTCAGAGGACTGCCTGGGACTACAGGACCAAGAAACTCCCGTGATCAGCGGCTCTGTTCAAAACCAGCTACTTCTTTGCAACAAAGAAGCAACTTCCAAAGACTTCACGCTTCCCGCCGGAAGCGTGAGACTCTACACTCTGCACCCAACGCCCCCGGCTCAACTTGCAGAAAACCAACACCTCAGGGAGGACTCCCCGGCGATTGCAAGCCCGTGAGTAACCAGAGACGACCCCCCTCTAAGGCCCCCACAGCGACGCCTGCAGAGAGAACCCAGAGGATCCTCCTGACCGCGACTGGGACCTGAAGGAACTGAACTTCGACGCATGAGTGACCCCCAGGCGACCCTCTGCCTTGCCCAGGTGGTGGCTGTCCCGAAAAGCCCCCCCCCCCCTGTGCCTGCCGGCACCGCTAGAGTGATCCCCGGGTCCCTCCATTGAAACCTATACAAAACCCGACGCCTGCTTTGCACACTGCATCCAGCCGCCCCTGTGCCGCTGAGGGTGTGTTTTGTGTGCCTACTTGTGTCACACCCCCAGTGCTCTACAAAACCCCCCTGGTCTTCCCCCGAGGACACAGGTACTTACCTGGTGGCAGACTGGAACCAGAGCACCCCTGTTCTCCATAGGCGCATATGTGTTTTGGGGCACCTCTTTGCCCTCTGCACCTGACCGGCCCTGAGCTGCTGGTGTGGTAACTTTGGGGTTGCCTTGAGCCCCCAACAGTGAGCTGCCTATGCCCCAGAACTGAGACTTGTAAGTGTTTTACTTACCTCCTAATCTAACCTTTACTTACCTCCCCCAGGAACTGTTGATTTTTGCACTGTGTCCACTTTGAAAATAGCTTATTGCCATTTTTACAACAACTGTATATTATATTGTTTTCATTCAAAGCTCCTAAAGTATCTAAGTGAAATACCTTACATTTAAAGTATTAACTGTACATTTTTAACCTGTGGTTCTTAAAATAAACTAAGAAAATATATTTTTCAAAATAAAAACCTATTGGCCTGGAGTAAGTCTTTGAGTGTGTGTTCCTCATTTATTGCCTGTGTGTGTACAACAAATGCTTAACACTGCCCTCTGATAAGCCTACTGCTCAACCACACTACCACAAAATAGGGCATTAGAATTATCTACTTTTGCCACTATCTTACCTCTAAGGGGAACCCTTGGACTCTGTGCACACTATTTCTTACTTTGAGGTAGTATATACAGAGGCAACTTCCTACATTGGTGGATCAGCGGTGGGGTCTAAGACTTTGCATTTGCTGGACTACTCAGCCAATACCTGATCACACAACTAGATTCAAAAAATTGTCATTAGAAACAGATTTTTTTAAATTTGAGCTATTTTTCTAAAATTGTTAAAGTCCTGCTAGGGCCTTGAGTAAGTCCCTGTTAGCATTTCTTTTAGAATTTAAAAGTTTTGTAAAGGTTTGGATTAACTTCTAGAAGTAGTTTTTAGATTCTTAAAAAGTAATCCCAACTTTTAGAAAAATGATGTCTAGCACAGAAGAGATGGTGGTGAACTCAACCTCACCCTTTACCTGCATCTAAGGATGTCAGAGTTAAGGACTCTCTGTAAAATAAAAAATATAAAAACGGGATCAAACCCTACCTAAGTACAGCTCCAGGAGCTTTTGGCAGAGTTTGCTAGAGACCACCCCACTGAAAACAACCTTACAGAGGGGAAACTAGTGGCCTGGAGGATAATTCCCTCTCTCCTGTCCTAGTTAGGGAGGCCAGGGTCCCTCAAACCCTGACTCCACAAGTGATAGTCAGAGATGCTGGTTCTCCCCACAGGGGAGTCCAGTAACTCTGAAAGCATTGAGGACAGCCTCAATGAAGATGACCTCCTGTTAGCCAGGGTGACCAAAGGATTGACTTTGGAGAGACAGCTCCTAGCCATAGAAAGGGAAAGACAAGAGATGGGCTTAGCTCCCATCAATGGTGGCAGCAACTTAAATAGGGTCAGAGAGAATACTGACATGCAACAAATCCCCAAAGGGATTGTAACAAAATATGAAGATGGTGATGACATCACCAAATGGTTCACAGCTTTTGAGAGGGCTTGTGCAACCAGAAAAATAAATAGATCTCAATAGGGTGCTCTCCTTTGGGGAATGTTCACTGGAAAGTGAAGGGATAGACTCCTCACACTCTCTGGAAAAGATGCAGAATCCTATGACCTCATGAAGGCTACCCTGATTGAGGGCTTTGGATTCTCAACTGAGGAGTACAGGATTAGGTTCAGGGGGCTCAAAAATCCTCGATTTTGTTGACTTCTCAGTCAAAACACTAGATGGTTGGATTAATGGCAGTGGTGTAAATGATTATGAAGGGCTGTATAATTTGTTTATGAAGGAACACCTTTTAAGTAATTGTTTCAGTGATAAACTGCATCAGCATCTGGTAGTCCTAGGTCCAATTTCTCCCCAAGAATTGGGAAAGAAGGTAGACCACTGGGTCAAGACAAGGGTGACCAAGACTTCCACAGGGGGTGACTAAAAGAAAGGGGTCACAAAGCCTCCCTTGGGGAAGAGTGTTGAGACATCCAAGGGAAAAAGTAAAGAGTCTTCTACAGGGCCCCAAAAGCCTGCACAGGTGTGTGGGTCCAAAGCCTCTTCACAATCCTCATTTGGCTACAAGGGTAAAAACTTTGATCCCAAAAAGGCCTGGTGTCGCAGCTGTAGTCAGCATGGACACCAAACTGGAGACAAGGCCTGTCCCAAGAAAGGTTCCACTTCAACTACTACTCCAGTTAGCACTGGAATAGCCAGTCTCCAGATGGGATCAACAGTGTGCCCAGAGCAAATCAGGGTCCACACTGAAGCTACATTAGTCTCTGAGTGTGGGGTGGACTTAGCCACACTAGCTGCCTGGCCGCCTAACATGCAAAAATACAGGTAGCAGCTCTTTATTAATGGGACTAGAGTAGAGGCCCTGAGGGATGCAGGTGACAGACAAACTGGTTTCCCTAGGACAATACCTGACTGGACAAACGTATCCAGTCACCAATGCTAACAATCAGACTAAAGTATATCCCATGGCTATGGTAAATTTAGAATGGGGAGGGGTCACTGGCCTGAAACAGGTGGTAGTCTATTCTGCTATACCAGTAGAATGTCTGCTTGGAAATGATCTGGAGTCCTCAGCCTGGGCTGAGGTAGAACTCAAAACCCATGCAGCCATGCTGGGTATCCCTGAACTGATGTGTGTCAAGACTAGGGCACAGTGCAGAGCTCAGGGTGAAAAAGAGGCGTTGGAGTCTGAAATAATGGCCCAACCCTCCAAGAGAAAAGGAAAGAAGACTGGGGAACCAGCTTCAGCACAGAAAAAGAAACAGAACCTCTCTTCTCAGGAAGAAGTTCTATCCCCTGAGGGAACTGAGCCTATAGAGTTAGAACCTTATCAGGTTGAGCTCTTGGGCCCAGGGGGGCCCGCAAGGGAACAGCTGTGAAAGGGGCAAGAAACTTGTCCCTCTCTTGAAGGCCTAAGGCAGCAAGCTGCTGAACAAGAACAAGGAAATGTCAGTGGAACCCACAGGGTCTATTGGGAAGATGGACTCCTTTACACTGAGGCAAGAGATCCCAAACCTGGTGCCAGTAGTAGAGTGGTAGTGCCTCAGGAGTTTAGGGAGTTCATTCTGATCTTAGACCATGACATTCCCCTTGCTAGGCATTTGGGACAAACCAAGACATAGGAGAGGTTAGTCAACCATTTCTATTGGCCCAATATGTCCCAGAAAGTGAAGGAGTTTTGTGCCTCCTGTGCCACCTGTCAAGCCAGTGGTAAGACAGGTGGCCATCCAAAGGCCCCACTCATTCCACTTCCAGTGGTGGGGGTCCCTTTGAAAGAGTGGGAGTGGACATAGTGGGTCCATTTGAATGTCCCACAGCATCAGGGAATCAGTATATCCTAGTAGTAGTGGGTCATGCTACTAGGTACCCTGAAGCAATTCCCCTTAGGTCCACTACTGCCCCTGCAGTAGCCAAAGCACTCATTGATATTTTTACCAGAGTGGGATTTCCTAAGGAGGTGTGGTTTCTGACAGACGGACCAACCTTATGTCAGATTACCTAAAACACATGTGGAATGAGTGTGGGGTGACTTACAAACTCACCACACGATACCATCCACAAAACAATGGTCTTGTTGAGAAACTTAACAGGACATTGAAGGGCATGATCATGGGGCTCCCTGAAAAACTCAAAAGGAGATGGGATGTCCTCTTGCCATGCCTGCCTTTCACCTACAGATAGGTGCCTGAGAAGGGAGTAGGGTTTTCCCCCTTCAAACTTCTGTTTGGCCATCCCATTAGGGGACCACTAGCTCTTGTGAAAGAAGGCTGGGAGAGACCTCTCCGTGAGCCTAAGCAAGATATAGTGGACTATGTACTAGGCCTACGTTCCAGGATGGCAGAATACATGGAAAAGACAAGTAAAAACCTTGAGGCCAGCCAACAACTCCAGAAGATGTGGTATGACCAAAAGGCTGCTATGGTTGAGTTTCAGCCAGGGCAGAAAGTCTGGGTCCTGGAGCCTGTGGCTCCCAGGGCACTTCAGGACAAATGGAGTGGACCTTACCCAGTGCTAGAGAAAAAGAGTGAGGTCACCTACCTGGTGGACCTAGGCACTAGCAGGACCCCTAAGAGGGTGATCCATGTTAACCGCCTAAAACTCTTCCATGACAGGGCAGATGTAAAAAAATAAATTTAAATGATGTTTATTGATTTTCTTGCTAACAAAAGAAAAGTGTACAACTTGTCCCGATTTCCCCCCCTCCCCTGAACTTCCCTTTGTACCCGCTCCAGTCTTGTTAAGCAGTGTTCCCTCCTGCAATGTCTCTTCCTTGATGTTGGTACGCATCCTCTTGGTCGCTTCCCCCCTTATTTCCAGCTTGGTTAGGTTGGTGTGTGCTTGCGTTTCTGTGTTTAGTCTTCCGCAGAGTCTGTGCCCGATGATGAACTTTAGTCCTCAGCATCGTCACGTGGGTTTTTCAGGAGATCAAGCAGATCATCCCATCCCTGGGCACCCTCTGGGTTTCCCGCCCCCCCTTGCCACTTCCTGGTGTAATGTCTCTCCTTCAGCTTCAGCCCATTTAACCAATGCCTCTTTCCATCTTAAAATCTGTGGGCCCATAGGGTCTTTCCAGTGCATTGTAATCTCTCGTTTGGCCAGTATCCGCGCTAGATCTATGAACTTGTTCACAGTTTTTTTCTTATGTGGTCTAGAGAAACCCCCTAGTATTATTGCTGTTGGAGTGGGCGGGAGTCTTCTATTTGATAGTGTTGTGAGTGTATTCAATATTTCCTCCCAATAGTGTTTCACTGTGCTGCAAGTCCATAGCATGTGGAGTAAGACAGCTTCTGGTGCTGTGCAACGGGGACAGAGACTATTTGCACCAGGGTAGATAGAAGCTATGCTTGCGGGGCTTAGATATGCTCTGTGGAGTACATATAGATTGATCAGTTTGAGTCGGGCATTTCGGGAAACTCTATATGTATGTGTTACGATTTTCTGCCATAGCATGTCATGTATGTCTTCCTGGATGTCCTCCTGCCATTGGGTCTTTAATCTAACCAGGGGATGTAATGTGTCTTTTTGTAATGATTTATAAAGCGTTGATACCACTTTCTTGTCCGCACCTATTGTGCATATGCTGTGACATCCGGCATGTGTGGTGGGTTCTCTAGGCCCCTGCCTCTAATGTTTTTGTATTAGGGTTATGATTGCTCTGTGTGTGAGGAACATTCCGGCAGGGATTCCGTGTTGGGTCATCAGGTCCTCATATGTTAACAGTTCTCCATCCCTAAAGAGGTCACCCACAGAACTAATGCCTGCTCTCTTAAATTTTGTAATTCTCACAATATTGCTGCCCCCTGGTAATGCAGTTAGACTGGCCAGGGGTAGGTTTGGAGAGTATGGGTGTGTGGTTCACGTGCATTGTAAACTTCGATTCCAGCAATGGCTCCACACTTGTAGTTCTAGGGGTTCTGTCCTGCGCCTCCTTCTTGGTGCTAGGAGTATTCCCATAATACCTGTGGCCGGGGCCTTCCGGGAACACGTGTCTGCCTCTATGGAAAAAGTTGAGTGCCACTTCCTAGCTAACCATTGAAGTTGCCCCGCTAGGTAGTACAGTTCTATGTCTGGGGCTGCCAAACCCCCTTCTATCGTCGGCCGTTGGAGTTTGTGTAGGGCTAGTCTGTGGCGACTCGCTCCCCATATGAAGTTAGTAATAATTGCGTCAATCTCTTTAAAGATTGATAGAGGGATTAATATAGGTAGCGTGGAAAAGCTGTATAATAGTCTTGGTAGGGTCACCATTTTCACCAGGGCTACTCTGCCTGTCACCGACAAGGGTAGTGTTTTCCAGAATTGAACGTCAGTTTTCAGTTTCCGGATCGCCCAATTTACATTTCCTTCCAATAGGTCTCCCATATTGTGGTATATGTGGACGCCTAGGTTTCAAAACGTGGTTTTGGACCAGTTTAGTCCCCGTCTGTTGGCGATCTGGGGTATTCCCTGTTGTAGTGGATATAGGAGGGATTTCTGCCAATTAATGCAGAGACCCGAAATATTGCCGAAAAGCTCCAGCAGTGTCGTCGCTTCCTGTAAATCAGTGTTGGGATAGCCAAGAAATATTAACATGTCGTCTGCATAGAGCGCTATCTTGTGTGTCTGTTTGCCTATCACAAGTCCTGCATAATATGTTCCTGATCTAGCCATATGTGCAAGTGGCTCCATCGCAATAGCAAAAAGTAGGGGCAACAGCGAGCAGCCCTGTCTTGTACCTCTTCCTATCCTGTATGATTGGGATATGATTTTGCCCGTACATAAACGTGCTGTAGGGGTTGAATATAATAGTTTCACCCATTTAATAAATCCCTGTCTGAGTCCCATCTGCTTCATCACTACTTCCAAGTAGTCCCATCTAAGGCAGTCAAATGCCTTTTCGATATCTACCACTAGGATTGCTGCTGTGTTAATGGTCGGGGATTTTGAGTGTATTATGTTAATGAGTCTCCTGATATTTGTGGCTGTATTGTGGTTTGGTATAAAGCCTGTTTGATCATTGTTTATCAGATGTTCCTTATGGGGCAGCAGCCTGGCGGTCAGGGCGCTGCTCAAGATTTTGTAGACCATGTTGAGCATAGATAGTGGGCGGTATGAGCGAATGTCTGTGAGTGGGCGCCCTTGGTTGGGACAGGGGGACTACGATGGCTTTGTTTGTGGACAGGGGCAAAACCCTGGATTCAAGCGCTTCCTCGTAGAGGACGCTCAGTCTGGGTGCTAGAAGATCAGCATTTACTTAATAAAATTCAGTCGGGAGTCCATCCGCCCCGGCCACCTTCCCCCTCGACATTGCCTCTACCATCACCCTTATTTCCCGAGGTGATATCAACTCTCCCAGCATTACCTGGTCCTCTCTGCTTAGAGTGGGGAGTTGGATGTGTGCAAGGTTGTGTAGTTGTTCAGGTCTTAAAGGTGTTGTTGGGGGGGCGTACAGGTTTGAGTAGTATTCAGTGAAACATGTGTTGATCTCTCCCTGGCCATATAATCTAATGCCCGCCTGGTTCACTAACTCCATTATCAGTGAGTGTTGCCGTGGTGGGGCCGCTAGCCATGCTAGTATAGCCAGCGCTTTGTCACCTTGTGGGTGTTGTCTGGTGGTATACTTCCTGTAGTCAAAGCGTCTACGTTTTTCCATGGCTAAAGCTATCCTATTCTTAATCTCGGAAATATTCGGGGCGAGTTCTGGATTGTCCGGTCTATTCCGCTCTAGGGTTCTCAGTTCCAGCTCATTCCTATCAATCTCTCCCTCCAGCGTTTTCCTGACCCCTATTACCCCAGTCATGCAGAGACCCCTTAGGGTCACTTTGAATGCTTCCCATTCTTGGGCTCGGGTGGATGCAGTATCTTGGTTGTGTTTGAAATACTCTTTTATTGCGTCCCTTATGTTTTGGCAGAAGGCATTGTCTTCTAATGTGTCGGCTCTGAGCCTCCAATCTGGTATCAGGGAGCGCTCTCTTTTCCAATCTAGAGTGAGTAATAATGGGTAGTGGTCAGAGATGGTTCGGCACAGATATTCTGCCACCTGTGTTGTGCTGTTCACCTCAGGGGATGTCAAGAAGGTATCCAACCGGACGTGAAGGTCATGCAGGTGTGAGTAAAAGGAGTAGTCCCTTTCGAGGGGGTGCAGGTGTCTCTAGGAGTCTAATAGGCCCCAATCCCTCTCTTAAGTACAGGAGAGTGAGATAGTGGCAGGTGTGACCTATCCATATCAGTGTTTGCAATACAGTTGAAGTCTCCCCCTATAATTATGGCCTGAGTTAGCTGTGATCCCCACCTGTTTGAGAGTTTATTCAGGAATGTGATTTGGTCGTGGTTGGGTGCATATATGCCCCCTATCGTGATATCTCTTCCTCCCAAGCGTCCAGTCACTAGCACATAGTGTCCCTCTTTGTCAATTACTGTGTTCACTTTCTGAAATGGGACCCCAGGGCGGATCCATAGTAGTACCCCCTTGCATAGGCTGAGTACTCAGTGGCATATACTTGTCCTCTCCATCGTTTCGTTAGCGCGGTGACCTCCTTATCAATGAGGTGTGTTTCCTGTAGTATGGCTATGTGTATGCCCCGTCATTTAAGTTGACTGTAAACCTTGTAATGTTTATGTATGCTGTTCAGTCCTCTTAACGTTCCACGTGAGGAACCTGTAGTTTGACTCTCTGTCCATTAAGTGTGGAGATAGGTGGTATGGTGGTACAGATCTTTCCTAGTAACCATGGTGGGGGGGTGCGACGGCAAGGGGGCTAGGCATTGGATGGCGCAGACCAGAGCAGGGTCAGCTACTTTTATTAAGTTAACTAATAACCAAACATTACTTATTATGTCTAACCTCTCTCCAGGACCGGTTTCCCAACTATCCCCATCCAAACTTCCCTAAACTTGAGAAACATTATATATGACATGTTATGTGAGGAGTGTGGCTAGGGTCGGATAACTGATCCATGGCCCCCATGTGTTTTGAATTATTTAAGTTTACCCCTTCCCCCAGTCCCTATCAATACTTACTGTTCTGGATGGCGGCTGCATGCAGGATCGGGTCGTCTGTGTGCTAATGTTCCTTGTGTGTTAGCTCCCCATAATCTCATTGCTAAGTCCACTGATACAGTGATGTTTCATGGAGTGCTCCGTCCGATGTGTTCTTCCCTTGTGTGAATTTCGGGGGATCCGTGATAGCATCATCTTCTTTTCAGATGATCTCGTCGGATGTACCTGGGGTGACTTGCGGTAAGTTTTCTGCTGCATCTAGTGAAGAGTGGGAGACTCTGTCTGACATCGACTCGAGGTCTGATTGAGGGTCGGGTGAGCGCGTGAGTATAGAACCCTCTCTACTCAGGGCTGCCGCAGTTCTCACTGCGTCTTCTCTTTCTTGTAGTGCTTGATCGCACGGCGGGGCAGAGCCCAAAAGAGGTCTCTCTTTCTTGTGGCGTGTTTCTTTTAGGGGGCGTGCAGATCGTCCCCCGTTGCCCTGCCCAGATGTCCCCAGGGTGTCTAGCCATTCCTGTGCCTGCTGTGGAGAGGTAAAGAACAGGGTGTCATTGTTGGTGATAATTTTTAGTTTGGCTGGGAACAGCATGGCGCAGCGTATTGATCTTGTTCTGAGTCGCCTTTTGATCTCTGTGAAGATGGCTCTTTGCTTTTGAGTATCTCTGGTGAAGTCCGGGAAGATCATGATCCTCCAATCCTCTATCTTGATCTCCCCTTTTTTCCTTTCTTGGGCTAATATACAATCTCTGTCTTTAAAGTGTAGTAATTTTGCTATGATCGGGCGCGGGTTGGCTCCCGGGGGGGGGGGGGGGGGGGGTCCATTGTTCCAGGTAGGTTTCCATGTCTGGGGCTCAGTGTTCAGTCTTCTCTGGTATGCCACCAGGTGAAGGTTACTCCTCCGCACTCTGTTTTCGGCGTCTTCTGTACGTGTTTCGAGCGTTTTGATCCATGCTGCCAGTTCGGTTACCGTTTTGGAGATCTTCGCACTTTCAGGGGTGAGGTGTTCCAATGTTTTTTCGTTGGCAACTACCCTGTCCATGAGTCGCCTGTGGTCATCTCTGAGCAGTGTCAAGTCCACCAATAGTGAATCTATTTTTAGCTCCAGTGCCTCTCTGGATGCCTAGATTGCCTGCAGCAGTGTGTCCAGGGTGGTCTCTTTGTCAGGTTCCTCGACTCTTCCTTCTTTGTGGGGGTTGCTCACCTCCACGGTGCTGTCTTTCCTTCTTGATTTGCCCATTTCCGGTTGCTTCTTCGTTTTCCTCCTGGTAGGATCTCTGTAAGTTTCAACTTTTGTCGTGCTCTCTATTTGTGTGCCCCAGTCATGAGCATGATTGTGTTCTCTTATATTTATTTTATTTTCTCCTCTCCACTTCACATTTCAGTCTTGAGCTGTTTGTTACCTTGGTTTTTTGTGCTGTATGTGTTCGGGGCTTGCTCTATGTGGCGATAGGTGAGGTCCTTGGTCCTCGGGTTCGTTCCCAGCGCAGGCTTGTTTATATATGTATCAGCAGTCGCCTTCTTTTTAGGGCTTAACGCTGCAGTTAGATATGGGCTTTCTGCTTCTGCCTGCCAGGGCACTAATCCTGCACTAATTTATGGCGTTGTGTGCAGGATCGGAGGGCTGGTGCCTGGAGCGTGCCCGGGGACCAGCTGCGGAGCGGGCGCGCTCGGCCCGCCCGACTCTCACTCTCTTAGCGCGATGTGCGGATGCGCCCTGCCCCCTCCGGAGCCCCGCTCGCTCTATGGCATTCACCACCCGGAGCCCGGGTTCTGCATGTCTGTTGCAGTCTTGGTATTCAGGACGGGGACTCCAGCTCGCCGCCTGAGCCCGCCGCGCGCCCTGGGGTCGTCTCCGCACCCTGCAGTTCCGTCTCATCCCCCGGGCCCAGCCTGAGCGCAGGACGCCCCTCCTTCTATTTTCTGTTGTGGGCGTCTCGGTGCTCACCTCCTTCAATCGCCCGACTTATTTTGTTCTGCCGTTTGTGTCCTATGCCGGGACCCGGCCTTGTTTCCAAACTGCTACTGGAGCTGCCATTTTGTCGAAGGGCTCCGGGACCGGCTCCTCCGGCCACACCGCGGGCTCCGATCCTCGCGGGGGTGTCCCTAAATGTTAAGACGTCCTGGGGCAGGGGCCGGGGGTCAGGGGATCAGGATGGTATGCTTAAAAGTTGGAGGCCGTCAAGAGCTCCGCTTTACGCGTGCTGCTCCATCGACCTCAGGCCACGCCCCTTTGGGCAGATGTAAACATGTTTATGGTTACAGATGAGGACCAGGAAGCAGAGAGTGAACCTCTCCCTGATCTCCTCTCCACTGACCCCAAAGATGGCACAGTAGATGGAGTGATCTACTCAGACACCCTCTCTGGCCAACAGCAAGCTGACTGCAGGCAAGTCCTCCAGCAGTTTGCTGAGCTCTTTTCCCTAACCCCTGGTCAGACACACCTGTGTACCCATGATGTGGACACAGGAGACAGCATGCTTGTCAAAAACAAAATATTCTGACAATCTGACCAAGTTAAGGAAAGCATCAAAGTGGAAGTCCACAAGATGCTGGAGTTGGGAGTGATTGAGCACTCTTATAGTCCCTGGGCTAGCCAAGTGGTCTTGGTCCCCAAACCTCACACAAAAGATGGCAAGAGAGAGATGAGGTTCTGTGTGGACTACAGAGGGCTTAATTCTGTCACCAAGGCAGATGCTCACCCCATTCCAAGGGCAGATGAGCAGATTGATAAATTAGGTGCTGCCAAATACATGAGTACCTTTGACTTGACAGCAGGGTATTGGCAAATAAGAATGGCACCAGGAGCTAAAGAGAAAACAGCATTCTCTACACCTGATGGGCACTACCAGTTTACTGTGACGCCCTTTGGCTTAAAGAATGCCCCTGCCACCTTCCAAAGGTTGGTGAATCAAGTCCTTGCTGGCTTGGAGTTCTTTAATGCAGCTTATCTTGATGATATTGCTGTCTTTAGCTCCAGCTGGCAGGATCACATGGTCCACCTGATTAAGGTTTTGCAGGCCCTGCAAGCAGCAGGCCTCTCTATCAAGGCATCTAAATATCAGATAGAGCAGGGTACTGTGGTTTACTTGGGACACCTTGTAGGTGGAGGCCAAGTTCAGCCACTCCAACCCAAGATCCAGACTATTCTGGACTGGGTAGCTCCAAAGACCCAGACTCAAGTCAGGGCATTCCTTGGCTTGACTGGTTAATAAAGGAGGTTTGTGAAGGATTATGGATCAATAGTGACCCCCCTCACAGAACTTGCCTCCAAGAAAATGCCCAAGAAAGTTACCTGGACCTTGGACTGTCAAAAGGCATTTGACACCCTGAAGCAAGCAATGTGCACAGCACCAGTTTTGAAAGCTCCAGATTACTCTAAGTAGTTCACTGTGCAGACAAATGCCTCTGAACATGGGATGGGAGCAGTCCTGTCCCAGACAAATGATGATGGCCTTGACCAACCTGTTGCTTTTATTAGCAGAAGGTTATTTCCCAGGGAGCAGCGTTGGAGTGCCATTGAGAGGGAGGCCCTTGCTGTGGTCTGGTCCCTGAAGAAGTTGAGACCATACCTTTTTGGTACTCACTTCATAGTTCAAAACTGACCACAGACCTCTCAGATGGCTCATGCAAATAAAAGGAGAAAACCCTAAACTGTTGAGGTGGTCCATATCCCTACAGGGAATGGACTTTATAGTGGAACACAGACCTGGGACTTCCATGCCAATGCAGATTGCCTTTCCAGGTTCTTCCACTTAGAAAATGAAGACTCTCTTGGGAAATGTTAGTCTCATCCTCTTTCGTTGGGGGGGGAGGGGGATTGTGTAAGGAAATGCCTCCTTGGCATGGTTACCCCCTAACTTTTTTCCTTTCCTGATGCTAAGTTATGATTTGAAAGTGTGCTGGGACCCTTCTAACCAGGCCCCAGCACCAGTGTTCTTTCCCTAAACTGTACCTTTGTCTCCACATTTGGCACAACCCTAGCACTCAGGTAAGTCCCTTGTAACTGGTACCCCTGGTACCAAGGGCCCTGATGCCAGGGAAGGTCTCTAAGGGCTGCAGCATGTCTTAGACCACCCTTGGGACCCCTCACTCAGCACATGCACACTGCCTCACAGCTTGTGTGTGCTGGTGGGGAGAAAACGACTAAGTTGCCTTGGCACTCCCCTCAGAGTGCCATGCCAACCTCACACTACCTGTGGCATAGGTAAGTCACCCCTCTAGCAGGCCTTACAGCCCTAAGGCAGGGTGCACTATACCACAGGTGAGGGCATATGTGCATGAGCACTATGCCTCTACAGTGTCTAAGCAAAACCTTAGACATTGTAAGTGCAGGGTAGCCATAAGAGTATATGGTCTGGGAGTTTGTCAAACACAAACTCCACAGTTCCATAATGGCTACACTGAAAACTGGGAAGTTTGGTATCAAACTTCTCAGCACAATAAATGCACACTGATGCCAGTGTGCAATTTATTGTAACATACACCCAGAGGTCATCTTAGAGATGCCCCCTGAATACCTACCCGACTTCTAGTGTAGGCTGACCAGTTCCTGCCAGCCTGCCACACACCAGACATGTTGCTGGCCACGTGGGGAGAGTGCCTTTGTCACTGTGGCCAGGAACAAAGCCTGTACAGGGTGGAGGTGCTTCTCACCTCCCCCTGCAGGAACTGTAACACCTCAAAGGCTCACCCCTTTTGTTACAGCGCCCCAGGGCATCCCAGCTAGTGGAGATGCCCTCCCCTCCGGCCACTTCCCCCACTTTTGGCGGCAAGGCTGGAGGAGATAATGAGAAAAACAAGGAGTCACCCACCAGTCACAACAGCCCCTAAGGTGTCCTGAGCTGTGGTGACCCCTGCCTTGAGAAATCCTCCATCTTAAGTTTGGAGGATTCCCCCAATAGGATTAGGGATGTGCCCCCCTACCCACAGGGAGGAGGCACAAAGAGGGTGTAGCCACCCTCAAGGACAATAGCCATTGGCTACTGCCCTCCCAGACCTAAACACACCCCTAAATTCAGTATTTAGGGGCACCCCAGATGCCAGGAAATCAGATTCCTGCAACCTGAAGAAAGAAGGACTGCTGACCTACAAGCCTGCAGAGAAGGAGGAAGACAACAACTGATTTGGCCCCAGCCCTACTGGCCTATCTCCAACTTCGAAAACCTGCTCCAGCGACGCATCCGACAGGGACCAGCGACCTCTGAAGCCTCAGAGGACTGCCCTGGACTACAGGACCAAGAAACTCCAGTGAACAGCGGCCCTGTTCAAAACCAGCTACTTCTTTGCAACAAAGAAGCAACTTCCAAAGACTTCACGCTTCCCGCCGGAAGTGTGAGACTCTACACTCTGCACCCAATGCCCCCAGCTCGACCTGCAGAAAACCAGCACCTCAGGGAGGAATCCCCGGTGACTGCGAGCCCGTGAGTAACCAGAGACGACCCCCCTGAGCCCTCACAGCAACGCCTGCAGAGAGAATCCAGAGGATCCCCCTGACCACGACTGCCTGTAACATGGGACCCGACGCCTGGAACCAACACTGCACCCGCAGCCCCCAGGACCTGAAGGAACTGAACTTAGACACAGGAGTGACCCCCAGGCGACCCTCTGCCTTGCCCAGGTGGTGGCTGTCCTGAGAAGCCCCCCCTGTGCCTGGCTGCACCGCTAGAGTGACCCCCGGGTCCCTCCATTGAAACCTATGCAAAACCTGATGCCTGCTTTGCACACTGCACCCGGCCACCCCTGTGCCGCTGAGGGTGTGTTTTGTGTGCCTACTTGTGTCCCCCTAGTGCTCTACAAAACCCCCCTGGTCAGCCCCCGTGGACGCAGGTACTTACCTGCTGGCAGCCTGGAACCGGAGCACCCCTGTTCTCCATAGGTGCCTATGTGTTTTGGGGCACCTCTTTGACCTCTGCACCTGACCGGCCCGAGCTGCTGGTGTGGTAACTTTGGGATTGCCTTGTGCCGCCAACGGTGGACTGTCTATGCCCCAGGACTGAGACTTGTAAGTGTTTTACTTACCTTTTAATCTAACCTTTACTTACCTCCCCAGGAACTGGTGATTTTTGCAGTGTCCAGTTTGAAAATAGCTTATTGCCATTTTTACAAAAACTGTACGTGATATTGTTTTCATTCAAAGTTCCTAAAGTATCTAAGTGAAGTACCTTACATTTAAAGTATTAACTGTAAATCTTGAACCTGTGGTTCTTAAAATAAACTAAGAAAAGATATTTTTCAAAATAAAAACCTATTGGCCTGGAGTAAGTCTTTGAGTGTGTGTTCCTCATTTATTGCCTGTGTGTGTACAACAAATGCTTAACACATACCCTCTGATAAGCCTACTGCTCGACCACTCTACCACAAAATAGAGCATTAGAATTATCTACTTTTGCCACTATCTTGCCTCTAAGGGGAACCCTTGGACTCTGTGCACACTGTTTCTTACTTTGAAATAGTATATACAGAGCCAACTTCCTACACCATGAAACAGATCTGTACACATATAACAAAGTGACACTGCCCAGTTCATATTGCAAAGGACCCACATGGCCACAGGGCACAATCCAAGGCCCCATTTGAATCCTGCACCAATCCGGATTCAAGTTCAAATAGTCAGGTACCTCAGGGATGGGAGGGCACATCAGCCGGATGCTGGAATAAGCCCACTGGTTCTGGAGAGGGCAACGTGCCTTGTGCTTTGTCCTGGGGAGTGCAAGGCCACAGTCTCTCGAGTGGGTGTCTTTCCCACTGCTTCTGGAGGGGGCAAAATTCCCTGTGCTTTGTCCTGGGGAGTGCAAGGCCACAGTCTCGCGAGTGGGTGACTTGCCCATTGCTTCTGGAGGGGGCAGGCCGCACAGCAGCCCATGGAGTCTGGACTAGATGGGTCCGCCGGCGGTGACGGCTGCACTGTGGTGGTGTTTGTGGGACGCTCCTGTTCAGCCCCTGCACCCTCTGATGGCTGCACTGTGGTGGTGGTTGTGGGAGGCTCCTCTTCAGCCCCTGCACCCTCTGATGGCTGCAATGTAGTGGTGGTTATGGGAGGCTCCTGCTCAGCCCCTGCACCCTCCGATGGCTGCACTGTGGTGGTGGTTATGGGAGGCTCCTCCTCAGCCCCTGCACCCTCTGATGGCTACACAACCACGGCTGGCGGTGGGGGCCCTGTGACAGCTGCTGGTGGTGGCAGTGTTAGGCTGGCAGCTTCTGCTGGCGTAGAGTGCCTCCTCTCCCCCTGCTCATGGGTTCGAGATCCCTTACCCTTCCTGGCACTAGTGGATGGGCTCTTTCCCCCTCTGCCTGCTGCTGCAGGCTCCTTCCCCTTCTTAACAGCTGCTGCAGGCACCTTCCCCTTCTTAACAGCTGCTGCAGGCACCTTCCCCTTAACAACTGCTGCAGGCTCCTTCCCCTTCTTAGCAGCTGCTGCAGGCTCCTTCCCCTTCAGTATAATTGAGCTGGAATCCTTTCCACCACGAGTAGGTGGTGCAAACACTGGGCCAGTGGACTGTTTGGCTGAGGTGCTGGCTGGGTCCTTGCTACCCTGCCCATACTTGAAGAACGGGGGGATGGGTAGGGAAGAGGTCAATCGTGGAAATGAAAAGCTTTTTAGGGACGTTGTGGTGAGAAGAGGGAGGAGTAATGGGGTGCAGGATGAGGGAGTGGTTGTTGGAGGTGTTTGCTGGATTAGGGTGGAGGTGCATGGGCTGTAGGCTGTTGTGAGGTGGATGGCTGTTGGGTGTCTGAGTGCTTGCGTTTGTGTACTTTAGGAAGGGGGAACAGACACTGTGGGAGAGAACACAGGAGGCACGTGCATGGATGTTGTGGAGGTGTCTGCCAGTGAGGTGTGTGTTCTGCTTGGTGTGGTGATGATGCTGGTAGTGGATATTGATGTAGTGCATGCAGGTGTGAGTGTAGACGCAACTGGGTGGGAGGTGGAGATGGAGGAGGAGGAGGAGGAGGATGGGGGAGGGGGAGACGGAGACAGTGGAGATGTGGATGTTGTCGTGTCTGCAACTGAATGGTGTTTGTCTGAGTGCCTGTGGGATGAAGTGTGGTGTTTATGTTTGCCTGTGACCCCTATGGGTGTTGTCTTGTGTGCATGCTCGTCTGCCTGTGTACTTGGGATGGGTTGGGGTTGAGGAGATTGGGACTGGGAAGTGGAGGTTGGAGGGGGGCAGATGAAACAAGGACAATGGTTGCTATCAGAGAGGAGACCAGAGCCTGGATCGATCTCTGTTGGGCCGCCAATCCACTGTGAATGCCCTCCAGGAATGCATTAGATTGCTGCATCTGCATCTACTGGCTGCTAGCCCCTGGATGGCATTCACAATGGTTGTTTGCCCTACAGAGATGGATCGCAAGAGGTCAATAGCCTCCTCACTCAGGGCAGCAGGGCTCACTGGGGCAGGGCCTGAGGTACCTGGGGCAAAGGAGATGCCCACCCTACTGGGTGAGCGGTCACAGGCAACTCGCTGAGGGGCTACTCAGGCGGTGCTGGTACGGGGGTGGCGGCTGTACCTGCAGCTGGTGTGGTCACAGAAGTGTCCGCCACCACCAGGGAACTCCTATCGGAGGAGGTATCTGAAACTGTATTGTCCCCTCCAGTCTCCGCCTTGGTGCTCCCCTCGCCCTCCGTCCCACTGGTGCCCTCAGCGTCGACGGACTCTGCCTCCAGGGTCCTGTGGGATGCAGCTCCCTCTGTCGCCGGTGCCTCTGCTCCTCTGCCAGATAATGCTAATGCACATAAGGACAGGATGACAAAACAAGAAAGTGGGGGAGAGGAACAAAGGATACACAGGGTCAATGGCTGCACCAACACCACAGTTGGTGTACACAGCACTCTCACACACAGGGAACAGGCCTACATACTATGCATTGCACTACCAGTGAAATGGCTAGTCACTAAGGAATGAGGAGGGGCACACACCGCTAACTGCAGCACACCTGGGACCCACGCAGCCCTGCCCAGGAGTGAGTTCTAACAAGCTAGGTAAGCAATATTACCCATTCAGACCCTTAGCCACCAGAGGACCTACACTGCTATGTCTGGCCTGGCCTAAGGGCACCCAAGGACACACAACCACCACCCGGATACCATCCCACCAGCCAATATATGTATTGATACCCACTGTACTCACCCCCTTGTGGCTGCTGTGATGCCCTCAAGTGCCCATCCAGCTCAGGGTAGGCCATCGTCAGTATGTTGGCCATCATGGGGGTCAGGGTCCACAGGCACCACTTCCTTGTTAGTAGGCCATCCCCAGCTGGGCCTCCGCGGTCTTCCGTGCCCAGCGTCTCAGGTCCTCCCACTGTTTCCAACAGTGGGTGCTCCACCTACCATAGACCCCGAGGGTCCGCACATCCTTGGCAATGGCACGCCATAATCCCTTCTTTTGATGGGCGCTGACCTCCAGAGGTAATACATACAGGAGAACTTCATTAAACAAACAGTCCAGCCTGTCACACACATGGCCCACCATATCCGTTCCCATCACCATTGGCACACACATAGCACAGGCCACAACAGGTACACCGTCAAGAGGACATCCACCCACCCCCCTTACAAGAGGTTTTCACACACAACTCCAAGCATTCATGCCACATGCATTGTGCACAAGGTGTACTCACCTGTTGGTCTGGAGGCCCATACAGCTGTCTGTACTGGGGTAGGACCCCATCCACAAGTCGCTCCAACTCCTCCGAAGTGAAGGCTGGGGCCCTTTCCCCAGTCACACAGGCCATGGTAGGGTCCAGACACAGATCACAGGAGCATATGCAGTGTAGGTCCTCTCCTATGGAAGGTCAGGAAACAAGTGAGAAATATGATAGAAAATAGAGGTCACGTCCGCGGCGGTGCATACCGTCACCGCCGGTGTAGATCACCATTGGCCACTGTACACCATAGGGCCCAATTATTAAACAATGGTGAATTGCATGGCGGTTCATGTAGGAAGGTAGCCTCTTTCTAGCCTTGTTACCCCCACTTTTGGCCTGTTTGTGAGTGTATGCCAGGGATTTTTTACTGTCTCACTGGGATCCTGCTAGCCAGGCCCAATGCTCATAGTGAAAACCCGGGGTCTCTAGCACAGAACCCGGGTACTGCCAAACTGCCTTACCGGGGTCTCCACTGCAGCTGCTGCTGCTGCTAACCCCTCAGACAGGTTTCTACCCTGGCCCAGGAAGGCAGAACAAAAGATTTCCTCTGAGAGAGGGTGTTACACCTTCTCCCTTTGGAAATAGGTGTGAAGGGCTGGGGAGGAGTAGCCTCCCCCAGCCTCTGGAAATGCTTTGATGGGCACAGATGGTGCCCATCTCTGCATAAGGCAGTCTACACCGGTTCAGGGATCCCCCAGCCCTGCTCTGGTGCGAAACTGGACAAGGGAAAGGGGAGTGACCACTCCCCTGACCAGTACCTCCCAGGGGAGGTGCCCAGAGCTCCTCCAGTGTGTCCCAGACCTCTGCCATCTTGGAAACAGAGGTGTTTGGGGCACACTGGACTGCTCTGAGTGGCCAGTGCCAGCAGGTGACGTCAGAGGCACCTTCTGATAGGCTCTTACCTGTCTTGGTAGTCAAACCTCCTTTTCTGGCTATTTAGCGTCTCTGCTTTGGGGAATTCTTCAAATAACGAATGCAAGAGCTCACCAGAGTTCCTCTGCATCTCCCTCTTCACCTTCTACCAAAGGATCGACCGCTGACTGCTCCAGGATGCCTGCAAAACCGCAACAAAGTAGCAAGATGACTACCAGCAACATTGTAGCTCCTAATCCTGCCGGCTTTCTCAACTGTTTCCAGGTGGTGCATGCTCTGGGGGTAGCCTGCCTTCACCCTGCACCAGAAGCTCGGAAGAAATCTCCCGTGGGTCAACTGAATCTTCCCCCTGCTAACGCAGGCACCAAAAGACTGCATCACTGGTCCTCTGGGTCCCCTCTCATCCTGACGTGCGTGGTCCCTGAAACACAGCAACTCTGTCCAAGTGACTCCCACAGTCCAGTGACTCTTCAATCCAAGTTTGGTGGAGGTAAGTCCGTGCCTCCCCACGCTAGACTGCAAAGCTGTGTACCGCGTGATTTGCAGCTGCTCCGGCTCCTGTGCACTCTTCCAGGATTTCCTTTGTGCACAGCCTAGCCTGTGTCCCCGGCACTCCGTCTTGCAGTGCACAACCTTCTGAGTTGTCCTCTGACGTCATGGGACCCCCTTTTGTAACTTTGCATGGACTCCGGTTCACTCTTCTTCCAAGTGCCTGTTGGGGTACTTCTGCGGGTGCTGCCTGCTTCTGTGAGGGCTCTCTGGGTTGCTGAGCGCCCTTTCTGTCTCCTCCTCCAAAAGGCGACATCCTGGTCCTTCCTGGTCCACAGCAGCACCCACAAACCTCTACCGCAACCCTTGCAGCTAGCAAGGCTTGTTTGTGGTATTTCTGTGTGGCAACACCTCTGCAAGCTTCATCACGACGTGGGACATCCGTCTTCCAAAGGAGAAGTTCCTAGTCCTCTTCTTTCTTGCAGAACTCCAAGCTTCTTCCAACCAGAGGCAGCTTCCTTGCACCTTCATCCGGGGTTTCCTGGGCTCCTGCCCCCCTGGACACTGTCGTGACTATTGGACTTGGTCCCCTTGTCTTACAGGTACTCAGGTCCAGAAATCCGTTGTCAGTGCACTGCTGGTGTTTGTTCTCCCTGCAGAATTCCCCTATCACGACTATTGTGTACTTTACTCCTACTTTTCAGGGTTTTGGGGTGGGGTATTTTTCTAACCCTCACTGTTTTCTTACAGTCCCAGCGACCCTCCACAAGCTCACATAGGTCTGGGGTCCATTCGTGGTTCGCATTCCACTTTTGGAGTATATGGTTTGTGTTGCCCCTATACCTATGCTTGCCTATTGCAACCTATTGTAATTCTACACTGTTTGCATTACTTTTCTTGCTCTTACTTACCTAATTTTGGATGGTGTACATATAACTTGTGTATATAACTTACCTTCTTACTGAAGATACTCACTGAGATAGTTTTGGCATATTGTCATAAAAATAAATTATCTTTGTTTTTAGTAACTCTGTGTATTGTGTTTTCTTATGATATTGTGCATATGATATAGGTGGTATAGTAGGAGCTTTGCATGTCTCCTAGTTCAGCCTAAGCTGCTTTGCCATAGCTACCTTCTATCAGCCTAAGCTGCTAGAAACACCTCTTCTACTCTAATAAGGGATAACTGGACCTGGCACAAGGTGTAAGTACCTTTGGTACCCACTACAAGCCAGGCCAGCCTCCTACAGTTCACTACCGCCATGGTGCACAATGTCAGCGGCATTACCTCACTTCCACCTGTCCCTACACACAGGACAGGCGGTTGCCATTTCAGGGGGTGGTGGACAGGCCTATCAGTTATTGCTGCGTCACAGGATCAATAGGCACATACTTCATTAATTACACTGTCCCATTACATGTTTACACATTGTGGAATGCTGTTGTGGCTCCATTGTTCAGTTTGTGACAGCCTACTCACTCTTGTGTCCCTTAGATACCTACCCCTGAGGATGAATAGGAGATGGAGACATACCCACGTGTACAGACCTCAGGAGGTCTTGGCTGCACTGGAGGACAGGCACATAATACTTACCTATAGACTGGACAGGGCCATAATCACAGAGCTGTGTGCCCAGTTGGAGCCTGACCTGATATCTGCTATCTGTCACCCCACTGGGATCCTCCCTTGTGCAAGTGCTATCAATTCTCCATTTCCTGGCAACTGGTTCTTTCCAAGTGACAGTGGGCTTGGCAACAAGAATGTCACAGCCAATGTTCTCAAACGTGCTAACCAGAGTGTTGTCTGCTCTGATAAAACATGTGTAGCTACATTGCATTCCCCCAGGTTGAGGATTTGGCCACTGTGAAGGCCGGATTCTATGCAATGGGACATATCCCCAACATAATTGGTGCGATTGACAGGAATCTTGGCGGCCCAGTACATCTCCCAAGTAAATGCTAAGTATACTGGGTCGGAGCATGATGCCTTTGTCTTGAGGAATAGCAGCATCCGAAATGTGATGGCCCAACTACAGAGATACAAGGTGTGGCTGATAGGTGAGCCTTGGTAAGTATGGGTAGGTGTATGCCTATGCTGTTAGCCATATCGGATAGTGTGTGGCTAAATGTTGTTCCTCAGTATTTGCTGGTGACTCTGGTTTTCCAGACCTGTTATGGCTGCTGACCCCTGTGAGGAATGCTAGGACAATGGCAGAAGAACGTTATAATGAGGCACATGGGCGAACCAGATGATCATAGAAAGGCCCTTTGGCCTCCTGAAGGCCAGGTTCAGGTGCCTCCATCTGACAGGGGGATCCCTGTGCTACTCACCTAAGAAGGTCTGCCAGATAGTAGTGGCATGCTGCATGTTGCACATCCTGGCCTTCAGACACCATGTACCTTTTCTGCAAGAGGAAGAGACTGGAGATGCACCTGTGGCAGCAGTTGACCCTGAGGACAATGAGAATGAGGAGGTAAAGGATGAGGATGTGGGCAGCGGAACAACTGTGACACATCAGTACTTCCAACGACACAGAGGTGAGACAGTGCAAATTTACATTTTTATGACTTTGTGTATTCTGTGTGGCATTGCCATGCTGGCATTACCCACTTCTTTGCCCTACTTACTGTTACCTCTGGATATTGATTTTGCAGATGTTGGTGATATGACACATTCTCCTGGTGTGATCACATCATCCAGCTACAGGTCATTATTTCCATGCTCATTCTACTTACAGTTCATTTACAATGGTTGTTGCTTTTTCAATCAATACAAATTTGCAATACATGAATTACTAGTAGTCGATTTTTATCCAAGGGTGTTTATTGTAGATATTGTAATATCTAGAGGGGAAAGTGTAATGGGATGCAGTGATGATGGAGGAAAGTCCAGGGTATTGTTCCAGTCTGTTTGTAGCACAGGTGCATTGTCCATGGGGTCACGGGAAGGGAAGCTATGGCTGTTCAAGGTGGACAAGGTGACAGAGTGGGACACAAGGGGGGCAATCAGGAGAGTCTTGGCAAGTGTCTCTGGCTTCTGTCTGGTTTGCAGGGAGCGTTTGCAAGGTGGTTCACCTTCTGCAGGGGGAGGGGTGCTGGTGGCCTGTTGATCCTGTGGCGGGCCTCATGGCCACTAGCAGCAGCGGAAGTGGAGTTCCGTTCATATGACTGGCTAGTGATAGGGTCCCGCTGGTGTGACACTGCCTCCCTCATAATGTTGGCCATGTCTGCCAGCACCCCTGCTGTGGAGATCAGGGTGGTGTTGATGGCCTGCAAGTCTTCCCTGATCCTGTGATACTGTTCCTCCTGCAGCCGCCTGTTCTCCTGCACATTGTCTAGGATCTGGCCCATCGTGTCCTGGGAAAGTTGGTAGGCTCCCAGGATCTCGGAGAGTGCCTCCTGGAGAGTCGGTTCCCTAGTCCTGTCCTCCCCCTGGGGCACAATAGTCCTCCTAGTTTCCCTGTTGGCCTGTGCCTCTGTCCTCTGAACCATGTGCCTACTACTACTAATCCCAGTTCCCTGATTGTCTTGTGTCCGAGGTGTGGCCTGGGGTCCCTGTACAGGTGGGCACACTGCTGATTGACGTGGCCTGGGGACAGAGGAGTGTGTACGTTGGGTGGGTACTGTGATGTTGGTTCCTGATGGGGGAGGCTCTGTGGTGGTCTGTGACTGTGCTTGGGTAACCGACTGTCCAGTGGTCCCTGATGGGCCAGGTAGATCATCCAGATCCTGAAGTCCAGAGTTACTGTCATCACTGTAGAACTCTTCTGTTGGGGGACTGGATAGTGGTGGCACCTCCTCTCCAGTGACATTGGCTGGGGTACCTGTGGGGATGTAAATGATGTATTATGCTTCAGGTGTCTGACATTTGTACTTCTGTAGCTTCCCCTCTGGGGTTGTTGTTTCCCTGTCAGCTTTTGCTCATGTACAATGGTTATGTTAGTATCCCTATGCTGTGCATGCGTTTGTGATGAGTGTCCATGCAGGGCTGGGAGGGGTGTCCATGCATTGGTAGAGCATGCAGTGCTTGGCATTGGGATCAGTGTGATGTGATGGTGGAGTGTGTGGGATGGAGTGGAGTGATGGGAGTGAGGGTGTGTGATGGCATGCAGGTATGGGGGGCGATAATTGTTAAAAGTTGACTTACCAGTGTCCAGTCCCCCTCCAACTCCGGCCAGGCCCTCAGGATGCAGTATTGCCAGTACCTGCTCCTCCCATGCTGTGAGTTGTGGGGGAGGCGGTGGGGGTCCACCGCCAGTCCTCTAGATAGCGAGCTGGTGTCTTGCTGCTATGAAACGTACCTTCCCCTGTAGGTCATTTCACCTCTTCCTGATGTCATCCCTTGTTCTTGGGTGCTGTCCCACGGTGTTGACCCCGTCCACAATTCTCTGTCATAGCTCCGTCTTCCTTGCTATTGATATCTGCTGCACCTGTGCTCCAAATAGCTGTGGCTCTACCGTGCCGATTTCCTCTACCATGACCCTTAACTCCTCCTCAGTGAAACGGGGTGCCTTTGTGGTGCCGGTGGTGTAATGTGATGTGTGTTGGTGAGGGTGTGTTGGGTAATGTTGGGATGTGTGATGTGGAGTGCATGAGGGTTGTATGGGTGTGAGTGGTGTGTGTGTCTAGTTGTGGCAGTGGTCTTGGTGTCTGGTGGCAATGATTTGTATTTGTAAAGGGATGTGGGTAATGTGGGTGGGTGTTTTATAGTGGTATGGGTGTGGTGTGTGTATGGGTGTCAGGTGTGTGTTGTTTGAATTGTCCAATGTATTGTTGTTTTGTATGTGGGTGTCCATTGTGAGCGCAGTGGTATGTACCGCCAATGGTTTACTGCCGTTGAATGTCTGCCGTGGTGATTCCTGGGTCATATGTGATGGGCGTTGTTCTGTCGGCGTAACGGTGTGGGTTTGGGACCTCCAGTTTAGCACTGACCTTTGGTCTGGCGGATTTGTGTATGTGGCTGTATTCTGTTGGATTGGTATGTGTGTGTCATAATATGGTGGACGGATATTCATCACTGCAGCGGTAAGTTGGTGGCCGTCAGCACGGCGGTATGCGCCATTTACAGCCAATGTCAAAATGAGGGCCAAAGTGTGGCCAAAGACTGCACTGTTCATGTTACTGACAGTTCGTTCAATCAAGGTAAAAAAAGACTTCATGCCATGCAGGTAAACGGAACAATCAGCAAAGCTTTTTTAATGGTATAGGATAACATGCACAAAATGTACCATACAAGATGGGTAGATGGAGTCTTTTCATGCGGGAAAGCTGTGCCAGATGATAATCTTATGAAAACTATTTACTCTTGTAAAGACAAACTACTACTGTGTGCCACATGTTGCTGATTCTAAGTCCGGACCAGAGGCTTTAGACTATGCATTTTCCTCTTCACTGTTTATTATCATCAGCCAAAACCAACATGTATAAAAAAACAAATGTAATCATGGAAAAACTAAAGTACTCATGAGTATAAAGAGACTACAAAACCTAACAATGCACAATAGTACAACCAATCAGCATTAAGAAGTCCATATATATTCACATGAGCAATCAGAATCTTCCTCTGCTTTGTGCAAGGTATTGGTGTTAATTGAATATCTAAAATCCCAGAATTATTCTTGCTTTTGGTCTGCAACCAGAAGAATAAAATGAGTTAACATGTAATACTTATGTTATAGATTAAAGGTTAGGGAGGGAAAAGAAACCAGTAATTTTCAAAATTAAACATGCTTATAATCGAATACCAATAATGTGAAATACGGATATGAGAATGTTTTGTATTCTTGTTCACGAATGCTGTAAAATGTGCTATTCCATATCCTGACCGGTAGCTTCAGATTTTGAAAGTTTAAAGCTTATTCGCAGCTAAGGAAAAAGGATTCCTTACTGGTTTATAATAGAACTCCTGACGACCAGTCAGCCATTCAAATGATATCCTCTAAACATGCACCTTCATTGAAGGATTTAGAAGGTACTGCTCTTCTCCCTGAATGAGGCAACATTTATGTTCGCAGAAAGGGGGAGGGAGTTTGTGGGGGCGGGGTTTATTTGTGAGATACTCAGGGAATAAGCTAAGGAAGAGTCAATATGGGTAGAAGCAAGAGTGTCTTCCTGATCGACAGGCTTTGTTTAAGAGCGAGCGCCAATAGAAAGTACGGAAACTGTTAAATATTGTAGTAGAACCAGAGAAAGGAAGAGTGTCTGCCTAGAAAAAATAAGGGGCGGGGACTTATTTATGCAGTATATATAGCGCGCACATTCCCCAAAGGTATAACAGCACTTTACCGCAGACAGTGCTAGAACGCTTTACAGTGGATCGGGGCTATTAGAAGAACAGTTTAAGAGATGGTGATAGACAAAAAAGAAGGTGAATGATTGGAATGGATTCAAATAAACCAGGGGACATTGAAATTGCTTTGGAGTAAGGCGAATGAAAGAAGCTAATAAGCTCACAGAACTTTGTGGGGGTACATGAAGGATTTGTTGAGTGCCTGGCCTAGGAGGAGAACAGCAGGTGCTCCAGGAATGCAGTGGTATAGCTGTGTTTGCTGAATAAAACTGAATGGCGGCTTGTGCTAACATCAAGCTGTTTGTTGGGATGTTTTTCTTCCAAACAATTCTCCGTATTGAGATGTAGGATGAGGAAAAACGTTGCAAGCATGTTTAGCCTTGCAGGCTGTGTGGGACCAGAAATCACCCTTCCATTCTCCTTCCTTAACTTCCTTGAACTCGTGTCTTCTACTCTTGCTCCCCCTCAGTTCTATTCTCCTAATCTTACAGTCTGCTCTCCTTACTCCTGTAGTGTTACACTCTGTTCCTGCTTACTCTAGGTTCTCACATCTCCCTAAAGGTTGTGGCTGCTGCAGTTGTTGTACTAAACGCCCCTTATCTCAGGATCGGGGGGGAAGGCTGCTGTCACCACCGCAACCCAAGGCGCAATGGGGAATCCCTGGAATTCCCAGCATCCTGACTTCTTAACAACAAAAGGGGGATCCTGGGGATTCCCACGCTCGTACCTCATGTATGTGCAGCACAGTTGAGGGAATCCTGAGGATTCGCCTTTTTGTTGGGAGTGCTTGTGGTCCCTTGGGAAGGTAATCTTAATGATTACCATTGAGGTGTAGGGTGCTGAGCTCCGAGGAACTACATACACAATGTATATCATGCATGGTCGGTAGTCCAATCAAACAGTAATACAAAAAAAAGTATATTTCTCTGTAAGTTCTGGAAAAACAGCTGCTGTGAATTTTTAGGGCTCAAAAAAACTATAAAAACTATTTTTTTACAAATATTCGAAAGCTTTGAAAACACTGAAAAAACACACCAGATTTCACAACACTTTTTGGGAGCTGAAAATAGAAACTCCTAACAAAAGTGAATACTTGGTTCCACTGACTTATTATTCATGCCATGTGTTTGTGCAGCCTCTTTTGAGCTTTCAAACGTTTTTATTGAGAAAAAGGACCCACTTTTTTGGTGTACTTTCCCCACTATCAAAAGAAAAAAAAAAGCATGCTTGGTCAGCAACTCCTCCCTATACAAACGTATGAAACCATCAAACACTTAAAGCTGAGAAGTAAGAAGTGGGCAGGGATCCGTCAGCGATCACAATGGTGTCTCTTCATCGTGGATCAGCTATCGTCAAAATAGTAAAAGAGGTCTCGAGTTTTTGAAATCCTTAAGAAAGGGATTTAATTAGCATATTTGATGAAATCATAGTAAGTGGTATCACACAAACTTTGACAGCACAGGGATTGGCAGCTTCTAAGTGATAAAGAAAACAAAATATATGTAAAATGAATAAGACCGAAACGTCATTAAGGTAGACAAATAGAAATAACTGACAGAAGTTGTAGAGAAGCACTCTGATGTGGCCAAAGCAGATCCCCCCATCAAATAAGTCTGTAGGAGGGCTCCCCCAAGGGTGGTGACGCTTCTGACAGCTTCTGCAGCAAACAGCTCTTAAAAGGGGTGCATTTAAAGACCAGTTTCTATCCCTTCCCAGCAGAAGTGGCATTTAGCCTGCTGTGTGTGAGTGCTTCACAATCCTCTTAATGTGTGAGTCTCACTCACAATGAGTGAGACTTGAGCTCTCTTGGGTAAGAGAAGATTAGGATGTTTCCTCCTCCTCCGCAGTAAACGTTCCCCCTCCGCCTTGCTGCTCAGTGCAGCGATTCCTGTTTAATTTGGTTTAACTTTATCCTTTCGTGCTCTTTGTCGACAGCATAGAAGCCTTGCACACACAAACTAAGAGATGGGAGAGTAAAAAGGGAACACCGTCGTCCCTAGTAAATCCCAGATTGCACCATTAAATGGCTCCTCTAAAGAACATTGCTTTGGAAATCATAGTTTAAGGACATTCACAACCCTCTGTGAATCCTCTAGGTATTTATTTTGGGACTTCATATGTATCAGCGGGGAGGTGCCACAGTGACAAAACTCTTGGTTTAGTTTTCCATTGGCTTGTAGGTTGGCCAGAGGGCACTCCATCGACTGAATATTGTATTAATTTCTTGACGTTCGTCCTTTGTTGTAGCAACAGGATTATCAGCGGATGTCATGGCTTGCTTCATTGATGTCACATTGTTTTCATTATATCCAGATGTTTTTGAGAGCTGCCAATATATTGGGATCAACATGGACTGGATGACCTGCATTTGTCTCCATCAACATCTCCCCGTCTTTACCACAGGGAGTGAGTCTCAGCAAGAGACTCAACTCTGTCCTCCCCTCCCCCATAAAGGGTGGATACCCCCAATTCTGACTCATCATCCCCCCCAAATACTGCCATATCCTTGCAGTACAACATCTGTCCTACTGTGGCGTGCCTTGCCCATCACTCCAACCCTTATACTGCAGTGTCGATGGGAGGCTCATGTTCTCTGTCCCTGCCTACCCAGGTGAAGGAATCAGCAAGAGGCAAGACATCTGTATTCTCTATTTTCTGCCTTTCTTTGTCCTACCTGAAGAACATCCCTTCTAGCCAGCTTTGCTTCAATCCAACAGTTGTTTGTTATTCCCAAATCAAGTGTATTGAGCTCATTCTAAATTCCATATGAAGTGTTATTCCACAGCGAAAGCAACCAGGCACTGATAGGTGGGAGCACGGCTCACGAGCTCCACAGCCTTAATGTGCCTTCATTACTCCACAGACCCTCTCTACCTTTGCTTTCCTTCTTGCCCTATAACCATTGCCACTGTCCTGGGTGTGAATTGGGTGCTGCTCTAGTTTTCATCCTGTCCCTAGGGTTACAGCTTCTTCTCTCTGTGTCATTGAGTCTTAAAGCGGCCCACAAATAGTCACACCAGACCTTTCCAGTGGTGCAATTGTGGTGCTTCTCAATCCCCCACCGTAGTGGGGGTTAGGGAGTCATGCAGGGGGCAAACTGCCTCCCTAGTTTTCCCCAAAAACTGGCCTTACGGATTTCTGCAACCCTGGCCTGTGCCAGCCGGCCAAATCCTTTCTGCCAATCAGGACCTCAGAGGATGAGGTTTGATGTAGCCTCGTAAAATAATCACAACCACACACAAATTGAACCATACAATGCCACTTTATTAGGACAGATTTGTATCCATTGCTTTATTTAACTTGAAACACCACATTAACATATTATCAACGTTGTCAATACATCCACACTCATTGACAAGCCCCTTTTCCCTGAATAAGTCTCAGGGGGACTGGCTTCATCTGTTGCTCCTACCAGCTCCCTTCAAACTGACATTGTGAATGGTCGAGAGCAATGTTGGCTCGGCCTTCTCATCCTCTATTCAACCACTTGACCTACTCTGTGCTTTGGTTATTATAGGAGATGCAGAACATATAATTACAACCAGATAAAGGTCTTGCAGGAAGTGGCTTTCATTTTCATTGTCACTTATGTTTTTCCTGACAATACCAACTCTACATATGAGCTGTTCAGTCAATATTCTGCATGTGGTGTATGGGATTAGCATTTCTTTATGGCAAAAATCTTGGAGCATCTATATACACTGCTTGTTAAGGGTTATTGTGCCTAGGCTGCTGCTGGAGCCACTGTCACTCGACCCACCGTAACCCCGCCCCCCCACCCCACTCCCCTTTCGTTGTGATTCATAGTGCAATGGTGAAGACATGCATTGTCTGCACTTACGATGCCCATAATACAATGCACACATTGAAGCACTATTCTATTGAAGTACTGTGGCATTGCTGACTTGACAACGCAGTGTATATCTTCTACAAATCATTTGTGTATGTGTAAACAAGCGTCCCTCTCCATGGAACTCCATAACACACAAGTTCTAGTGGCATGGGAGTGCATATAGTATGTCTGATACCTGCCTTCCATTAGAGTGTTTTGGACAAGAACAGATGATTTATACCCTGCCCGACTCACCATAGCGACACACCCGAAACGGAGAAGCTTACAATGCTTAAAATACAACATTTAACTTCCTCAAAACCTCATGTGATTATGGCTATCATCCATTGGGGATAGCTTGGACAATGGTGTGTAGAGCTCATCTGGAAAAACAATCAGGCGGGAGCGGCGCTATCATTTGTGCAGCATTTTCAGTGGCACTCAGGTGTAGCGGGCCCACTACACCCTAGCTATGGCTGCCTTCTAAATCACACAGGGGGTGGAAGGGTTAGAGGATTCCACCTGACTTATGTACAATATGTCCAATCCCTAACTTGTCGCACGGCTGCCCGCGGCACAAGCTGAACATTTGGCTCGGGCCGCAGCACGCGGTCCTCAGACGCGTTGCGCCCCAGTCTGCTTTGTGCTTTACGAGGCCCCAAATTGGGCATTGGGCCTCGTTCTTTTTCCGGGCACCGCGTATCTAGGCAGGTCTGACCCCCCCCCCCCCATTCACCTGTTCTTTTCTTGGACATCTGGCTGTGCCTTCCTTTATGTTTTTTCCCCTTCCCATGATACCCTTCTCTTCCCAGCATTCCTTGTTCCCTATTCTCTATGGTTCCTAGTCCATTCTGTTATATGTGATTTTCCCTATCTAAGATGGTGTCCTTTTACTTCCTGTTGGTCGTTTCCTGTTTGTTGGTATTTAAGGGCTGTGATTCTTTCTCTCCTTGTGCTGCAACACTTTCTGTTTGGATGGTGTCTTCGCTCCTGCTTCCTTGTATTCCTGTGCTGGTTCTCGTCAGTTCCAGTATATTTTTTCCTGTATTTGCTACCACTGTTCTCTCTTCTTTTTTGTTCCTGTTGTAGGAACTTATCTTTGTGGAGCTGTTACTCTTTCCCTCCAATTGAGGTAACACGTGGGCTGGTATCAGCAGGGAAAGAAAAGACAGCTCAGAGCCTCCCCATGTCCATGTTGGATGCTTGAGCTATAGGGGGCTGCACAGGAAGCACAGTATCACTTTAGGAAATCACAAGCATAAATGGTTTCAATTATTTAGAAAAAACAAAAGTCCCTAAAGTGTAATACGTGTGGCTGAACACTACCAAGGAAGAAAATCGAAGTAATTTACAGTGAAACAATGGTATGTTGTAAGTTGACGCCGCTTTTGCGCCAAAAAGTGATGCAACTGTGGCTCAACCAAAAGTATAAATCAGGGCCTTGAACTTATTTTCCATCATCAGACTTTGATCTGGAACAGAAAGGCAGGAGGGGAGAAAGGATGAGGAAGAGAAACTTAGGAAACCAGTGATAAAAGGATACAGCAAAGATGACAAAGAACTTGCAATTGTAAGATGAAGATGTAGGTGAGGAAAATGAATGAGGTGAAGTCAAGACCAAGCAGCCCTGCTATTCTTCTAGTAAAGTGTTCGAAAGCACCAGCCGTGGGCTCTTGAGAATTTTTTTTGGTTGGGGGGTGGGGGTGACTCCATTTATTTTTTTTCCTAATGAATCAGTAAGCGACTGTTGTCCTTGGCATGCCTCTTCTCTTTCACCCTTGTCACCACTGGTGTAATGGCTCATGAAGCCAGCTCCAAGAACCAATGCCCATATTTATACTTTTTTTTGCTCCGCTTTTGCGGCATTTTTTGACGCAAAAGCGGTGCAAAAGTACAAAATACAATTATATTCTGTACGTTTGCGCCGCTTTTGTATAAAAAAATTACGCAAATGCGGCGCAAAAAAGTATAACTATGGGCCCAAGAGTTATCCAGACTCCAGGTGCCCGATTCACTTCTGCAGTTTCCACTCCTTGCCCTACCCCGATCTCGTGTCTTACAAGAAAGGCATTTTGAGTGGCCAAGGATGGGGCAATGGGTCAACCCTGTGATGTCATCAGGTTTCACAGAGTTCATTATTTCGCTACCACTAAGTCTGGATTTCAAGATTATACCTAAGGAATTTCCCTGAGGAATGGATTATATTTGTCGCAAAGAAATGTGTGCCGTACATGAAACGTTGTTAATAAAAAAAAAAAAGGCAGTCAGGCAAGACAGTTGTTCAAATATAACTTGTGCATAACACAAAATTGACTTGTGGGTGCCTGAATAATAGGAGCCCAATATTAGCTCTGGGTCTTCTGCACACTTGACTGCGACAAATAGTGAGAGCCGATAAGTGAGCCATTTTGGTTAAAAGGCATCCATCCAGGAGCAGATTTACATCTGGTGCAGCGCACCGGGGCCCAGAGCCTAGAGGGACCATTGAACCCTATTTTTCCACCCCAACTGCAATCACAAGAGGCAATTTGCTTGCACCAGAACCCGCAGCATCCTTGTTACTCTTCTGCATCCATGGACGGTGCTGGTAATAACACACACAACTCTGGCCCACTGAGGCAGTCGGGGTGGAGTTGGGAGAGTGATTCATGTGATCCTCCGAGTTATAGATGACAAATCACTGAGGTCTTAGCGCCTCCTCCAATCATCTGCAAGCTAACATTAACCATATTGTACATCACTGCCCTGTTGTGAAACTTCGGCCTACTCACCCTCTAAAAATAAATAGAACATATGGAGGAGAAGGAGATGCAGCCCAACGGTCAGAGCTGCTGACTTAGGAACTAAAGTACGAGGTTTGAGTCTCACATAGGCTCACTTGTGATTCTGGGCAAATCACGTAATCTCCCCTCCCTGTGCCTGAAAATACATGAATCTTGAGGGAGAGCGCTTGTTGCCCACGCTGTGGCGCGGAGAACTCTGGCTTTGCACATACAGCATGGTATTATGCAGATGTACACAACTTTTTCTCTGTCTGTGTTACGCGCTCTCGGAGAAATCACGGGACAGGCGCTGCCTTCTGCACCTATGTTGGTGCTATTGAGCTATGATCGTGACATGCCTCGGGGTGCCAGTGGCTTGTAGCTATGGGCCTTCTGTTGGCTAAGCAAAGAGTTGCAATGCATTGGGTAAAGGGACCGTTACCGACCGTAGCGGATTGGCATGCTAACCTGGCATACTGCAGCACCCAATTAGACGCTTACCATGATCTCATGCCACCCTGTAGTGACCCCCGAATAAATGAGGTCCATACCAGAAATATTTATTGGGTAGGAAACAGTGTTGTGGATGAATGAGGACAGCAATACGTAGGCATCATAGAGCGGGGGCGGTCGCAGCCTGCTGTTGAGGGTGTGGGATCTGGGGCTGTGTGATCTGGGTGCCGATGGCTGGCTCGGCTGCTTGCTGTGATCTTACCCACTCGGCCGATCTCTAATCTCAAATCTCTTTACAGTGTCTGCTAATAGTGAGTAGGATCTCACTGTTACTTGCTTGTACCTTCGGGTACACCCTTTAGATGGATTCATGTTCACCAGTTGAAGATGTCACCACTTATGCTTTGTATGTATCTAACCTAAGACGTACTTGTGAGTTCATGTTGCTGCATTGTTATTGTGTGAAAACTGAAAATAAAGTTTTTAAAAAACACATTAATTTGTGCCTGTGTATTGTAATCTAGTGCCCATATAAAGCTCTCCAGTGCCCTGGGGTTGAGCTCACGTTATAAAAAAACTGCAAAAAAAAAAAGAGAGTGAAGAGACTAAGCGAAGAGCTGCAGAACAGGAGCAGACTGATTCAATTGCAGTGTCATTTACACACCCCTCCTCTACGCTGCCCTAATGCTGCACACGGATCCATGGCGGCAGCATATGGTCACAAGGAGTAGGGATCTTATAAAACACAGGAGTATGCACATACCTGAGTCTAAGAAAATGATGTGTGGATTTGGCACCTACATACGTCCCGGGAGAGTCGTGGGTGACATCTCAGCCCCTATGCGGGGATCTGGAAGCTGCAGAGACAAGCTCTGAAGTGCGCACTGGCACGGCTCAACTCAGTTTCATTCCTACAATGCTACGCAGGAGCAAACAAAAAATCAAGAAAACGTCAAGAGTAAAGATGAAAACTCTCTCCACGTTTCGTGATCACATCCACTGGATTAAGTAGTTGAAAGGACTTGACCTCATGGTGAAAAAAAGCTGTATTAGGGCAAACAGAAGCAGCTGTGGCGATTTGACTGTTACGAAAATTGCCTCCCATCACCACGCTTCCCCTGCGCCGGGCATGTTTAATGTTTTTTTGGTAAAAGACTGCTAGTTAGGAGAGTGGTGGAAGGGAAGCGAGCCTAGATGAGGAACGAGGGAAAGAATAGACCGACTAGTCCAAACAGAGAACAAAAAGATGGGCCTCTAGTTTTTTCTTATTAGAATAAGGCCAGGTCCTCAATGTGTCTCAGCTCTGCTAGCAGAGAGTTTTATATTGTCTAGGCCGTCCCAAAGAAAGACCGAGCATATGCATGAATATTTTCTATTTTAAACCTAATAGTGTTTTGCTCCTGAGATCTTTCTCACCATTGGAAATTTCATGGAGGTGCACAGTTACTTGTGTTATTTTAGGTGAAGGGCTTTTAGTATGATGCACACCAACCTGAATTTGAATAGAGTTAATTGAGTTCTCTTAGGAAATGGGTTGTAAGAACGAATTATTTTTGCTTTGCCTGAGACAATCCTGGTAGCAGAGTAGAGGGTTGATTTATGTGGCGCAAGGGTTTTTTGTCACTCTCACACAAGGATGGCACTCTTGTAATGAAGGTGGCAGTCTGTGTGTTTGAGGCAAGATTTTAGGTTTTGGAGTTTTTGGGACTTGTTCTGTGAAATGAAAGTCTTTTGTTAGATAAGTGGACATGATCATTTTCTGCTGAGTTCTGCAGTTAGTACAGATGTTCCGGTAGATGTTTGGGCAGGGCCTAGAGTGACTGACAAGGCCTGCTGCTGTCTGGAATCCACCTTCAAGCTTGCCTTCGGTCTGGAATGCAGAGTAAGCCAGCATTGTTTCAACTTCCACATGACAGGCACTGTGGAGTCAACAATTCCTCAAGGTGACACACCATTCGTCTGTGAGTGCAGTCAAGAAAACAGACTGAAAGACACTGGTATTGCTACTCTGTGAGGGTGATGCTCCTTTAACAGACACGTCTTCAGTAAAGTGGGGGGGGGGACAAAGGGTGAGTTTCCACGATGGGCACCTCCATCTGAGCCAGACTGGGTCACTGCAACGTAGCAGGGTTGCTGATGGGCTGCTATAACATGGGACAATTGTGCACCGGAACTGGACACTCATCAAACTCTGCTTTAATCCACATACTGATGGGTCTTCCTAGGCAGGAAGGGTGGGAGGGGTTCAACTTACACTTCAAAGGGGTAGTTGCCTGACCCCACACAAAAGGATCACTACCCCCCAACTGATACTCTCGAGATAGGCTGGGATAAAGGGGGGGTCTGTGCACTTCAAGGAGCTGCTTTGAAGTCATCCCTCCCCACTTCAAAGGCCCTTTTTGGGTATAAATACTGGGGCTCTGACCCTAGCAAATCAGTACACTTCTAGACTTGGGAAGAACTCTGCTGGAGCAAACACTGCTGTGTTGTAAGGATTGCTACTTTGTCTGGACTGACTGTTCCAAGGAACTGCTCCGATGAGCTGCCTGCAGATCTCTGTCCTGCTGAGGACAAAGACTGGACCTGCAGCTGATTTCCCCAAAAACCGCCACATCTTCTCGACTGCGAGAAAAATTCTGCTGCATCGCTCCTTCGACTCCGATGCAGACGCTGCTCAACAGCGGATTCACTGCCTGCGCAGCCTGATGCTCTTTGTGGCTCGACGACGAACCATCGTATTAACTTCAATGGAGTTCGACGACGATGCAGAACCCGACTGCAAGGCTCAACGACAATGCATCTACCCAACTGCGCGGATAGGAGCTGATGCATCATGCCCTCAACATCACTGCATTGCTGCATCAAATGTACTGTTTCAGCGGACCATTCATGGGTTCTTTAGCCTGCCTACCCTCCATCGCAGTTGGCCTTAATTTTGGATTTGCACCAGTCCTGCGTGACCTCAAATAACCTTTTGACCGCTACTGAGTTCTAAGCAATGCTTTGGGGTTAATCTTTAAAAAATCATATCTCGACATCCACTGATTGGATTTTTGTCGTTATGGTCTTGTTTTACTCAGATAAATGTGCTCTATTTCTCTAAACTAGTGTAGAGTCCTCGTTACTAAAAAAGGTGGTTGATGCTAACCGCCGCACATCTGAAACAAAGAGTTCCAAAGTAACATATCATAAATAAGTCTTGTGACGGGTGCCAGCCTGGTGCAGGAAACCCAACCACCAAGGGTTTCGAGATGCAAACAAACAGAGGCGGAAAGCCGAACCACCTATGTCATGTGCTGTAAAGTACAGAATGCAAGAAAAAAGAGCAACCAGGGCACTCCAAAGTAATAAGTCCAAGATGAGTAGATTTGCAGAAGATACTTTAATCCTTTGTAATGGGTAGTCGAATGGAAGCTTAAAGATATTCAAGTCCACATACTAGAACAGGTATATACTAGTTACAGAAACAGCCAACACATGTTTCGTCCTCACTGACTTTTTCAAGGCTCAAAAACTACCATTTGAGTATCTAGAGTACTTCTGTTAAAGCTCCAATGGTGATACTTTATCAACACACTGAGTAGTCCAAAAAGTTATACATACAACCCTTAAGAAAAGGGGACAGGTATTCTTCTCAAGCAAAAGTCCTGTATCCTGTATTGTATCCGTAGTGTAGGAAAACACTGTCTGACAGGTCTAAGTAGACCCAGCCTGTACTGCCCCAAGAATCCGAGAGTCAGGGGAGACCGGCGTGTGTAGTTACTCGCAGCGCATGATAATGCTGCCGTGTTCTATGAAAAGACCTCATGTAGAGTCCTTTTTGTGGTGTTTTCATTGTGTTACTGTGTGTGTGTGTTGCACAAGTACTTTACACATTGCCTCTTAAGTTAAGCCTGACTACTCTGTGCCAAGCTACCAGAGGGTGAGCACAGGTTATTGTAGGGTGTGTATCTGACTTACCCTGACTAGGTTTGTGGTCCCTAATTGGACAAGGTGCATACCTCTGCCAACTAGAGACCCAATTTGTAACAGTTACCATTGCGTTGTTGCGTCTTACTGTGGTACTTCACCAGTTAAGCGGGGATGAGGGCAGTATGCATGAACTTGTAGTTTTTAACAGGAGAACAGTCCTAGGGCAGCTTGTAAATGTTGGAGTGAGTGAGGAAGCATTGATCATGGCACAAAGTCTCAAAGTGATTTAGGCATCCATGAGGGAGATGTATGAGACAGCAAGGACAGAAAGGAAGGGAAGAGGAGAATTTTGCGAAAAGATTCATAGTCCAGATTATTTGGCAATTTTTTGTACTTTCCCTGTTTTGGATAGATAATCAGTGAGCAGTTTAAGTGGTGGTTCAGTTTTGCACTTTGAGGCTCAGCCACAGGAGACTTGAGTTGCAGATGTGGCCAGAGTTAGATGGTATAGAGAAGCTAGGGCAGGGGGATCATATGATTACAGGGCAGGAGAGATACATCAAGGTGTTGACACCTGATGTGGCACTTGAAACTGCAGTAGGGTCACTTGGAGGCAAGCAGCACTTTTAAGGGCGAGAGAAAGACTGGGTTTGTATTTGTCACTGTGATGGAGCATAGCACAAAAGACCACACAAGTGTGACTGGGCTGTGGTGCTAATGAGGGTGTGTACTATGGAGACATTGTTGACAAATGTAGCTTCTAGACTCTTTGCAGTTCATCCACAGGGTTTTTATTTGTTGGGAGACATTTTGAAAGGTAAATCCATGTAGGGCTAGGCCATGCTGTGCTGCTCAGTTTCTTTAGCAGTTGCAGACACTCAATACTTCGGTCAGTGAGTCTTCACAAGGGTTTGGGTGGAGATGGTAACCCAATATTTGCATTAGAGAAGCTAGGGTGGGGCTGAGGATGGTTGGAATGCATAATCATGGCATGCATGGAATTAATGTCAGGAAGGTCAAGAATAGAGCCAAAGGACTATTCTATGTTAAAAGTCGAATTTCGGTATGAGGCAATATGACTGAGTGTGGCAGTGCACATTGGTAGGCGTGTGGATGGGCTTTTAGAGGCATTGTAGTGGGAGGAATGTTGTCCTAGTGTAAGGGCATGGATTGGGACATGCAGATTTATACGGAAGCTGAGGGAGCAAGGGTTTAGACTGTATTTGCATGCTGTAGTGATCAGAGAAGCATAGTGAGGGTGTTGTGTAGGCAAGGGTTTTGGACAATGTGAAACGATTTTAAAGGTTGATAGTGAGGCAGTGGGAGCACTAGCAAACACTGAGGCCCAAATTTATACTCTGGTTGTGCCGGATTTGCTTAATTTTGTTTTTACACAAATCTGGTGCAAACTTAACTCCATATTTATATTTTGACGCTAGACCCGTCTAGCGACACAATATTGGAGTTAACGTCATTTTATGTCTGCGAAAAAAACTACCTTGCGTTAATGAGATGCAATGTAGGTGTTCCCGGGCAAAAAAATGACTCTAAGGCCCTTGCGCCTTATTTATCCTCCCGTGCAAAAATCACATACGGGAGGAGGAGGGCCCTAAATAATGGCGCTAAGCCTGCTTAGTGCCATTATTTAGCGCCTGGTATGGGCAGGCGTTAGGGGACCTGTAGGCCATTTTCCATGGTCAGAGACCATGGAAACTGCCCACAGGTGCCCTCCCTGCACCCAGGGACACCCACACCCACACCCGGAGGACACCTAACGATGGGGGGGACCCATCCTAGGTAAGTCCAGGCAAGTTTTTTTGATTTTATTTTAAACGTGCCATGGGGGGACTAACTTGGGCTCCCCCACATGGCACATGGCACTGTGCCCAATGGCCATTTCCAGGGGACATAAGTCCCCTGGGCATGGCCATTGGGCTGGGGGGCATGACTCCTGTCTTTACTAAGACAGGAGTCATGTCCATGGGGGTTGTGCATAGAAAAAAAAAATGACGCTAGTCAGATTAGAGTCAATTTTTTTTACTCTAACCTGACTAGCGCCATTCTTTCCTGCACAACCTCCAGTTTGCCCTACTCCTCCCCTACCCGGTTAGCGTAATAAATTTTGATGCTAACCGGGCCTCAGCGCTGGCTTGCGCCATTCCTTAAATATGGCGCCTATCTGGCGTCCTGGAATGGCACTAGCCGGCGCTATACTTTTTGAAGCAAACCTGCGCTCACTGAGGTTTGCGTCAAAAAGTATAAATCTGGGCCTGAGTTGGCAAGGGTTGAGAGGGTGCTTTGATTTGCAGAAGGAAATTGTTTGTTCTTGGGTGCCTGGCAGTGTGTAGGTAAGGGTGTGTCACAATTCAGTTGTCAATACTGGCATCCAAGATGACTGGTCTTGTTCACTGCAGAAATGCTGATGTTGTGCTGCTGGAAGCAATGTCCAAGCAACACGTGCAGCATTAGCTATGAGACAGAGTGCTCTGTCGATTGGAACACTTCCTGATCTAGTCCACTAGGAGGATCGATGGGTAAGCATGGTGGAGTGTTCCCTATAAGACTTGCGGTGAGGGAAAGGGTGGAAAAGGGATTGGTACCTTTTGACCTCAGACTCATAATGGTCGCTGGTACATTTGACACATATAGCATTTTATTGATAAGTGAGTTTGAGGTAGGAAACCCATAGCAAGGGAGAGGTGGCGAAGGATGCTTTGAGGGGAGGTGCGAAGAAGGAGGCATGTTGGAGCACCCTAGGAGTTCAATGACAGTAAACGTATTGAAATAACATGGTCTGGCCGGGAATGTGGTCTTTATTGTGCCTTTTGTTCTAATCAATGACATTCAAACTAGGCATATTATGGGTGTTGTATAGGCCTTTGAGCTTTCACCGTCTCCAGGGTGAAAAGAGTACCTATTTTTGAGGAGTGGTGTGCATCGGTGGGGTTCGTGGTTGGGTTGAAGAGATCGAAGATGAATCAGTGAAGGGAGTGGTGCTGAGTGCATCTGGGGATGCTTTATTGACTACTCTTGTGTTTCTGGAAATAGGTTGAAGGCATGATACCAGGATGGGTACACTTGGCTTTTTGCCAATTGTTGCAGGCAATGAGAGGCTGACCGAATGGTTTAAGTTCATTTGCATGTTGGCACTCATTTACTTAGAATGGGAATAGTTACTGAAGCTGGCTGAGTGTGCTTTTGGGAGGGGGGGGAGTGGGGGGAGAGTTCTGTTAAGCAGAGTGGGAAGAGGGACCCTTAAGTTAATTATTAATTGTGATTTCTCCGTGTCTCCTTTTTGTTTTTTGCTTTTTTTTATTTTATTTTTTTTAGACATTCGGGAGGACTGAATCTGAATGACAAATTATACACATTTGGGTCTGTGGGCATTCGTTTATGAAATGGAAGTGAAGCAAGCAGAGATGCCACACTTCAGGAGGGAGCCGTGGTTTAAAATTCAAGGATTATTTAGTATATAGGTAGGTAAAACGAAAATATAAGCTGGAATTAGTTGTGGCCAGTTTACGTGAACTTTAAGTGAGGAGTTGGCAGACAGATGTTTTAGGAGTTAATTTGAGGTGAACGAGTTTGGGTCAAGATGGCAGGAATGGCGTTGCAAAATTAAATGAAAATGGGATTTGAGAAAAGTTGGGCAGTATTAGGAATGGAGGCAGAGGGTAGGGACAGGTGGGTGACTAAGATTTTTGGTTTTGGGGGGGGGGGGGGCTGAAGTCAGCAGTGACCGACATGTTGGGGAGAGTAGACTATAGCTATGAGGACATTTCTTGAATAGGAATTGATATGTGGAATTAAGCATTTAGGCATGGGGTTGTTACCGAGTGCAATTTTTTTTGGGTGATGGTGCTCACTTGTTTTGGCCAATTAATATACTTATTTTTGTCCAGAGAGGTGATTCTAGGACATTGGACGTGTGGCAAGGTAGGTATGACTATTACTTTGGAAGACGTTTTTGTCACACAGGGCAGGAACCTCCTTAGGGGACAGCTTTCCTGAGTGCAGACCTGTTGTTCTGACAAGGTGTTGAGGAGGAGTGGCCTTTTCCCCGGGCAGACGAGTCAGCTCGGGATGATAGTGTTATTTCAGGATGAGATAATAAACTCGGGATAATAGGTAGTTAAGGCGATAACGCAAGGAAGCAGGTCAGTGAAAGGGCAGAGGATTAGGGAGGGGTGGGTGGATAGTCCTATTTTACCTTGGAGGACAGGAGAGCTTCGAAGGAGGTAGGCCCAAGTGGGTGGGGACTTAAGGGCAAGAGGGAATGGTCACTACTCTGTATTAGGGAGGCAATGATTCAAGGCAATAAGACGATGTGCCAGGTGTGCAATTTTGTTGGCATAGGTCTGCCACATCTAAACTACATTTCCATACCAAGGAGAGAGGTCTGTGCACCGTCTCGCCTGAATTACGGATGTATAAATCATTTCCTCTGCACCTAGGGCTCCAGGTAAGGAGAACTTAATTAGGTAAGGGAGTGACAGCTTGATTGTGAACTACCAAAATAACAACACTACTAAAAGAAATGTCTGGCGTTTACAGTTCAAAAGCTGCAGAAGTTCCGTAGCTTAAGGAGACGCGCTGGCAGTGTTGCTGCTTGATTTAAAGACACCATTTAAGATGAAAAACATCTTTCTCTTGATGTAAATTTCTAACTACCATAGTAGATAGAAACTATAAACTGTAACATAAAAAGTAACTATATAGTTTTACTGACTTAAAAATAGCACTGCAGTGAATGATACATTTTTTTCTACCCCAAAAGAAACCAAATGAATGGCCACTTCCAAAAGTAGAGCTTCATATACTCTCCTCTTGAAAGTAGCTTTTCCTTCTGGAGGAACACATATCCTAAATAATCACAGTGAGATGCTGCCATTGAGTGCTCAGCCCAGACCTGTCAGGACATGGGATCTGAAGGCTTGGGAATGCCACCAGAGAGTACACGAAGAAGGGAAGTGCTGGCACTGCGGGAGGAGAGTAAAAAATAAATAGTAATATCCGGATGGGTTATCTGCGCTATGATGGCTTAAAAGAGCCTTTAATTTAGACAATCAACTACACATCTTCTCCAAACCCTAATCCAGACTATCACAACACTTGTAATCCCAAAACCAACATGATGGAACTTGTACACAAGTGTTACAAGACCACCGTAAAACCATGAGGGCCTCAAACAAGCATTAGCCACCCCTTCCAACACCCTCATCAATACCAAATTATCATACTTTCCAGACCTCTTCACCTTACTCCAGCCCTACTCACAATGACATATGAAAATCACTACTATCAAAGTTACCCTACCGACGCTACTCTTTGTTCAATACACAACTTACTTCGCCCCCACTACACCTCAACCCTATTCAAACATACTCTCACACTTCAACATGTCCCATAATAACTAATTTCAATAATAAGGACTGACCTTGTTCAGCCCTCAAACCTTCAAAGCTCCTGCTGTCTAGTCTAATATTTTTCTTTGCCTGACCTCTCGCTTCAGCTATTCCTTCACATCTGGCACCTACCAAACTTGTTTTAAATTTGCGCTGCTAACACTTCCACTCCCTCCAACTATCACCCAGTGAGCTTACTTCCCTTTTTCTCCAAGGTACCGGAATGTCTGGTCGTCAGCCATTCCCCACTCTTAACCATCCTCTAATGTACATTATCCCCACCATCGGTTTCTGTGCACTTCACTCAATTGAAACTGCCCCTTCACACATACCCAGGCTTACAACAACTGCCCATCATAATCCCCTTCTAGCCCGCCTCACACTCCTAGACGTATCCCCTGCATTTGACACGGCCACCCCACACTGCGATCCTCATAACTCACTAGGCATCTAAGGTGAACTCCATTAATAGTTTGCTACAGATATGCCTGGATGCTCTTTCTTAGGACCTGATTTACATTTCAGCGCATGGGTTACTCCATCGCAACAGTGATGAATAACCCATGTGCCAAAATATAAATCCCGTAGGATATAATGGGATTTATATTTTGGCAGATGGGCTATTTGTCACCATTGTGATGGAGAAACCCATCCGCCAAAATCTAAATCAGCCCCTTAGTTACCTGGAACTCCTAGATATCAACACCCACCACACTTCCAGTGGTGGGGAGAGGGGGAAGACAAGTCTCAGAATTAGGCCCTTTCTTTTTTACAGTACAGACACAAAGGCCCATATTTATACATTTTTAGTGCCGCACTTTCATCGCTTTTTGATGCAAAATTGGTGCAAACTTACAAAATACAATTGTGTTTTGTAACTTTGCGCCGCTTTTGCGTCAAAACATGAAGCAAATGCGGCGCTAAAAAAGTATAAATATGGGCCAAAACCTTTTCTCCTTTCCTAACTTTTCGTCTCAGTTCCAATCACATCTCAGACTGGGTCATGGCTTTCCATTATTCGATGACTCAAAAGTCACTCATGCTTAACTTGAAAACTGAGGTCCTATACTTTTCTTCTTCATCTGCACTTGCCTTTAAAAAATGAATATACTCAATCTTAATACTCTGGAATTTACACCCACATCCTTGGGGCTGTTTCAGTGCATACATGAAAATTAAATCTTGAATAAGTGACAGAGCAACTACAGAGAGATAGTACTTGCTGAAGATTCACAAAATCCGCCCACACACCCTTTTCAAAACAGTAAAAATACCTATTACTAAGCAAGCTTGACTACTGCAATAGTTTATTTGTAGGCCTTCATCAATACTGCTTTGTAGTGCTGGATAAGGTCATAAACGTCATCACCAGAATATTATTCAATTTACCTACGCACACTCCTGCCTTATTATACGGTCACCTTGCTGAGTGAATTTATATAAGCTACTGACATCTGTATGCAAGGCAATATATGGCACGCCCCTAACTACCTCTTTTATGTCCGATCTCATGCAACTGATCCATACCTAACTGCTGCACTTCGTATTTTAGGTTAATCATCTCACAGTTCTATGTATTGCCAACATATCTAATGAAACTAAATGAATACATTGGTTATAAACATGTTTTACATGAGATGGCTTTGCCAGAGTATATATTTCGCCTGCCAATAGATAATCAAAATTAGATAATCTTGGTTTACCAAGACTTGTTCTGAGGAAAAAAACAAAAAACATACCTTCAAAAGTAAGCCAAATACACGTGAATACCTTTTTTTGTGTACGACTGGGCATGGTTTAGTCGTTGTTAGGCCCAATTCTGACCATCTTGCCCAACATAAGCTGTGGGGCTAGCAGGACAGTGACTGCTAAGACCCTTGAATGGAGCAGAGAGACTAAATTATGGAATTATTCGATATAGAGATTCAGCTGTGCACATCGTGTATTCTGGTGAAAGGTGGTAAAATATAAGGGATGTCAGATAATCCCTAGAAAAACGCAGGAACAATTTGAATAGTACCAAAATTCCCTACCACCTAAATACCTCCAACCCCAATTCAAAAGGGGACAGAGTGAGAACTTTCTACAAATTTACATTCACTAGTCCATAATGTCATTATTTGCTGGCGCACAAATAATGTTAATGTAGTGAGGATTTAATATGGTAGTAGTCAAGGATTTTAAAAAGTAGCATGTCTTTATTAAGTATGTTTTTTTCGCTAAGTATATTCCCAAGATATATGTCCTAAGGGTTAAAAAGAAAATCAGGATTTTGTCTTTTATTGTTATGAAATGGGAAAATCGATAATCAGTGCAAAATAATTTTGGAAGATACTTTTTTAATACAAATCATGCATGTATATTACAGCAAACATCTGATTGAGTTTTACATTCAATTATTGCAGCATTTTTAATGAAAAAGACAAAAAAAGTTAATATTAAAATTTTTCTTGCATGTTTAGCGATCTCCTTAAATCTGTCAGACCAATTAGGATTATAATGAAGATGGAGCATGATGAACAGTCTTGTTGACTCTTCTATTACTTGCATCTGAAAATTCTGGAGTCGTCTACCATTTATAGCCTGTATGAGCCAGACACCCAGGAAGGAGACAATGTATGAAGCATTTGGAAACTGCGCTTCATACAAGGCTTGTGAGCTGCAAAGCAGCGCCTTGCACTGGTGATGGACCTAGCCAAGATGGAAGCTGAATATTGTCCAGGAAATTTACATAATGTAATTAGCGAAGACACTTTTGCTGGTTCTGGAAACAATTTGTCTTTCTCGTGACAAGCAGTATTCCCTTCTATCTTGCCGTTCCCCGCCATAATGGTGCAAATGTCTCTGATCCATCATTGACTGTTAGTTAACGAAGTCAGAAAAAAAATGTAATTTCTTAACAACACACACGCATATAAACACATAAATATGGATTCTTTTATTTTTTTAAATGTTGATGTAGAATATGAAAGGGTGGTTAAGACCTGGTGGCGTGGGGGTGATGGGGTGTGTTCAGTCCACAGCCTAGTCTGTATGGTATGTAATGTGTGTCTAGTTGTAGTTCCTTATGTGTGAAGTACAGGTGATATGTATCTGTTGGGTACATGTGGTTAATGGGGGCTTTGCCTCCATTGGTTGTTAAACCTGGTTCCTTCCTCCAGTGATATACAGCATTGAACAGTTCCTTGCTGTCCAATGAAGCACGTACTGTGCTAATGTACTGATGCACATCTGCTGTCTCAGGGTGAGGAGTATCCCTCTCCTCTGGTATTTTGGTAAACATCTTGTGTCTCTGAGAGTGCTGAGGGGCTTCACCTACTTTATATCTTCTGATACACTGCTTATGTTTTTCAGGAAACTGAGGTGCTGTGGTAACCTCGGGCAGCGAGGCAAGGCCTGGTGGGATTCAATGCCGCCCAGCCTGTTTCCCTGTACCTCATGGACAGTTCTATCAATCTGGTCTCCCCTGACAGGATGGTTGCCCTGTGGGCCTCTGAGGTGAGATATCCCACAGACACGGCATGTGTGATGAGGCAAGAGTGGTCCTTCTATGACATGGTTGCTTTCAGAGATTCTTTCTGTGTCCCCCTCTCGCCTTCTGTCCATTAATTCAGAAATAAGGGAAGTACCTTGTCATCGAGTGAAGCACCTGGGGCTCAGCTAAACACACCCTTACTAAGTGGGGACCAGGAAGGCTTATATAAGTGCATCCGGATCATGGGTGTTTTAAGAGTTAGGATGGGGATTTCTGAAGCAAGATGTGGGTGGATGAATCTGAGGCAGATTCATCCTCTTCAGGCCTGGACGTTTGGTCGGTGGGGCACCATGTGCACTGGTCGAAACGAAGTTTCTTTCTCCACAGTAAACTGAAACAGTCTTATTTAGCTCACGGTGGAAGCACCTTCAGCAGTCAGTGGGCCTGAAGTTCAGTCGGCCTTTAGCCCTATCTTTCTCCCTCTCTGTTCCTTTGAGGAGATGCACACTGGCCTACTCAATAATGCAGAGAAGGAAAGAAGCAGAGATTGGATTGGGAAAGACAAGTTTTTGCCAGCTCAGCTGCCGGTGCCACGGCTCCTTCACTCGGCCGCTGTGGTGCTGAACTCCGGCATGCTCTTGCTTCGCGCTCGGCCTTGGGCTGGCGGCTCCACCTCACTATCGGAGCAGGCCGCATCCTCCAGGTGGAAGGGGTTGACCCGCGGGCGAGACTTGAAAGTGATGACTGCCAGGCTCTTGGCCCGTTGCCTGCCCCAGCGCGGGTCGCTGCGCCTGCGCACATCTTGCTCCTCCGCCTCTGTAATGAAGTCCTGGAGCACAGTTCGGAAGAGTCGTGGCACCTCATGGATGTCTGGTTCAAACTCCAGCATGAGACGGCGGAACCTGGCAAAGAGCAGAAGGAAGAAGGGTTATTGCCTTCGACTGTCCTAAAAACGGTGTATGTGTAAACTCTGGACATAGGCAGTACTTAAGTTATAAAACAATATGTTCTACTGCACAAAGGCCCATAGTTATCCTTTTTTAGCGCCACATTTGCGTCATTTTTTGACTTACAAAATACAAATGTATTTGCGTCAAAAAGCGGCGCAAATGCGCCGCTAAAAAAAAGTATAAATGTGGACCAAAGTTTCTCTCAGAAGCCTATCAAGGGCTGCAAGTGTCGTGATTGCCGAATACCTAGGGAGTTTTAGGGGCCGTGGGGGGCATTACTTTGCATTACGCCACTGGGCTGTTTAATGTTGAATTCATCTCATACCTCTTTCACCCACAGCTTAACACAGTCTGTGTCCCTTTATCTCACTCTTGCAGGTTCTTGTTCATCTCTACTTCATCCCCTTGTCATTGTTTTCTTGTCTTTCTCTTTCCCTCTTTTTCCTCTTTTCTGCCTCTTCTCTGTGCTAAAGTCTGAAGATAAAAATTAAGGGACTAATTTATATTTAGGCGGATGGTCCGTCATGGGACGGAGTAAGTTACACGTCATGGGAACGGAGTAAGTTACTCCGTCCCCTTGGTGGAGAGACTGCCCACCTAATTCATAAATGACTACCAAGCAGGCAGTCTTTTATAAATGCAAAAAAGAAAAGTTATCAGGAATGTGCTCTCACTAGAGCTATTCTTGTGTCTGTTCTGCCTTTTGCTTGCATTATGTTTTGTAATTGGCTGAGTGTTATTTTGCATTGTGCATGTCAGCGAGCTGTTTTACCTTTTGCATGTTTTAACAGCATTTGAGTTTTAGCATTCAATGGTGGTGCATCAAGGTCCTTGTTTCTGCTGTCCTCCCCTTGCTGTCCTTCCTTCTCCTGTTGCTCCCACCTTCCACGCTGTCATCATGCTCTTCGTTGCTGCTGGCTTACTTGACTTTTTCCCTCACACTCCACCCTCTCATTGCCATTGTTTGTATATTTGTGGCACTCGCATAAGCAAAACTAATCACAGTGAGGGGCATAGAGGAATGGTGCTCTCTATCTCTAGTATTGTTGTTGATATATATATATATGTATATATATATATATTGACTTTACCAATGCTTATTTAGAAGTTTCAAGTGAAAGAAGATAGAACATCCAAGCATTAGAAACATTTGAAAACTGAGCAAAGCACCAAGGGACATATTTACAAGCCCCTAGCGCCTCGTTGCTCAATATTAGCATCATTTTTTTAAATTCTAATGTGGTGTTAAGGAGGTATTTTTGTCACGCCATATTTACAAAAGTGGCACAATGCATGTATTGCGCCACTTTGTAACAACCTTGCGCCACATTATGCCGACACCGGGCCTGCACCAGGCATAATGTATGCAGGAAAGGTATTCAGGTGCTAGCAGGCCTGCCAAATGCTCTGTGGGGTTGAATACAAATGTGGACCGAATCTTGCAGAGGTAAGTGTCGACGCGTTTTGGCCTCTCCAGTCTGGGCCTCATCAGGACTAACACGGGACAACACAGTCTCTTGATTGGACAACAGTCGGCATCTGAGTGTGGGGAAGTCCTACTCGGATGGCCCTTGCTTTATGAACGCCTTGCTTCACAGACGGTCTTCACACTACATGCAGATTCACTTCGGATCGCTCCCGCACAGGTGGTTGTACCCAATGCGGACTTGTGCTGCACATTCCAATGAGGTCCACCTCTGGATTCACGTTCATAAAGAAAGGACCATACAAGTAGGACTTCCCCACACTCAGATGCTGACTTTTGGCTCACACTGATAGGAACCTCAGGAAGAAATAGATAGGGTTCCTAAAGTGGTTTCTACAGGAACCTTCAATTATCGCTTTCAAGTGGATTACAACTGCAAAAGACTCGGAGTAACCTCTATCTCTTTTTTAAGAGATGAAGTAGTGGGACAACCCCACGTTGACAGATTGCCTGTATCCAAAATCTGTACAGTTCTGGTTTCACTCTGGAGCAGTTCTTGGTTTGTGAAATATATTGTCTTCAATGTTTGTGCTATGTTTTTTGAGAATTTAGACATTATTGCCATATAAAAAACCTTTTGTTCTACTGTCTGCCCTATGGAATCTGTATTTAATAAATTTTGGAAAGTAAATAATCCACGAAGAAAGCAATTATTACTCTTTCTTCTGAAATTCAGAATATCGATCCCGACCTCTTGACCAATCTTGTTTTGCACGATGTTTCAGAATACATCAGATTTAGGAAAGTACAAAAAAAGCACATTTTGTAGTTCTGAAGTGTGGTGGAAACCCATATTTGAAAACGACCAAAACAAATCCATACACTTGATGATGACATTTCCACATATTATCGTTTGTGGTATTGGTGCAAATGTGTGGGTTACTTCTATTGAAAATGTGTTGTCTGTAATAGCAGTGTGCTACCACACCATGCATACTCCACGCTATGCCACTCCACTTTACAGCACTCCACTCTACTCCACAACACTCTACTCCTCTCTACGCCCTTTCACTCTAGGCCACTCCACTCTACGATATGCCACACCACTCTATGCCCTTCCACTTGCAGATACTCTATGACATGCAACACCACTCTACTCCAGGCCACTTCACTCAGTGCCACTCACTCCATGACACAACCTTCCACTCTACGTGACTCTACTCTATGCTTCTCCATTCTAAGTGCCTCCAATCCACACCACTTCACCCACTCCACTCCAATCTGTCCTATTCTATCCCACTCCACTCCAGTCTACCCCAGTCCACTCTACATCAGTCTTCCCCATTCCACTACAATCTACCCCAATCTACTCCACTCCAATCTACCCCACTCCAATCTACCCCACTCCACCCAATCTACCACAATCCATCCTACTCCAATCTGCCACACGCCAATCCACTTTACCCCAATCTACCACACCCAATCCACCCCAATTTACTTTACTCTACTCTACCCAAATCTACCCCACTCCACTCCATTCTACATAATCCACTCCACTATAATCAAATCTACCCCTCAACTACAATCTACCCTAGTCTACCCCACTCCACTCCATCCCAAACTACCCCACTCCACCCCAATTTACCCACTTCACTCCAACCTACTCCACTCAACTCCAGTCTACCCACTCCTCTCCAATCTACCCCACACCACTCAATTTAACTCAATCAACTCCACCCCATTCCACTCCGATTTACCCCACTCTGCTCCGGTCTACCCCCAATCTACCCCACTCAACTCAACTACAATTTACTCCAATCCATACCTCTCCACTCCAATCTGCCCCACTCCACTCTAACCCACTCCAGTCTAAATAACTCTACTCCATTCTACCCCACTCCACCCCAATCTGCCCCAGTCCAATCAACCCCACTCCATTCCAATGTATCCCACTTCACTCCAATCTCCACCCCACTACAATCTATCCTACTCCACTCTACCCAATCTTCCTCAGTCTACCCCACTCCAATCCACTCCACTCTACCCCAATCCACTATCATCTATAATCCAATCTACCCCACTCCAACCTACCTCAGTCTCCCTTTTCGAATTTGCCACAATCTATCCCACTCCAGTCTATCCCACGCCAATCCACTCAAGCTACCCCACTCTAATCTACCCCACTCTAATCTACCCCACTTCACTCTATGCTACCACATTCTGCTCCACTCTATCCCAATCTACCACATATCACTTCACTCCACTCTAACCCACTCCCATCTACCACACTCAACTGAAATCTACCCCACTCCAATCTAACCGACTCCATCCCACTCTAATCTACCCAATGCCACCCCAATCTACCCCACTCCAGTCTGCCGCACTCTAATCTAATCCAATCCACCTGACCCCCCCACTCCAAAGTACCCCTTCCCACCCGACTCCATGCCACTAACTTTTTGCCATGCTGAATGGCCGCCACACTGGTATACAACATGGCTAAAACCCATTGCCAAAACAAATAGCTCTTGCATAGGCAAGGCCTATTGGCTTTGCCAATGCTCATCTACTAGTTCAAGGGAAGTTTAACCCGCGGCTGCCTCTCATTTACCTCTTCTATGCATACAAAGAAGATTATTTTTCTGCTTCCCTTCTTGTACCTCTTCCATGTGTACGAGCTTACTTTGGGTTGTTGTTGGGCATTCTCTTTTGTACTGGTTTTTATGTATCTTTGTGAGGGAGGCATGGACTGATTTTGTTTTTCAGTTCAATTTCTATATGTGATGGAGGTTCCATCGTTGCTGTCTTTACTGTATGTGCTTGGTGTGTGAGTGAAGCCTTACCGGGAGAAGAGGGATGTGTTTATGTCTGGGTTGTATGTGTGTGAAAGAAAGACACAATTACGTATAGGCTTGTGTTGCTTCTGTATCTGCCATATGCATCGTATTCGAGGGAAGCATGCTTTGCCACAGTAAATGCTGCAGACATTCTATTCTGTTCGAGATAAATGTACTCTGCGGTTCATACTTTACCTCTTCTGTTTATGTGTAAAGCTTGCTACTTTGTGTGAGGGAAGCTTCCTCTACTACTGCCCGCGCCGTGGCTGTTCTGGGAATAATGAGAGGATGCAATGACTTCACAAGTTCACCACCTCTGTGGTAATGGTGTTTGCCCTCTCGTGATGAGACTGTTGTCAGGATGCACTCCTTACCGCAATATGGCGGGGCCACACTGGGAAGTCTTAATTTTGGCGCAGATGTCCCGGAGCTGAAGCATCTCGCCAGGTGCCAACTCAAACACCTGCCGTGGCTGTGAGGCCAGCCATGTGTAGTCCACGCTGCCGTTCTTCCCCTTACGGACTTCTTGGAGCCGTTCCCGCTGCAGCTTGTCTGCCCGTTTCAGGTGCGTGCTGAGCTCCAACATAAGTGTCTCTGTGACCAGCTCCCCGCTGCTCCGTGGTGGCGGCGCCACCCCCTCCTCATTCCAGCCAAACAATGCTGCCAGAAACATGGCTTCTGTGACTGTGGAGAAAAAAACAGGCATGGCCCTTAAAACCAAAGGGCTAAGCATAGGATTGACACATTTGCTTAAAGTAAAAGCTGGAATGTAATCTTTTTTCTGCATGAAAGAAACACACCCCTTTGGAGCCTGCTTTTTAGGTCTCAGCCTACCAGACAGCGCACCTGTCTGGTTTGCTACAGTCATCTTGGGGACTTTCAGAAAGTTGACCTAGGAATGCATTCCGCCTGTTGATTATCATTGGCTTTCTGTTCTGTAACTCACATTTTCTGGGTTTCTATTTGCTGGCTTCATTTGTTAGACTATCCAGTGCGAGTCTGTCCCTCCCTTACTCACACCGTATTTACAGTGTTGTTTCATACACTACTTTCTGTAAACAGGCCTTTAAATCTTGTTCTTATCTTGTCACATTTGCTGTGTTTACAAAAAAACAAGGTCAAATGTAAAGCTGTTTTTTCCAGGGAGACTTCTGTTTCTTTCTCTGTCTTCAAAGTGAGAGATTTTATGTGACAATCTTGCTGAGTAGCCATGTAAAAAGAGAAGAGATTTTTTTTCCAGCACACAGCAAAAAAATGAACTATGCTGATGTTTCAGAATGTATTAGAATTAGTACAAATGGAGCACGCTTTGTGTAAATCTGAAGTGTGGTGGAAAAAAATATTTGAATACAATCAAAACACATCAATACACTAGGTGATGGCATTTGCACACATTATCGTTTGTATCCAATAAAAACGTATATTGGTGCAAATATAATGCTTATTTCCATTTGAATTTGTTTCTGTAATGGCGGTGTGCTATCACACCATGCATATTCCACACTACACCACTCTACTCCACTCTTTGCCCTTCCACTCAGTGCCACACCACTCCATTCTACAACAGTCAACTCCACTTTATGACATGCCACTTCACTCTACCTCCTCCACTCTAAGACAATCTGGGACACGCCATGCCACTTGACTCCACTCCACTCTATGCCCCTCCACTCCACACCACTTAATGCACTCCACTCCACTCCACTCCAGTGTACTCCAATTTACCCCACCCTTCAATGCAATCTACTCCAATCTACTCCACTCCACTCCAATCTTGCCCACTCCACTCTACCCAATATACTCCACACCACTTCAATGTACCCCACTTCAGACTAACCCACTTCAACCTACCCCACTCTAACCCATTTTACCCCACTACAACGCAATCTACCCCACTCCAACCCAATCTACTCCAATCAACTCGAACCCAATCTACTCCAATCCACTATGATCCAATCTACCCAACTCCACTACAGTATACCCCACCCATCTAAAATCTACCTCACTCCAATCTACCCCACTCCACTCTACCCCAGTCTATCCCACTCCACTTCCGTCTATCCTACTCCACGCCATACTACTCCACTCTAATCCAGTCTACCCCACTACACTGAATTTAGCCCAATCAACCCCACTCCACTGTACCCCACTCCATCCCCGTCTACTCCACTCAAATCTACCTGACGCTGCTTCTATTTATCCCAGTCTACCACACCCCAATCCAATCTACCTCAATCCATTCCACTCCAATGTCCCCAATCCAACTCACTCCAGCCTACCCGAATCCATTCCAATCTACCCGAATCCATTCTAATCTACCACAGTTCAATTTAGCCCACTCCTTTCCAATTTACCCACTCCACTCCAAACTTTACTACAATTGATCAAACTCCATCCACTCTATTCTATCCCACTCCAATCTAATACACTTCACCACAATCTACCACAATCTACCCCACTCCAGTCTACCATAATCCACCCCACTCCAATCCAATCCATCCCACTCCACATCAATCCAGTCTACTCCACTCAAATCTACCACACCCCACTCAAATCTACCCCGCTCCATTCCACTATAGCCCACTCCACCCCAATCTACCATACCAAAAAATAAGAAATAAAAATAAAGAAAACAAACACCTCTTTCCTACGGGCGAAGACGGGTTTGTCTCCTCTGTTTTCTTCCCGGAAGCACACAGCCTTCCAGACTTCCCTCCAATCATGACGCTGCTGTCACCAGCATGACAGCAGTGCTGTGATTGGTGTGAGCGCCCTGCTTCAGTGCTCACAGAGAGAGTGGCACCCTGTGCACTTTCTCCTCCCGGCGGTTCAATACAGCCAGGTGGAGAAATGCAAAGTGTGCATGTCTGTTGGCTGGCCGAGCACGGCCAGCCAAACAGACATGCGCTCTCATGGTGCACCAACCACTCCTCCCTCCAGCCCCGCACTAACCTGGAACACCGAAAAATGAAACAATAATAATAATGATTCATTATTATAGTTCTATTTTTCCTTCTGCTGAAAGCAGGGGGCAACTCTGTTCTGCCTTAGCAGAGGAGCTGCCCATGGTCTACTCCACTCCAGTCTATCACACTCCACTCAAATCTAACACGCTCCAATCTACGGCACTTCAATCTACCGCACTCCACTCTTCCCCAACCTACCCCACTGCACTCCAGTCTCCTCCAGTATATTTCACTCCACACTACCCTGATCTACTCTGCTTCAATCTACCCCACTCTGATCTACCATACTCAAATCCCCCCAGTCCAATCCAGTCTACACCACTCCACCCCAATTCAATCTACCCTATCCCCCACTCTAATGTACTCCACTCCAATCTACTCCACTACTCCACTCTTCCACAATTTACCCCAATCCACCCCAGTCTACCACACTCCATCCCAATCTGCCCAGTACCACTCCAGTCTACCCCACACCACTCCAAACTATCCCACACTACTCTAACCTACCCCACTCCCCGATCTATCCCACTCCACTACACCGCACTCCACTCTACACAAATCTACCCTCCTCCACTTCACTCCAATCTACCCCACTCTAATGCACCCCACTCTGCTCCGATCTAACCCACTCCACCTCATTCTACCCCACCCCAATCTACTGTACCTCATCCTACCCCCACTTCACCCCACTCCACCCTGCCCCACTGCAATCTATGCTACTCCAATCTATTCAAGTACAATCTACCCCACTTCACTCGAGTCTACCCCACTCTACTGCACCCTACTCCAAACCAACCCAGTCCAATTTTCCCTTTTCACTCTACCCCCTCCAATCTACCCTACTCTAATCCACCCAGTCTACCCCAGTCCATCGTAATCTACCCCACTACATTCCACTCTTCACCAATCTATCTCACTCCACTCTCGACTCCACTGCAGTCTACCCAACTCTATTCTACCCAACTCCACTCCAATTCACCTCACTCCACTCTACTATAATCTACCGCAATCCATTCTACCCACTACAATCCACCCAATCTACCCCATTCTACTCTATTCTACCCCAGTCTACCACACTCCATTCTACTCTAACCAAGCTACCCCTCTCCACTTCACTCCAAACCACCAGATGCCACTAAATTCTACCAAACTCACTTCACCCAAATCCACCCCACCCCACTTCACCCTAAACTAACCTACTCCAATTTACCCCATCCAATCCACCCCACCCCACTCTACCCAGCTCACCCCATATCTACCCCACACCATTCTATCCAACTCCACTCCAACCTACTCCATTACAATCTACCCTACTCCATTCTATCCAACTCCAAGCTAGTCTACACCAGTCTATGCCACTCCACCCTAATCTACCTCACTCCACTCCGATCTACCCCACGCTAATCTACCCCAATACACTGTACTCCACTCTTCCCTTATCTAACCCACCCCACTCCAATCTACCCCACTCCACTCCACCTCAATATACCCCAATCCAATCTACCTTACTCCAATCTACCCCATTCTCATCTAGTCTACTTTAATCTACCCCACTTCTCCCAAATCTACCCCACTTCAATTTACTCCACTTCAATCTACAATGCTAATCTATTCAACTCCCCCACTCCAATGTACCCCAATCCACCCAACTCATCTATGCCAATCTAACCCACTCCACTCTACCTCCATTCTACCCTATTCCACTCTACCACAGTCTATCCCAGTCCAATCCACCCCACCCCACTCCGCACCACTAACTGTTAGCCATGCTGAACAGCAGCCACACTGGTGTACAACATGGCTAAAACACAATTGCATAGGCAAGTCCTATTGGCTTTGCCAATGCTTGTTTAGCATATGTCACTGCATATACATACACTCTCTAACACTCTCTCCCTCCCACACACAAATTATCTCCCTTTCTTTCTTATAGGTCAGGAGATCGACAGAGCAGCTGTAGGACAGACCTATTGCTAGCAATATACATAGAGTGGATTTTGGGTTTGTCCCTTCAATCATTGGCTTTTTCTGCCAGCTTCTTTCAGCCATTAGCTTGCGAGATTATGTTACTCATATCTTGACTCAGTGCGGTGCAGTAATATTAACTCACCTAACTCAATTGGCTGTTTCCGTGTCCTTCCACATCCACAGGAGTACTGGCATTAAACTGGATGAGGGGCTACTTTACCACTACCTCATCTATCAACTCCTACTTACTACCTCTCATGTGTCACAAACTAATGTGCTATTGCTGCATGCCTTGGCACATTAAACTCTTGCCTATTGGCTTTGCCAGTGGTTGTTTCTTACATGCTACCGTATGTCATATTCTTCCCAATTAATAGTGGTATTGATGGAAGTTAGGGTGTCAATGTGTGAGACACGGTTTCTACGTTCATCACACTGCAACTCGGTGACGACCCACTATCACACAGTGAGCTGGAAACCCTTCCACACAATAGGTTTCCAGTTCAGAAACTAAGGCTCTGCACAGTTGGGCCCAAATTAAAACTTCACCAGGACATGGGGGAAGGCTCCAGGTGATAGCATTCTTGCTGTGGGAGAGGTTGATGGGACTGTTTGGGCAGTGCAGGGGATCTAAACCTCAATTCCCCATGGGACCACCACCCTGTTCAAGACCCAGCCCCATCTTCCTGTATGCTTCCACAGTGCAAATTAATCTAAGATTGGCACGCCTAAAAATTAAATATAATTTGTGATGCATAGCCAATTTGTTTTCCTTGCCTAATTGAAGACAGGATGCATCAATTCCATCAATTACTGCAGCCTTGGTATCATCTTACACCTCTTTTTGAACTCATTTGTCTTTCTTAGAAAAGCGTGACAATATTTATCACTAGGCCAACTTGTGAAATGGCTGTATCTTTATTTCCTCGAATGTCTTGCTGAGACTTGAGGCAAGCAGTGTCCTGCAGCGCTAACTTGTAACGCTCACACCAGTGCATAACTCTGACAGAAGGCATTACTGACTGCCCTTCAAGTGGTGGAGTTACGGGGGGCTGTATGAGTTTGCTTCACTAATCAAAGATCTGTTTTGCAGTAAAAAGCTTTTCTGCTGTGTCTCCAGAGAAAGGCTAACAGCCAATCTAACAGGCTCTAGTAAAGTTGACTAGATTGAGCAATGTAAATAAATTTACTCCTATGAAAATCCAGACGATGGGGCAACTCAAAATTTGCACACCATGACCGCCAAGGGAACTAACGAGCTTCTGTTTCACATAAAATCACCTTAGGTGGCAAATATATGCCACCTTTACATTTTAAATGTGGGCGGTGCATTCCTTTTAACAGTGCACGTTTACTGAGATCAGAACCCACGCTAATACTTTCAAGATATATAGTTAAGTTTGCTGTACAGGGTCTCAAAATATTCCCATCTCTCTCCGTATTTCAATCACGCCACATTGCCACTCCAATGCATCAATTTGACAATCAGATGAATTCTGGGAGTTGCAGTCATAGTTTGCTTCCACAACACTCTGTTGTCCTGATTCCATGGCTAGATTGTGTTTCTGAATTCATGACAAGCATCAAAAAGCAAAACAAAATGATAGGCTGGATGAGTTACTCAGACAGGGAATTGGAGAAAGTGCTTCTGTTTTCAAGAATCCACTGCCTAATTTGTGCATGCGCTGGGCATTGGCTCTCATTTTTAGGGCCTGGGACTTCTGTTTCTTCAATTGATTCTGACCTAAAGCAAGAGGAAGAGAACGATAGGAAAACAGCGACAAGGAAAAAGAAAGGTTCAACCTGCATGGGGTGAAATAAAAAGACCCAAAGAGGAGGGCCGTGGGAAAAAAGCATGAGATGGAATCAAAACTAGGCAATCCTGGAAAAAGATGGGGCCCCTGTATTTTTCTTTTTACTACTTACGCGCTGAGTTTAACTGACAAACCAGATAATAATTTGTAACAGAAAAGCACAAGACTGGAAACGAGGGTGGCTCGAAGGAAGCAAATTGTGTTTCGAGCAGAGAAGGTGTCATAGTACTGAAAAAGGTTGCCGTGGTTAATCTTATGAAGGCAACAGGGGTAAGACAAGAGCTTTGTAATCAGGGATCCTTAACTCTTCTCCGCGAATTGAGGATTAGGTGAATTAGGCAGATACAATTACATCGATGTCGACATGTATCTGGGATCATATGGTGTGTCCCTCCCTGTAATCCTCTGAGCTGAGCATGGTACAGGACAGGGATTAGACATTCACAGACATGCCACCCTGTCACCCAATGAGCAGGAAATGTGGCAGCGATGCCTGAGAGCTGCAAGCACCCCTGGAAATGCCCTAGTACAAGAGCTTTATCCATGTGCCACAAGTAATGTATCCAGTAGAGTTTTGTGGCTCTACCTATCCAAGATATTTTGATAGGTTAAAATAATTCATTTGCAGAACAATATTTAAAATATATTGGTTAAAACCCCTTTAGTTGGCAACTCTGACGAGAACGTTATTAAATAAACCGATACTACAGGTTCTGAGTGTTGCATAGGGGCATTATTTCTCCACAGCATCGAATCATGCATTTTATATACGAAAACTGTGTGATGTTCCCTTGGAGGTGCTTTTATTGAAAATAGTTTGAGGAATCTCCTCGCGACGTGAGATGACCGCAAGCCTGCCAGAGAATTTCCCTTGAATTGTAAATTGACAGTGCAGCACTTAGATCATGCAAGCCACAAATTACAAGATTAGCTTTATGGGATAAATGTTGCTCACTTTACAAACGAACCTGCCTTTCACTATCATTCATTCATTCATTCATTGTTCATTATGACCATTATTACAAGTTAAGGGCTACCTGTGCAAATAAACGTTTGCACAGGGATTGTATTTACGATTTGTGTGATAATTATCACACCCTTGCAGTTTTCGCTTGATAAATTCCGCAGGTCAAACGTGCAGATGCTTATCAGCAGAAGAGGCCTGTGAAAAAGGGAAAATGTGGAATTCAGTGAGTTAAATACAGATTTTACTTGTTATCCCTCATTTTCATGGGAAAAACTCGGAATGTGGTAAATACTTCACCATGATTTAGTGTGAGACATTTCGTTTTTAGGTCACAGCCTACCACACAGCACAGCTGTGTGGAATGTGAAAGGCATCTTGGAGAGTTTCAGAAAGTTGATCTGGGAATGCATTCTGCCTGTTGCTTGCAATTGGCTTTGTGTTTTGTAACTCACGTTCTCTGACTGACCATTTGCTGGCTTTATTTGCTTTAGACTCCCCAACTCGAGTTCGTACATCTCCACGCCAAAGTTGTGTTTACAGTATTCTTCCACAAACTCGTTTTCTGTAATAAAAAGGCCTGTAATTCTTGTTCTTACCTCATTACATTTGGCGGGCATTCAAAGATTGAGGTCCTATGTCAAGCTGCGTCTTTGAGGGAGCCTGGTGTTTATTTTGCTTTCGGCTGACCTCAAAGTGAGAGTGCTTACAGGAAAGCGGAATGTAGCATACTTTCTCCATGGAGCCTTCTTGTGCCCTTATTCTTAACATTTTATTTTAGACACAGCCATCTTGTTGAACCTGCCCCTTTTAGCAGGGTTGCACCCAATTTTGCATTCCTCTTCCTGTTTTTCTGACCTCTTTTTGTTGGCTCTAGGACTCTGAGCACGTTATCAATGCTAATCTGTGCATGTGCTCTCCCTCCAAAAACCTGGTATAATTGGCTCACATCTGTTTGACTTATTTGATTTATCTGTAAGTCTTTTTAAGTGGTATACCATATATCCGGGGTCTGTAAATTGAATGCTAGTGGGGCCTGCAGTGCAGACTGCGTCACTCACAGAAGTAACATTTCAAACTTGTCTCAGGCCTGCCACTGCAGTGACTGCATGCGCAGTTTACTGCCACAATGATTTCACAAGTTAAACTACTTGCCAAGGCTGGAACTTCCTTTTTACTACATCTAAGTCACCCCTACGGTAGGCCCTAGATAGCCCTATTGGCAAGGTGCTGTGTATGTAAAAGGTAGGACATATATCTTTATGTGTTACATGGCCTAGTAGTGGAGTGGCAAACAACCTAGTTTCTCATTACTGTGAGTGCTGCTCCTCTCATAGGATTGCATTGGAAATGCCCTGACATATGTCGAAGTGGTATCTTCTGATCTATGAGGAATGGTGTAGACATGTTTAGTATGTTTGGAATGGTAGTGAGAAATCTTGCTTATTGGTGTAGGTGGATTTTTTATTACCATGATAGAAATGGCACTTTTAGAAAGTGGGTATTTCTCTGTGCTTATAACTAGTATTTTTGCAGCCTGACTCCAATCCACATCAGGGGCATAATGATAGCTCCACTTGGTGCATACTCACAAGAAATCCACAACACATGAATGGCTGGGTGTGACAGAAGAGGCATCTGCATATTGATTGTCTTCCTGGGCTGGGGAGAGAGAGAGAGTCCTTCAAACCTTACATGTGCATAGGCTATGTCATGTCCTCACACGATGGACTGACTACCCCCTATAGATGTCTGGGGACAGGGCTGGGTTGAAAGTGTGTTGTGCTCCACGTGAAAGGTCTATTTTGAAGTTACTCCCTAAACAAAAGTATTTCTGAGTATAAGCCGAGGAGCTGTAGCCAGATGGACTCCTGGATTGCATAAAGGACTCATCTGCACTGCTGTTGTTTTATTGACCTGCTGCCTGTTGTCTACTGGGTGGCCCAAAGGACTGATCTGGATTGCTTTTTTTCTTGTTGCCCTGTGCCAGTCTGTTCCCTGACTTGGCTCCTGTTAAAACAGAGACACATGGGGAAGACACTGATGGATGCTGTAGGGACTGGACAGTAGATGCCGCTGGAAGGACTCGCCAGGAACCGCCTTGGGACTGGCATGCTGTTGTGTTGAGCTGTGACGTACTAGGTCACTAGAGGTACTGCCACTTCTTCCTTTTTGCTGGCCTGCTTGCCTGGGCACTGCATCCTTGAGCCCCTTCAGCTGCCTCCAGAGACTGGTTGGTGTGCCCCATTTCCCCCACTGCATTTATGTGTCTCTAGCACTTCACTTTTGTCTTAAAACAGTGCATGGAGAGCATTTTATTTTTTTGTCTCACACAGCACGTGAGGAGCGCTTCCTTGTCTGTCTGCCTGGGTACATGGAGCACCTGTGGACTCAGTGTGTGTGGACTCCCACCCTCCCTGAGGCAGGAAAAGTGGACAGGAGCCCGCTGGCAGCCTCTCCTCAAGCGCGAATGGAGCACACATCAGTGGTGCCCCTGGGGCACAAGCAGGCACCCTCTTTGGTGCTTTCACCATCACTGCCCAGGAGATTGAACTGCCTGCCTGAGGTGGAGGGGGAAGAGTGCAGCCCAAGGAAGACTCTGCCAGCTGCTGCTTGTGCCTGCGGATGCCAGAAGGACATTGCGTTGGGTCGGACAAGACCGCACAGCGTCCAGCCCCAAGGTACCAGAGAGAGCAGCTGCACTGAGTGGAGACAGACAGCTGCTGTACCAAGTTGAGTGGTTGAGGGCGGGGACCAACCAAGGTCTCCGCCAGGAAAGGGGGGGGAGTGCCTGTCTTTCATAACTCTGCGGCAGGTTGAGAGGGAGCCCTCATCAGAGGTCCCTGCCCTGCCAGGATCCAGAGCACAGGAGTCAGTGGCTTTACCGCAAGGACGCAGGTGCGGCAGTGTGGGCACAGTAAACAGGACAAGGTGGCGACCCTCGATGGAGGTCCCCGATCCTGCTAAGTGTTCTTGAGAAATACTGTACACAGTGTGAGAGGAGCACAGGAGTTCCTGTGCAAACAGGTTTTGATTCCAATTACCACACCATCTAATAGAGGTGCAAGGGCACCTGATCTATGTGTGTGTGTTGATGGATGGACAAACCAACATCCTGAGTGGTGTACGATCACCATAGTAAGGATCTAGGGACTACAGGGATGCTTTTGTATATCTTATGTGTTTGCTCTCCCAAATCTACTTGCTGCATTTCAGAAACTGATGGCAGAATAAGTGTTGTTTCTACCTTATATAGGGTAACATATCTCTTTCAGGATCTGCGGGGCAGACATGGGGGGAGAGTGTAGTGGGCTTAGGACACATGCCATGCGGAGCTGCTCTTTAGTACATGTGCTTGTTCCTTTTATTTGCATGCATGATAAGGTTTATATGACTAAGGCAATAAGGGAATGTTTCACTCTATGTCCATTCATGGTCAAACGTGATGATCTGACAACTGCTTGTTTAGCAGAGTACTAGTAACCCATGTGATGATCTGACAATTGCTTGAGTAGCAGAGTACTACTGATTCATGTCGTTTTTGGTCTAATGATGTTTTGTGTAATACAGTATATTTTATATAACTTGTGGAGTTTTCTCTGTGGTGTATTTATTGTGTCACTAGTATTGTGTACATTTTGCAAACACTTTACACATTGCCTTTGGAATAAGCCTGGTTACTCATGCCAAACTACCAAGGGGTTGAGCTGGGGTTATCTTAGGTGTTTAGCTCTCTTGCCCTGATTAGAGTGGCGGTCGCAGCCTGGCTGAGGTGCCTACCCTACCCAACCAGGAACTCCTTTTCTAACACATCTCTAAAGATATCTTGTTCTTTAGCTGCAGAAAACATCTGTCTTTCATTTCAGGGTCATGAAGTTTCCTATTGGCATTGTCAGAGTGGGTGAAGGCTTTTAACATCATGTTTGAAAACTATTACTTACAAAATAAAATCTTGACTGATTTAGTCTGATGTACTAGTACTACTAAGATGAAGCAGTTCTGCATGTGAAGGAACTACATAAAAAAAAATTGCAAAGACTTTTTCATGTTTAACACGTTTTTCTGCAAAATGTCCTTACAAATGAAGGTAGCTCAAAAGTTAAGTGTGCAGGATACCCTTGTTACTTGCTTTCTTTCACATTGATTAACTTGTAAATAAATGCTTGTCTGTTTTCAATGGGGGGCTGCATGCAAAGTTCATGAAGGCGTTTGTGGACCGCACTGATTTAGTATGATGTACTAGTACTACTAAGATGAAACAGTTCTGCATGTGAATGAAATAGTTTTGGGGAATTTTTGCAGAGACTTTTTTCATATTTGACACATTTTTTGGAAAACTCCTGTTCTTTGGTGAGTCTATTTAATTTGTGAAACTGCCTTTTTAGGAACAAAGTACAAAACCACATTTCAAGCTCACCTTCAGCCTAACATATGGTGATTTTCTGCAATTTACACTGTTTATGGCCTATTCACTGTCAAGCACAGGATAAGATATTTTCAGAGGAAAGAACAAGCCACATTGTAACACAATTTAACGAAGCTTGCTTTCCACTTTGATGTGTAAAGCATATGCTTTATGTAAAACATCTGTGGCAACTCATTTTGGAGAGTTGGATAAGTGTAAATGCACTTTTTATGCATGTTTTGGTGCTTATCTTTAGCTGGTTAATAATTATGTATTCCGTCTGCAACTGTGCCTTTTTCAGAACACATACATTAATGGATATAAACGATTTCCTCATTTGTCTTTGCAGGCACTAGGCTCATGATTTGAATGGTAGAGTGGGTGCAGTGGCATAGCAGCAAAAAGGTCTAGGAAACCCACTGAACACCAATTACTGCTATATTTTACTATTAAACAAGCAGTCAAAAGGGCAATTACCTTGCAGGCACTACAGCCATGAGTTGAATGGTGCAGCAGGTGCAGTGGTTCAGGGGCCAAAAGGTCAAGGAAATACACGGAACACAGATTATTGGTATATTTGTCTACTGAACAAGCAGTCACAAGTGCAGTTGCCTTGCAGGCACTAGGGTCATGATTTGAAAGGTGCAGCAGGTGGAGCAGGTGCAGCGGCACATGAGCCAAAAGGTCTAGGAAACCCAATGAAAACCGATTATTGCTATACAAGAAGTCACAAGTGCAATTACCTTGCAGGCACTATGCCCATGATTTGTATGGTAAAGCAGGTGCAATGGTACACGGGCCAAAAGGTCTAAAAAAAACACTAAATACCAATTATTGCTATGTTTTACTGCTACCTCAACACGGAACCAGCTATGGATGATATCTCCCCCCTCTCTAGCCACCGTCTGCCATCCCAGTGTTCCCCGTGGCACAGTGTGAGCACATCCTCCTCCAACATCGTCACCCCGCTTCCTGACCCTTCCTCTCACCCCTCACGGGCTTCCCCCATTCCAGGTTTCCTTTTCTCCTCACCTAGGACACTGGCACACCTTAAAAATTTATGGAACACATTTTTTTTTTACAGTACAGGCAGTTTTTATTAAAAGTATCTAAATGTTCCATAAAGTAGTTCAGCGTTTTATAAGAGTACAAGTTATATTGTACAAAGGTAGTTTTTTGTGGCACCAGGGAGATTACATGATTTGGCCAGGATCACAGGATGTTGAGCTGATGCCGAAGCTTGAACTCTGTACCCCAAGTGGGCATCTCTTTTTGTTACTTCACATCTTTATTATAATCATCTGCAACATATACAAAAATCATTGACAAAGACAGTATATTTTGCATAGGGGAAACTTATTGGCCTTGCCAATGCTTGTGCTTCATTATTACATGTGATATGATATTGAAATAGATATCTTGAGGATGTGCGCTGTACGGAAATTTCAATAACTGAGTTTGCTAAAATGTCCATGTAGAATAGATATACAGTCTATCCAAATGGTGCATATAACGGACTTGCCTCTTACTTCTGTATTGGCATTGTCAGGTTGGGTGGAAGCATAAACATTTCAAAATTCATTTTTGAAAATTATTCCTTAAAAAAATATTTGCAATATTTTGCAATGATTTAATCTGATATACTACTACTAATACTACGAAGAGGAAACAGTTCTATGTGTAAATAAAATACATTTTTGGAAATTTCGAAGAGACTTTTTTCATAATTTACATGCTTGTTGCAAAATGTCTCTAAAAATGAAGGTGGCCCAAAGGTTAACTGTGCAGGATACCCTAGTTACTTGCTTTCGTTCACATTGATCAACTTGTAAATAAATGCTTGCCCGTTTTGAACAGGGGCCTCACGCAAAGGACAGGAGTACGCTTGCAGCCCCCAGACTATAGATCTCCAGGGGCGTTATAGTATAGATTATACAGTGCAGCGCTGGCTTCAGTTCAGCATAGCTGCAAGTAAAAAAAATGCTATACCTCAGTCAACAAGGGCTGTGTCATGAACCTTTTTATCTTTACTTTCAGCCATTTGCAGAATGTCTAAAAACATTGGCCAAGCCAATAGATCTCGCATAGGCAAGACCTATTGGCTTGGCCAGTACTTGTTTTGAGTGCATTGGGGTGTCCACGGTCAGGATGACCCATAGGGCAATCAGACAGCACCAAAAAGGCTGTTTTTGCAGGACGGTGACTGAGTTGTTTTTTGTTTGTTTGTGGGCTTATTTAATGTTGATTCCCCTGATATTACCACAAACACTACCTGCAGCAAACACAAATGTATGACGTTTCAAATATGTTGCAAAACACCTAGAATGAGTATCTTTAGAAGCTGAAAAATGCCCTGATTTACAAATGTGGCTCACTTTTTTAGCTAACTGATTTGTTAAAGGGAGACACTTTTATTTCGGTTCCAGTCAGACCCAGGGGCTGACACTTTCCAAAAAAGGGCGAACTGAGAGGTATGGCAAAGCAGTCCTTTCCCGGGAGATGACCATCATTTTACGAGCATCAACAGGCCTAGTCTAAATATAGGACCTGTCTTTCTGCGCCTAAGAAATCACAGAGGCCATTCAATCAGATTCACGTCGCATGCCAATCTATATCAGTGTTTCTAGGCAAGGCTCATCAGTCTGCCAAAATTTAATAAAGTTTCCACACTAACTACTTCAGTTTAACTTAATGAATGGCTGTCAAAGACCATAGGGCAGACATTGGCCCTCATAAATTTGTCGGACTATGGTTGGATATTTATCACACAAGTTATTTACCATTAATTGGAATGAGACCACCTGAATTGAAAACTTTCCTCACCTTCCAAAAATGTATTTCTCTTTATTATTTTAACGAGATCACCCTCCAAACCCACTAAAGCTCACCCTCCATGGAGACTGAAAATATGAAGAGCTGTTTCTTTAGATGCGTGCTAGAGTAAATGACTCCATCCCCATGGTGAAGAGACCGGCTACCTCATTTAAAAATGACCACCACACAGGCGGTCATTAATAAAAGCATTGCCATAAGTCAGAGACCTACAGGCCTTTTGGATTTACCTGCTTTCTGATTGCCTTATTAACAATGTTGCCTGTGGCAATACTAGCCAATAGATAATGGCACCAGACCTCCGTGCACATGCTGTTCTTTAGCCTTCAAAGTTAGCTGTCTGGTTCGCTTCCCAGACAAGCCCAACAATTTTCGTCACTGCATGCCACTTTTTTAGGTAGTTGCCATACCAATAATGACTAAAACAATTTTTCTTTGCAACCTTGATTGCTATATTGCATCAGGTGAATATTTGTAATACCCTTCCCAAGACCCCCAAACCCAACCCATCTAAACCCTCATTGCCAAGGATCTTTCATACTTACCATGGGTGACTCTCGCTGATTCTAGGTTTGGAACAGAACATATGAATTAATTGACAACCATAATGAGAGGCTAAATGTTAGTATTACGTTTAGAATCGGTAAATCCCATACCGAGGAGACAGACACCATTCTTCCAACCCTAATCCCAGAGAGTTTATACCTTCCTACTGGGCTCAGTTGGAACCTTGGCCCTTGGGCTTTTTGTCACCATTTCTCAGGGATAGTTGGATGAGAATCAGCAGTGTTATCCCAAAACAATATTTCACTGAAAGTGGATTATTAAAAAAACACAAGGACTTTCATATGTATAAATATCAAACTGTCCACAGTTTGTATCACCCATGAGCTATGTGCACTCTGTAGTTTATTATGCAAACGCTAATGTATGAATACAGTGATGTGCAAAATCTGTTGCCTCAATACAGGGCTGTGCACAATCAGCAGCCCTTATGTTGGGCTGCTTAAAATCTGCGGTCCAAATATTTTCTGTGCATGCAATGCACAGAACATTTTCTGTGCAATCAGCCACCTTCTCAGGGTTGTCCCAAATCCTTCAGCCCCAGCTCTGCTTATACCAGAGTACCTCCTACACAGGCGAACAGTGCAATAGCCAATCACAGTAACTGAAAATCTCGTCCTCTGCACCCCCATCAGTGACTACTGAGCACCTTGCACATTCAAACGGGAGCAGCCCACAGTCTCTCCTTTACTGTTGGAGAACTGTCATCAACCCCTCCTGGGGTTCTAATGAACTGTTTCTATATATTTAAATTATTTGTCTTTGAGACTGATCTCTCCAGCCAAGCATTGTATCTTTGAGATGCCCAGCTAAAGGTGGACGGCCACGCGGGGCATTGGCCTGTTTCCCAGCTGCAGCCTGTGAAATGAAACTTAGCTCCAATGACCGTTCACATGCCAGAACTGTGAATGACTGCAGTAGATGATTAGAATTCTTGCAGCTAATTGAAAAAGGTTGTACTACGTTACAACACAAGCATTTACCAGGCATATTTTACAACGCATGCATTTACCACACATCTGCGTTACCAAGCATACATCTACCACGCAGGTAAGCATAAATAAAGTCTAAATATATATATATATATATATATATATATATATATATACTCACACACACATTTTTTTTTATGTTTTCATAAATTACTTTTATTTTTATTGGGGGTAATCCTCCAAACGCTCCTGTACTAATAACCCTTACCACCCTATGCCCCTACCCATCACAAAACCCCAACATACCCTTCCCATGCTATACCAGTACCCACCCATATAACCCAAAAATACCCATACCACGCAATACCCCTAACATCTGTGAATCTAGGAGGAAATAAAAAATAAAAAAAAAAACAAGCTCGTTCTCCCACGCTTGTTTACATTTTAGCACCCCGGTAGGCCATTTGCCAAGAGCTAATTTAAATACTAAGTTGTATGAGGGGCTCACACAACCCTCCTCACCATGGCCAATATCGGCCCAGGGGACTATTACCTCCCCCGGGGCAAAGCCAACAAATAAAACTCCATGGTCCTTTACAGACCCAGGGACCACCACCTCCCTGTGGCTTCGCCAAATTTAGAATGGGGAGGGAGGCCATGACCCCCAACCCGGGACAGTTTTCAGCCCCGGAGACCACCTCCTCCCTGGAGTCATTAATGGCCCAGGGGACGGCCAACCCCCAGGGCCAGCTTCCTAAGTCTTAAAGGGCCCACACGTTGGACATAGTTGTTTTCTGTCCCTTGGTGGGAGCTTTGACAGCTCCCAGCAGGGCGGGAGCAGGAAGACTACTCCCTCCGTCTGGAAGTGGACATTTGATCTGTTTACCGTTAAAATAGATGAAAGAATTGCTCCAGCCTGAGGAAGCAGCATTTCTTGCTGCCCCCTGCATGTGGGAGCAATGCCGGCTTCCACTGGGGCATTAAGGCTCTCCCAGGGGTCCCTAACACTGCACACTGAGTTCCCTGGATAGGGCCAGAGCACCCAGCAACAAGTGGTCAGGCCCTGGGGCTGGGATCCCTGGGACTGAAATTGGCCCAGGGAGGTGGCCGCGTGGCCCTCCTCTCCTTTTTTTTAAATTGGCTAGACCCCAGGGGATGGGGTCCCAGGGGCCAAAGTTGTCCCAGGTTGGGGGGGTGGCAAATGGCCCCCTCCCCTTTTATTAATAGGCAAGGCCCTGGGGTACGGAGTCCCTGGGGCCAAAATCGGCCTGGGGAGAAGGGCTGTGCTGCCCCTCTCCCCTTTTAGTAATTGGGTGGCCCCAAGGGACGGTGTCCCCAGGGCCCAGTTGGCCTAGGGAGGGGGGCTGCATGCTCCTCTCCCAGGTTGCCTACATGTGAGGGTAGGGCATGGGCCTGGCTGCAGACCAAGACCTGCATGGGAGTGGGTGCCTGCAGTGGGTTGGCTACAGGACCTTGACACAGGCCAACCCCACTGAAAAGCCATAGAATTTTCTGAAGAAACCAAGGTTACAGGGACGTTATAGTTAGGTTCAGATTTTACACACACAAAACCATAGAAATTCAACAGTTATACTTATCTCAAGAAACTATAACTCCTGCCCTAAGGTAACAATAATTAGCACCCTTGCCATGCACTGCTACTTACCCCACATAATACACCAGTAATAATATATTCTTTAACATAATTTATAGTATAACTGCAACATTTGCAAAAAACATATTCATGAGAAAAGTGTGCATGGCAGGGGCTCAAGTTTTAGTTACCTCAGGGCACGAGTTATAGTTTGAGATAAGTATTACTCTAACTGTTGAATTTCTATGGTTATGTGCATGTAAAATCTGACTCTACCGATAACGTCCCTGTAACCTTTTGTTTTTTCAGTGAAAATACATATATATATATATATGTATATATATATATATATAAATATATATATATAAATTAAACACATATATACTTACCTTAACTAGACTTCCCATGAGTGGTGCCGGTATGCATGGTAAAAGACCTAAAAAATGTATGAGTGGTAAATGCATGCATGGTAAAATCTGCGTGGTAAAGGCACTACGTGGTTAACCCTGTTTGTATAGGATATTCCCCATTGAAAAACAAAGGTAGAGGCCAGCAAAAATAGAAGTACCTTTTAATGGAATGGTTCTCTACACACACACAAATGTACCTTTTTATGGGCTGGGTTGATTTCACAGCTGTCATCAGACAATTATGCTAGCATCACTGGAGATGGCTTTGGCTCCGCCCATATGTTGAGAATCAGCCGTACAGGTTTGACTGGGCAGAAGTTGCGTGCTCCCACAAAAAAAGTGTTTGCCCTCCACACAGCTGTGATCATATTGTTCATTTATCCAGCCACCTGTGCCTGACCTTTCTAGGGCACATGGCAGTGTAATATTAAAGTGACATAGATATCTAAATAATTTATGGTGATTTTCTTTGGCAGCAGCACAGATGGGAGAGAGCAGTCACTAACCTATATGGATGTTTAGATCTGGATTGACACTGTAACTGTCACCTCACCTTTTAACCTACACCCAAATTTATTCTACAGTTATTTGCTCCCACACAAATAGATATCCATGACCATGTTATTTACTGATAATGTTTCACATTACCATACAACATTCCTTTAAAGCTAGGCCGATTGGGATTGCTAATGGTTGTTAAACAATGCCGCTACAACATACTTTATCCTATTTATATGAACTTGACATAGTAGGGAAGTTTATTTAATTTTTAGCACAACGCATTGCAGCAGCCAAAGTTGCCATGCTGCATTTGCACAAGGGGAAGAAAGCAACGCAGAGCCATATTTTGTTTGAATGTCCTACTGGTGCAGCACATCCACTGCACTTGCACCCAGACAGGCTGTCTAGTGCCACACACAACCTATGCACCACGGTGCAGAGGTGTGTGCAGAATGCGTAACAAGAGATTTGAACTGGAAGCATACATTTCTGGTACAACAGAGCAAACTCCTGTACCTAAACAAATTCCAATACATTTCACACACTGGATGCGTGCTGAACAGTACAACACACATGCAATGTGTGATATATTTGGAGAAATAAATACACTTTTGCACCTTAATACCTGCACCAAGAAGGTGTTATTTTTTTAATGCAAAGCCAAGTCTGACTCTTGATAGATCAGGCTTTGTGTCAAAAACAATGGGTGTTTGCATCATTCATTTAAAACCCACACAATGCCCCTTGATGCAAGGTAGCAAAAGACGCTATTTTTGCTTAAAAATGTACCTTTCCAGTTCAAAATACCCTTTGTGCTGGAAAGTAAATACTTGTCTATGACAGTGGGCTGCTTTGCGTCACTTTGCTGGGGTAGAGTCTTTGTAAATCTGCTCCACTGTGTCCAGTGTTGCACACAAGCAAAGCTCAGCCTCGGGCACCATTCATTAAACAATTTGATGGAATCATTATTTTCTTCGGCTCTGCTTTGTGTCCACCGAGGACTGGAATCAGGGCCGGCTTTAGGACTGGAGGTGCCCTGGGCGAAAGTTTATTTTGGCGCACCCCACCCCATGACCTCCTCCTCGGTTTCACTCACTACCACCCAGCAAATGTGCCCCTCATCTCTCCATCGCTCCCCTTTCACATACATTCATGTGTTTTAAAGCACTTGTAAAGGCTGGCTTTACTAATCCACTCAGCTATCCACCTAAAATATAGGGACATATTTAGGAGCCCCTAGCGCCATTCTAATGTCACATTAGTGTAATTTTTTTTTTTACACTAATGTGGCGTTAGAAGGCCAAAAAGGCAGTGCCATATTTACAAAGTGGTGCAATGCATGCATTGCGCCATTTTGTAACCGTTTGTGCTATATTAATGGCTGCGCCATGTATAATGTATGAAAAGGTGGCATTCCCCCCACCCCTTCCATTAGGGGGACCAAACAAATGGTGCAAAGAAATCTGACAGATGTCTTTGCGTCATTTTTTTCTGGCACTTTTAACGCCTGCTCAGGCGTTAAAAGGAGGCTTCCCTTGGTTACAATGGGCCTCTGGGTGCTTTGCAGGATTAGCATAAAAAATGTTTACACTAATCCTGCAAAGCGCCTGACTAGCGTAAAAAATTCTGTCGCTAGTCCCCTAACTACCGAGCTTGGTGTGCCGTATTTTAAATACAGCGCACACATGGTGGTGTTAGGGGGGCGCTAAGGGGCAAAAGAAAAGTGGTGCAGCACTGTGTGCAGCGCCACTTTTTTTCAAATATGCCCCATAAGGGCATATTTAAGAGCCCCTAGTGCCATTCAAGTGCCAAATTAGTGTCATTTTTGTATTTTTGCTAGTGTGGCGTTAGAAGGACAAAAACGCTGCCCCATATTTACAAAGTGGCGCAATGGTTGCATTGCACCACTTTGTAGCCCTTTGCGCTACATTATGCCTGCACCAGGCATAATGTATACAAAGGGGGCATCCCCCATTAGGGGGGCCAAAACAATGGCGCAAAGAAATCTGACAGATTTCTTTGTGTCATTTTTTTTGCCACTTTTAACTCCTGCTCAGAACAGGCATTAAAAGGAGGCTTCCATTGGTTACAATGGGCCCCTGGGTGCTTTGCAGGATTAGCGAACATTTTTTATGCTAATCCTGCAAATCCCTGGACTAGTGTAAAAAATTCTGATGTTAGTCCCCTAACTACTGCATGGCCGTGCTAGGGGGTGCCAAGGGGTGCAAGAAATGAGGTGCAGCACTGTCTGCAGCACCACGTTTTTCAAATATGCCCCATAGGGGCATATTTAAGAGCCCCTAGTGCAGAGGTCTTCAAACTGGGAGGCGGGCCCCTCTAGGGGGGCCTCAAGTGATCTCAGGGGGGGCGCAGACTCTGGCCAAAAGAAGCATTATACAGATAACAGGCCTCTGTTTTAAGCAGAAGCATGTTATTGCATTAAAAAAAATAACAGTACTTAACTGCAATATTTAAATAGGTATAGACAAATGTAAACATTGTCATCTTTATAAAATAATTGTGAAAATTTCTGAGGGGGGCCCCCCAATTATTTCAATTTTTCAACTAGGGGTGCACGGCATTAAAAAGTTTGGAGACCACTGCCCTAGTGCCATTCTAACACCACATTAGTGTCATTTGTTTTACACTAATGTGGTGTTAGAAGGCCAAAAACGCTGCACCATATTTCCAAAGTGTTGCAATGCATTGCACCACTTTGTAGCCCTTTGTGCTACATTAAGCCTGCACCAGGCATAATGTATGCAAAGGGGGCATCCCCCCGTTAGGGGGGCCCAAAAAACAACACAAAGAAATCTGTCAGATTTCTTTGCGTCATTTTTTTCCGGCACTTTTAACGCCTGCTCAGAGCAGGCATTAAAAGGAGGCTTCCATTAGTTACAATGGGCCTCTGGGTGCTTTGCAGGATTAGCGTAAAAAAAATATGCTAATCCTGTAAAGAGACGGACTCGCATAAAAAAATTCTGACGCTAGTCCCCTAACTACCGATATGGTGCGCTGTATTTTAAATATGACACACACATGGTAGCATTAGGGGGTCGCTAAGGGGTGCAAGAAAAGTGGCGCTGCATTATATGCAGTGCCACTTTTCTTAAATATGCCCCATAGTTCTGTTTTTTGGAGCAGGCATATTAACCCTCTATGCTACCTTATGTGGAGTCAAAGCTGCAGCTGGGCAAAATTCCCCTCTCCCTCCCTAGCAGGAACATTAATCACAAGAGGTATCTTGACATTTTAATTGTTTCCCAAAGGCTGGACACACAAGGAACTTTTCAGCAGGTGCTTTTAAATCGCAAGTTTCGGAAGTTATTGCAAAACACAGCGCCCCCCTGAGGTCAGCGCCCGGTGCGCTGCACCCCTCGGATCGCCCAAAAGCCGGCCCTGACTGGAATCACAAAAGCAGTTCCACGCGACCTCTAAATAAAATCCATTGATCAGTACTTCATATGTGCTGGTGTTTGTACTTAGTTGGTACCAGCACTGATTTTTGGGGACCAAGACTTATTTTTCATCAACATATTTTGATCCATATCTAGAAAGAGGGAAAGGCAGACAAAGGAGTTAGTGAAAGATAGGAAAACAGTGAGAACGAGAGCAAGCAGGAACACAAAGAACCTGCAAGAGTGAGGTAAAGCGGCAAGGAGTTTGCATGGTGGAAGAAAGAAGTGTGAAAAACAATCAAGTCTTGGTAGCCTTGGAATTCCCTAAAGCTGGCACTTGCAGTGCCGTCAAGGGACTCCTAAAAAAACCTCTTTGGGCCCCTGCGTATTTTTTTATTGTATGTATTTATTGATTCTACAAATGAAGCATGGATTACTATGCTGGCATATGTATCACACGTAGCAGACGTGCAAGGTATACAGGTAAATCATTGGCAGGAGCAGTGCAAAGGTCTCTCAGACACTGAACAAGCAGTGCAAGCTTTCCTCATGCAGAGCAAACAAAGCATGTGCAGCAATGGTGTATTCTTCCCCAACGTCATGAGCAAATACATTAGAGGCAGCCATGATGCAAACTTCCTCCAATCACACAAGACAGACAAAGCGTAGGCCACAGTGTTCACGCTCCACTCACTCGACATGTATAGCTCAAAACAGCAACAGAGAAAGCATTCTTCGCCCACAAGCAGAATAAACATATCATGGGTAGAAGCCGTGCACGCTAACAAACAGGTAAAACAGAACCAGGGCATCACATGCAAGGTTGCCACCTGGCACGTATTTTACTAACACGGCTGGTACTTTCATATTAAAGCTGGTAAACACAAGTCTGCGTTGTTCCATTTGCACATTAAAACAGGAAATACAAGAAGAAATTGATCCAAACGTATTTTAGAGCCGTCTAACTTATTCCTCAAGCTCTTTTTTAAGCAAAACAGACAGACAACCGACATGTTATAAAAGAATACATTTTACATAAATTTTTATTCAAGAACCAGATTCTGACCCTTCCTGCGTCTCAAACATTAACCCATGACCAGTATTTGTCTATGTGAAATGTAGTAACCATAACAGAAGCGACATTACAAGCTTCCCCTGGGACCGACCAGGTACAACACAGGCAGGGCCTGCTTCCCTCCCACATGAAAACTTCACAGCACAGGCAGTTCAACTGCATGTTCCCCTTGCACGTACTAAATAGGTACAAAAAGGAAAGCCCACGTCAAAGCTGCCCTGAAATACACAAAACAAGGAACAGCTCAGCATGGGAGACCAGTAGTGCTTTTTTCTACCTGTATTTGTGTGGTATTTGAGAAGCCAGTAGAGCGCTGTTTAGGGTCAAAAGCAATCTTAAAATCCAAGAGTGACAGTAGAGGAAGCTTGTTTTGTGAACAGTTAACGCATTCTGATGTAGTATTCTTTATAGGGGTGCATCTTCAACTCTTTCCTAAATTGAAGCAGCAGTGTGGCAGTCCTAATGGTCAAGAGTATGCTGTTCCAGATCCCCCATGCATGGATGGAAAAGTCCTGCTGCCATTTTGTTCTTCTTTTCAATTTTTGTGTGCAGTCTGACAGTGTCTTGGCTGTGGCCTGTCGAGAACCACTAGAGATGTTGAGCTCATCTGCAAGATAAAAGGGGTTGCTGGTCATGATGGATTTGTAAATGATGCAGCAGGTTTTGGATACGTGTGGGCCGGCAAGCAAAGCCAGTGGGGTTCCATCAGGATGGAGGTGATGTGATCATATTTCTTCAAGCACTGGATGGGGCGTGCTGCGGCATGTACTATGTACTTAAGAGGTGCCAGTGTGGGGCCTGGGAGGCCGTAGAGAAGGGCTTTACCACCATTGATGTAAAGAATACATGGCCTTGGCAAGGTGCAAGCTTCATTCACATAGAACACTTCTAAAATGGTGGTGCAGTTATACAAGCTCCTCATGTATGGTATTTCAATTCATATAGCGCATACTGTTAATGACATCTCAATGTGCTTTCCAATCCACGCGGGAGACCAGGGTTAGTGATTAGTCAAGTATAAGGTTGGTAGTTAATCATGCAGTTTCCATTCTGTGCAAAGGCAATTCAGAGTATTTTTCTCGAGCAGATTAGTGCGTGATTGTGCAGGCTCTATTTATGATGCTATATTCATATAGTCAAGTGAATAGGATGTGCCATACTATTAGTAACATTGCCTTGCATATGGATAACAAATTATTAAGCTGTTTGTTTTCGAAATACATGAAGTACATTGTCATGTCATTCGTGTGCATGCGGAATAGGCAGTAGACGCGCGAGCTTCCCTGCCGCACACAATGTAAGCTATTAAATGCTTTTTCCCCACAAGTAGAGCATGTACAGCACAGGCAGTTCAAGTGCTTTATTCCCTTTTACAGGTAACAGCGTAATATGCATGAATTCACACATACAGGCATGCCAATCCTTTAAACCGATCGGAATCATCACGGAACTCATCAGCTGATCTATTACAACACAATAATACCTTGGAGCAAAGATACACGCCCTGTCCATCCTGTTACCATTATATAACCCACATGCAAAGAGAACAGGCCCAGCATGGGGAGCAGCAGTAGATGATTCACACGTATAAAGATGTTGGGTGGAGGGCAGGCAGCAGTGAGTCACTCACACACACGAGGGACAGCACTGTTAGGGCAGTTCAAGCCCCCCTCACGACCAGCACCAGTGGCAGCAGTGTAAGCCGGGCGTGGCTGTCACAGGGCAGCAGGGGCACCAGAGTGATATGGTCAGAAGAACACTTCGCACCCCAATTACTGCTCTAATTCAGCATCAGACTGAAGGTGGGGCCATTTCCCTTGCTGTGCTACAGAGCAAGCTTACGTCACACACAAAACATGCATAAAAGAGGAAAGCGACACTGCAGGCTTTTCTCCCACACAGAACAGTTAGACTGGGCGGCAGCAGTGCAAGCTCCTCTCTGAACACTTACACACCGAGAACATGTACAGCACATGAAAAGCACAGCATTGCTGCAGAACTGCAAGGTTCCCTCACACACAGAACAGGCACAGCACGAGCAGCGGCAGCACAAGTTCCTTTTATCACATGCAAATGAGCACAAGATAAAGCAACGCAAGCTTCTCTCACAAACAGAATGGGTATAGCACGAATAACAGTACTGCAAGGTCACTGACTGAACAGGCAGAACACAGGCAGCAGCACTGCACATTACACGTTCTCATTCTGCAGGCATACTTTGGACCTGTTTTAAGAGTTCAATCAAGACTTCCACAAGTGCAAGAGTTGCACGAAAGCGGAAGATAAAGCCTTGGGATTTGCCTGTGATCACCAAGCCATAGGAGGGTCCTGTATTCCTACAACAGTTCCCAGGTGTAGGAAAGCACCCTCAGTCTGACAAGGGATGAATAGAATTGCATTTTACTTTTGCTAACAGTGGTTGGGTCATTGCTAAGTTTTTCCATGTTAGCAGGGTGACCAGATTTTAAAAACCAAAACATGGGACATTTAGCAAACGTGGAAGAAAGGCCACAATTATACACCAGCTGAGGACCAGAGAATTACTTACATGACAGCTCTGATCAACATAGAAATGAAGACAACTAGGCCCTAAGGGACTAAATTAAATGCAACTTTTAAACCCAGCCTCAAGCGTGTTACTAAAATTTATTTCTGATAACAGCTAACTCCTCTTGCCCTGAACACATAAAATGTGCCTCCCTCTATTGTCAGTTGACCCTCTCTGATAAATCTTCCCGGTCAATTAAAGAAAAACTGAGGCTGTCCTGGCACATCCACGACGCCTGGCCACCCTAGATTTAACTTGGGCACATGCTCGGTTGGTTACCTGTGGATGTCTGTCTGCAGAGTACTTCAGTTTTGCCTATGGTGCACGCTTGGTTGATTACCTGTTGAGTTCTAACGTTTTACCTGTGCTACACTCCGGTTGGTTACATTCTGACATATAATGGTTTACATGATGGGGCACACGTGTGTGTATCCGAGGAGCCCATTTTAACTGTGGTACATGCTAGGTTCGTTACCTGCCGAATCCCGTTTTACCTGTGATACTCTCCGGTTGGCCACATTCTGACTTCTAATGATTTACCAGTGGTACTTCTGTACCGGAAGAGTCAATTTTAAACTGTGGTACATGCTAGGGTGGTTACCTGCCGAATCCCGTTTTACCTGTGGTACACGCTGGTTGGTTACCCGCGGAGCCCCGTTTTACCTGCTAGACGCTGGATTGGTTACTTGCTGTGTTGTAGCCTGGGCTAGTCCCTGTAGTAGCCAATGAGAAGATGTCTTCGGTGTTACCTGAGGTGGTGGTGCCTCCTCCTGAGCTGGTCCTCTGCCCCTGCTCTTGCCCTTTAGTCTGTCCGTGCCAGAGCCGGCCCAGGAGAAGTAGTGCTGCTGATAATCCCCAATGAGCTGCACTAATTCCGGGATTCCGCGCTGTCAGCAGGAAGCTCACCTCTCCCGCCAGTGAACAGCTGAATGGACACGAGCGGGCTCAGGACACTCTTTATCTGGCTGGCTTTTGTTTACTTTATATAATCCAAAGAAAAACGTGGCTGGGAGACTACGTGGACATGCCATGTGCACCTTTCTCTACCCTACCCGCTTGAGGCAACCCCGGGGAGATAACTGTACCATCTTCCAGGAATCCGGGATACATTTAAAAATGTTCTGCAACCGCTTATGGAACCCAAAATTAATATCACATTTACTTGAGTTAGAAAAGCATGAACGTCTTTACCTTAGGGTGACCACCTGGCACTGAGGCAAATTCTGGACAGGACTGTAAAAAATTCAGGACAAAGGGTCAAAATTCAGGACAAAAATTCAGGACAAAGGGTCAAAATTCAGGACAAAAATTCAAGAACAAACGTCAGTTTTACAGACACACGCAAGAGAGGCCATGCCTCACTATGTTGTCAGTGCATTTATTTACTCTTTTTTAACATAGCACTATTTATTCACTGTGGACCTTTTGTGATTGCCTCCTGGTGTGCTACATTCGGGTGTCACATTACGTCCTTGTTTAGTAGTAAATTAATGCCCTTCACGGCAAGGCCATCACCCCTACCCAAATCTACCCGATCTTTCCTGAAGAGAAAGTAACAGCAACATTTTGATTATGTTTCTGAACATTTCAAAATCCCTGGCAAACAGTTTGGGAAACATTAAGGTAATTAACTGTATGCTAGTTTAAACAAATTGAACAAAAACATCTGGCTTACCCCAACTGCCCATGGACTTTCAACCTAATTTTTTTTAAAGAGGCAGGGCAGATGGTGTGGGTGACAGTCTCACACCTAATGACAGGATGTGATGTACCCATAAGTTGTCTGTAGTCTCACTGCACTAGAGTGTATGTTTGGGACTCTACATTTATCTCAGAAATGGGAGCCCGGACTACCAATCAAAGATAATAAAAGAGTAGGATGAAATCGAGATCAAATGGGAGATCCACTGCAAGTAATTCAAAGGGTTGTTGCTAACAACTGGATAAATAAAGAAGAGAAGAACAAGGTGGGACAATTCCTAAAATCAGACAAGATGGGTCCACCAAGACTATTTGAAGGTATTGGGTAACTGGGGAGTTGTCTGCACACAGGAGCGAAACAGAAGGGGCACTGTTAAGTGGTTGAACAATCAACACCCATCCACCTTGGCAAACTCTTCTGGTGCAATGGTCCGCTATTAGTGCTTGTGAAGGGTGAGCAGGGGCCAGACCCTTTGCAAGGTTGTGCAAGGCAATTGCCCGCTTAGTCCATGTCTTTATATGGTTTTGAAATTGAGCAAAAGCCAAACTAGAGATCTGGGTTATCCCTAAGTGTCAAATACACATAGAATCTTCAAAATATTTGGGATGTAAATTGCACAAACAAAATTTACAAATATAAAAATGTAATTAGTGTTTCTTTAACATATGGCACTGTTTTCACCTTCATACACAATTAGATCTCAGATTGAACTGGGAACCAGTTACCTTTTGATACCTAGTGATTAATATCTACCATTCTTACACTGATTTCCAGGAGGAAAATCTCGGCAGAGCGAACGGTCCCTCCAAGCCCAGTTTGCTTTTTGGTCTTCTCTTCTGCTTTCTGTAGAGGCCATGTGGCACTAGCGAAGATGGTGTGCTACCCCAATGATAGTATTATTTTGCAAACCTTCCCCTGCTCGTCCTTCATTCCTTCTTCAGACAGGCCACACATCTGATTTGGTCGCTGCGGCGCCATCGGGAGCTTTTTCCACTCTAAAGCTAACTGTGACTGCGGGTGGATTAGATCTTCTGGACTTAGAATGCTTTTATTCAGCTGCAGATTTCCAATGGGTGGCTCACTGGCTTTCTGCCCACCTCCCTGCATGAGATGGGGTTTACCAGTAAAGACTTTTAAGGAAGGCTTAATGCACTGCTCATCGTTTCCTACTGACCATTCTATGGATCACCATTCGGGGTTATCATGCATGGCTTTCTCTTGCCTTGCCAGAACCTGTAAAATCACTGACACAAAGAAACCCTATGCTTCTGCCCTACCTTTGCTAATCCTTCCCACTCGCACAGGATGCCTGTGCTCAGAGCAACTCCATCAGTGGCATGTTGCAGGTGTCTTAAAATTGGGGACTTTGTTTCTGAACAGTGAGCTACTAAATTTCCAAACCCTTGTGGCAGACTACCATCTTCACCCCGGTCAACTTCTTACTTACAACCACCTTAAATAATCATTAAATGCCCTATTTCATGTCTGCTACCTAGCACTAACCCTACAAGAGGTGTGCCAGAAGTTCTGTACCATAGGAGATGGTGGCAAACTGATGGAATAGGTGTACAGACCTATCCTGCAACATGGAAACCACTCCAGGTCTTCTTATCATACTACCTGGGTGATTGATGTAGCCAAACCTCTGCAAGATATGGACTAAAATACTGGACTTTCCCCACAAAGTATCCCACAGCTGTCACTTTAAGTAAATTCATAGTGCTTCCTTGTGAATGCATTCTGCCCGTTGCTTGCCATTGGCCTTGTGGTTTGTAACTCACAATTTGTTGCTTTCAATTTGCTGGCTTTATTTGTTTTAGGCTATGCAGCTTGAATTCGTCCCTTCCCTTGCCAAAACCTTATTTACAGTATCCTGCAGAGTGCTCCCTTTCTGTAAACAGGCCTGTAAATCTTGTTCTTATCTTATCATATTTGCTGTGCATTCAAAGAATAAAGTCAAATGTCCACTCTACATCACTGCACTGACACTCTACTCTGCAGTGTTGCACTCTCCACCACTGTACTATACACCAATGCACTATGTACTACTGCATTCTATGCCACTGCACTCTATGCCACTCTACTCTGCATCACTCCACTCTACAGCACTTTGCCCTACTCTGCACCACTCTACACTACACCACTGCACTCCATGCAACGTGAGTCTACTCTGCAATCCATGCCACTGCACCACTCTACACTACTGCTCTCTCTGTCACTCTATTGTATGCCACTCTACTCCACTGCACTCTATGCCACTCTACTCTGTCCCATGCCACTCCATGCCACTTCACTCTAAACCACTGCACTCTACGCTAACACACTCTAAACAACTGCACTGTACCCCACTGCACTGTACTTTGCACCACTGGGCTCTACGCCACTGCTCCTATGCTACTCTACTCCACTCCTCACCACTATGCCACTAGCTTTAACCCACGCTGAACAGCAGCTACCCTGGTGTCTAACATGGCTAATGGCTAAAACACATTAGCAAAGCCAATAACTCTTTCGTAGATGAGACCTATTGCTTTGCCAATGTTTGTTAGTACTATGAGGTACCGAACTACCTGAAAGAACTGTAAAAAATACAATTACATCATAATAAAGGCTTCTACAAAATGCACAAATACATTTCAGTTAAATAAAAAAAAAGTGCTTCTCAAATACAGATTTGAATAATATACAGTTTATACCTAGTGCTAAAAAAATGTATAACACTCCAATAAAACCACACACTCCACAACTCACCTTGGAACACCATTACAATACCTCTCTGAAAGAAATATCTTTGCCACCAGAAAACTTCAAGTGGCTCTTTTTAGTAAAGTCAATGCAGGTTTTCAAGCCCCTTTGTATTTGCAGATTTACCAGTGGCCCACATTTGCATGTCTTTAGGGAAGGAGACCACCTGGCAAGAAGGCCTTTTCTTATCTGTCTGCCCCTCCCTCCCTCAGAGCACAGGAGACCCCCTGCCTTCCAGCCCAGCTAGGGAAACTCCTCTGCCTGTAATTTCGCCCTGCCACCGTTGCTCTTTAGGTGAAAGGCTAAAATTACGGACAAATGCCGTCCGTTAAAGCTTTCATCACGGACAACGGACGGCAGGGCGAAATTACGGACAGTCCGTGAAATTTACGGACGGGTGGTCACCCTACTTTACCTCATTAAATATTTCACTTTTCAGATAGCTGGTTTAAAAAGCTCTCTTCTAAAGAGTGGTCAAACTCACTACCATAAATAGAATGAATGTAAAAGCATAAAAATAGAATAATGAAGAGTGAAAGTGTATGTATAAAATAAAATAAAAAATTCTAAGTTTTTGAACTGAAAATGCATTAGGAACTTCATAAATTACATCTGGACTTGAGAGGCTAGGCAATGAATAAACAGGGAAAGGCGTAAATGTACATATATTCAGGTGAATGGCAAATCAAGAAAACTAGTAAAGGTCCACACGTATTCAGTAAAAACTCCTGATCTAAAGGTGCAGTTAATGTATTTGAAATGAATAACCCAGCCACAGTTTGGTACAGTAGGCTCTATGGTTACAACTCCTGTTTTGGAGATTCTCGATAAATGTTTTCACCTTAAAAAACAGCAGGAAGGTACAATCTTTGGTAAATGTCTGGGTGAGATGGCAAGCTCCTAATCAAAGAAAGACAAGGGTATTAAGTTTTAGCCGCCCTCAAAGCAGGGTATTTCTTTTGACTACCGGGAATGGCAAGACTAAGTAAATGAATCTAAAGACCAAATTCAGCCATTTTGCATGTAGGCCTACAGACGTTCTTTTGGAGTTATTTTATGGAACAACTGCATTCCAGTTTCTAATAACTAGGAACTTAAGGCATATAGGCTATCTTAATGTACCAACTAGCAGGGCATTGTGTGAGCATCTAGAAAATGTAATACAATAACTGCAAATCAAAAATGAAGGCAATTAATAAATTAAAAACTACAAAACATGTGAAGGTACATTTTTGAAAGTAAACATATGCAATTTAACATTAAGTAAAAAAAGCATTTGCAAACCCAGTAGGCCTTTCCTACATTTAAGCCTGCAGCTGTGAAAAAAAACAAAATAACAATTGTTTTCTGTAACTAATGTATCTACGAGATACATAATTAAATGTGTGATGATTCAGAATACTTGTGAGATGTAGGTTAATCTCTTATGCAAGACAATGCTGTATTCCATAGGAGGGGGATGATGCACAAAACAGCCATTAGCATGTCGTCAAAGAGCAATGCTTCTCTGGGTGAATCCACAAAGCACACCTTATGTATATTTTTAAAAATCGGTAACACTAGGTCTGGAAGACAGCTTCACCGTCAAGACAGATGCAAAATAGGGTTATAATTCAAATTAGGGCTATGATAATAAACCTGGTTTTGATTAGTGGTGAAAGCAGGGTTAAAGAAAAAGTAAGAGTTGGTTAATATTATGATAAGGGTTTGAGCTTGTTTATAGATCTGCGACAGAGTTATGCTAAGTGAAAGGGGGCAAGAGGTTAGACGTACAATGCGAAATAGTGTTAGGGTTGGCAGTAAGATTGGGCTTTGCGTTGATGCCACATTTTCAAAATTCAGACTTTCTTGATTATAGGTTCATCATTGTAGATAACCTAATGCAAAATAACACATTTGTTGTTAGGGTTTCTCGATCAAGGATAGTTATTATGATGTTCTTTATTAAGGTGTTCGTCTTTTTCAGACTGACACATATACAACTTGCACAACAAGTGTTAAGACAACAACAGGTACATTATATGGACGCCAAAACCCTGAAGCATATATCACAATTTACAAGGAATAATGTTTGGGTGACACCTCGAAACTAGATAAAATAACTGCAGACTTGAAAAACATACAAAGCTGTTTGGGATTAGTCACATCCCAAGAACGTTTTTTTTCTTAGGATTCAGCTATCAATGCTTTGAGTCGAAACCGAGTCTTCGTTTCTGTCTCGAAAATACTGTTTTTGTTCTGTACAGCGATCACTTAACCTGTAGTAGATAAAACTTTCATCATCGTAACAGGTGCCCTGGCAATCATAACAATGTTATGCGCAGGGGATTCTTAGCGAGAAATAGAGCCTATTATTAATTTCTCCAGGGACAGCATTTATAGCAAGTAACTCATAACGGCAAGAAAACATTACTGCCACTGGGGACACCATCCAGAATGGGCACGTAACTGCATGGCAGGTTCATTCACTGGAAGTACAGCGTCCAAACCTCTGGATCCACTGAGCTAAAGCTCAACAGGAGAAGGGCGCTATCCACAATTTGGGAAACTTCTAAAAACAAAATTGTTCAGACTGGGATCCTAGTGAAGGACTTAGTAAGAGATAATAGCGATCAAAGAATGTCGGATAGTGGACTTTTCGAATGTTTTCGGTCAGTTGTGTAAAAGGTGAACTAAAGCACATTTTACAAAAATAAATAAATACATTAATAAATAATCATGTGAGGTTACTTCAAGAAGTTATACGCTTAAACCTCAGATATAAATTGTGGATGCTTGTCTGTTCATGCTGCATGCCGACTATTGAAAAGATGGTGCCTGTTTGTATACCAACAATCCCTCCACAATGTTCTTAAACTGTTTGCAGTAAACTACAAAGCCACTCAATGGGGAAAAAAGTTACAATCGAGATGGCTGAATATTGTTTGCTTTTTTTATGAACATTTTTTTTCAGCAAACACAAAGGTGGCCTTTACCTCCAGCCAAATGTCTTCCCTCTCCAGTGTTAGAAAAAAAGCTACAAAGTTGTCTATCTGGGCCTCTTAGATTCTGGCAGCACTGTGCAGTCCATAGTAGTCCCACCATTTGCCCCACATCGGGGCACGTTTCTTTGGGCGACCCTGCACCCAGTAAACTGTCTCCTCTAATTCTCCTCTAATTTGGAACACCTGTCCATGGCCTTCCGCAACTCTTAAATTGTAAGTGGGACTGGGGAGCTCCAGTTGTTTGCGATATCACGCTTAGCTAGGACTGAAGCAACAACAATCAATGCCCGCTTGCCCCTATTCCCCCTAACATCATCAAGGATCTCCAAAGACCCACTCTGGGTGTAAATTTGGAAGGTCTCCCCAGCATCACCGTTAGCGTACCTGCAATGTGGGCACAATGTACCTAGTATAGTACAATGTTAGGGCACTGCCAGACAATGTGAAAGAAGTCCATTTCGGGGTTGGCACATCGGAAGCACTGGGGCCTAAGGAGTCTTCCAGCATGCCAAAGGCAGCTGGGGTGAGGTATGTCTATATGCAAGCAGCTCAATTGAAACTGCAGCAGTCTGAAGAATATAGCAATCTATTGGGGAAGCCATGCAGCATCCCTCCAGTCTGCATCGTCGAGTTTCCCCACTCAAACCTCCTATTTCTGCCTCAGGCGCCCAAACGCGTCTGGGACATTGTTTATGAGGGAGGTCTGAGAAGCACGAACTGTGAGCGGCACGCACATGCCTGACCTGCAGGTACTTATGCAACTCTGTATAGTGAAGCTGGAAAGTTGTCTGCAATTTGGTAAAGGACTTCATGGAGGCTCCGCTTGCCTGCAGAATAACACTGCTTTCGTGGGCTCTAGCATGCACGAGGGAATTGGGCCACCATAAAGACAACCTAGGACCCTGTCCAGACCCAATAAGGCAAATTCTGCACAATAAGCTGGATCACTCAGCCCTCACTCATCAAATCAATTAACAACCTGGAGCTGGGACACCAAGTAATAGAGTTTGACGTCTGCCAACCCCCATCCTCCCATCGAATGTCACCTGACAACAGGTGATACACTGGGCCTACCCCTGCCTGAGGAAGGTCCGGAGTAATACACTGAGTTGTATGAATTAGGAGTGGGTAGTTTTGAAGAGCATAGGGGTGTTTGGGAAGCAACATCATCTTAAAGCGGGCCACCCTGCCCAAGGTGTTGAGCGGGAGACCAAACCAGTACTGAAGCACTCTCCCTGTGTCTGCGAGCAGGGAAGACAAATTAAGGGTGTGTGTAAGCTCTGGCAGGATAGATATGTAGACCCACAAATATTTCAAACTCAGACACTTGGTTGGGATTGTGTTAATTCAGCTGACCAATTCCATGTACCCTTTCAGCGGGGCTAGGAGAGACTTCTGGGGCATGCCGTGGGGCATAAAGCAGCATTCATCAGCATGAATAAGACTGGACAGTATACGCTACAAACTTCAGTTCCCATATGAGACACAGGCATCAGAGGGCTGCCTCTTCTTGGAGAGGCCACATCTAACTCTGGAAGAAAGAAACCCCACTGTTCCGCTTCAGCGTAATGGTTCATCAGATGGGGAGTAAACAGGGAGTGATATTACTTATAGTATTTAATTGGAAAACCATCTGACTCAAGGGTTCTACTGGTGTTCAAATCCCGTATAGCCACATGTATCTTGTCTGCCATAATGGCAGTTTTCAAGTCAGCTCTCTGGAGCATGGTCTGGACAGGGGTATGTCCTGAAGGAGTGGGTCGGTGTGCTCCCGTTCAGGTCTAGGATGGTGAGCATACAGTGCCTGATAGTAGGCAGCGAACACCTCTGCCATCACTTCCCCACTGTGGCATACTGTCCATCCCCACCCCTGACTCTGGAAATTATCCTTGACTGCATCTCCCCCATAGCTAATCAATACAGAAGTTTTCCATTTTATTGGCATTTTTGTACACCTGCTGGGTGAACATCAACTAGCACTGTTTAGTCTCATCAAGCACACGTCAGCACAGGGAGACTTTGTCAATTTTGATTTCCCTGTGAACTCCCTCAAGAGCACCCATAGAGCAATGTCTCTCTTGCTTCAGTATACAGGTTTCCAGACAGACAAGCTCCTCACTTTTAAGCCTCTCAGCCCTAGGGAGATAAGATTTGGCAAATCCCTGAATTGCAACCCTGCTGGACACTAAAAGCATTCCAGGGTAGGTCATTGATCACGAGTTGATCTTGAAGTACATTTCGAGTTCAGTTTGAATGTGCTTTTGGAACTGCTCACCTGTGAGTCACCGGGAGGTAAGCCACCACATTGGGTGCTGTGACCAAAGTGGCACCTCAAAATTGACAGTCACTGCGGAGTGGTCCGGAGTATGTGTGATGCCATTGTGTGTGTAGCATGTCAGTGGCTGGAAGAAGAATGAGATCAGTCCGTGGTAGGGTTTTGGTTGAGGCGAATGTGTGCATGTATTCCCTATCAGTGGCATGCCAGGTTCTCCACGCATCACACAGCCCCAGGGAGTCCATCCAGGACCCCAGCTGTCACACCCCACACCGCCGATGGTCGGTTAGAGGGCCGTAGGAGTCCAGTTTGGGCCGAGGTGTCATATTGAAGTCCACCCCATTAACGTGGTACCCTGAGGTAGCCCGGAGATGACTTCCCTAAGTGCCAATAGGGTTTGTGTCAGGAAGTGAGGCAGGATGTAGACACTTAGAAGGTTAATATGTCAGCCGTCCAAGGTGCCCTCGACTGCTACAGACCGGCCCTGTGGGTCTAGGCTTGTCTTGGTCACCACCAAAGCGAACATTTTGTGCAGCAGTATGGCCACCCATGTGGTAGGTCTGGTCATACCCAAATCTGCACAGAAGGGAACATCAAAACCATAGAAAGAGACCTTTTGGTGTAATGTAGGACTGTGGTACGTTTGATCCTGTCCAATAGGCCATTAACTTTCTGGGTCAGGACTAAAAAATTAGCCATTGAGAAAGAGTGGAGAGCCTAAATTAAGGATCCCTACAGGAGGGTCACGAGGACCCCTCTCCCCCGGTAAAGCGTGTGTAGGTGCAGGGCAGTAGGGGATAGGTGTGCTGCCAGATGCATATACCCAACTCCCTGGCCAAGAACCAAAAGAAAACCATAAAACCATCCCTGTCCCTAACTCCCCAATCCCCATACCTCCACCCCAGATGCATCTGTCGCCCCAAAAGGTCTCGTAACACCCAACATTTCAGTTGCTTGAACAGGCATTAGAAGTGGACCTCCTCCTATCAATGATATCTTGCCCCGGGGGGCCGAGAGTGTTGCCCTCGGGCCCAGCGATTCAACAGCTTTCACCCCCTGGCCAGTATTCACACCCCCACAGAGAGGCAAGAAAATGAAGAATTTTGACTAACTGCAGACATAAAGGAGGGGATGAGGACTCCCCCACTTCAGAAGCAGCCTGCTGTAAGTAATCCGGAAGGGAGCCTCATTCTGGGGTATCAGGTACTTTTGCCTGAATCCAACAGTCCCCTGCTGCACCAGGGGAGTCAGGCAAGGATCTTTGGTGTCTCAGGCCTCTCTAGGACTGCAAGGATGTCTTGGCTGTGGATGCTCATAGTCTCCAGAGTGTCAGATGTCACTGATATACCTGTCAGAAGGAGAAAAGGTCCCGATGCTGGAGCTTGCACCACTCAGAGGCCCACTCCCACACCTCCTCAGGAGTCGTAAGACATAAGATCGGGAGTCATGGACTACTTTCAGCTTTGCTGGGTATATTAGCATGTAGGACAGAGAGATCTCCTGCAGTTTCGCTTTGACCACATCAAAGGATTTATGTGGAAGTTTGGTGTAGTCCTGGAATATCATGAGGCAGGTCAAGTCAGTGAAGGGTTATTTTCTTGCATGTTTATCGTAGGATCGCGTCCCGGTCGCAGTGGTTCAGTATATGAGCAATCATTGGTCTGGGTGGTGCACAGGTAGGCAGGGCCCGTGTGCTCTTTTTTTATGAGAAACCAAGGTGAGCAGGCGCCCTCTGGAACCCTGGACTTGATCCAGGAATTGAGAAATTGCTCGGGCGTGGATTCAACCCCTTAAGGGAAGCCCTTGAAGCTGAGATTGTTCCGGTGAGATCTATTTTCAGCATTTTCGACTCTAAACCTCTAGGGATAGAATCATGATATTCAGTTTGGCCACTGTCTTTATTGAGAATGCAATCTAATTTTCCAGTTGCAAAAAACAGTCCTTTAGCTTCCAACACCCTGCCAAAAACATTCCATAAGTCCTACAGAAGGAAGGTCACATTTTTTCCCACCTCTCCGACCTTCACTTTGATCGCCTCTCGGGAAATTTGGATAACTTGGAGAATAGCTGTCAAATCAGTGGACTCCAGCCAGCTATCCCCCACAGCCTCGCCGGACTGCCTAGGGTGATCAGCCAGTGGCGTTGCATATTTGTTGATGTGAGGCTGTGTATGCAAGGATCCACTTTTGTCTTTCACCATGACAATTCGCAAGGGTCAGCTCACTGAGGAAATCCTTTGTGGCCCCAACCCCAAGTAGGTCTAACCAGGAAAGAGAGTCCATCATTGCTGTCTCCACGACGCAAGGATCCTTCTTATTGGCATCTCCAGGTGGGTCTACTGGTCAATTGGGCCTCAGCACAGTCCAGCCTCTGGAAGAGCCACGTGGGCAACACAAAATGCACCTGGCCTGTATGCCCCACCGAAAACAGCAGAACAGCATGAGCAGCCGGGGTACCTCTCTTTCTCCACCTCCCAGCATTGTCTGACTCATGGCTGCCCCCTGCGGGGGCTTAGAGGGAGGAGAGACAGTGGTTGTCCACAGCTTGCCCGTCCCCGGTACTTCACAATCTGGGTATCACAGGAGCCCCACAAGCCACTTGGGCCCAGTATCAGCACTGTGGGGGCCCGCCACGCAAAGGTGATGGGACTGGTGCATGGGGGTGTTCGCATCTGGCCCGCTTACTACACCAAAGGCAGCGCGGAAGCATGAGCAGCCGGAGCTCTCAGAAGAATCTGTCCCCTCCATCCCCTGCCGTGATCCCTTCACAGGGGTTAAAACTCACTAGGGTTGTATAGGAGGCTCACGTTGGAGACACAGAAGTTTGGGCTTCTAGAAAAGGGTTGCAAGCGCCCTCACCTCCGAGGCCCCGCATGACCCCGGGCCTATCCTTCTGCCGCAGCATAACGATCCTTCAGAGAGCGGCTGCCAATTTGGAAGGGTGCCGCTGGGCCTGGTACTCCATCCCCAACTGTAGCTGCCTCAACCAGGGGAGACCTCCCAAGCCTCCAGATGGGGATAGGAGCAGGTGTCATCATAGGATGGCACTGATGGGCAGCTGAGGAGTCTGGATGGGGCAAGAGGTCCAGAGCATTACGTTCACCATCTTGGCCTCCCTAGTCATGCCTCCCGAGATTGTCTGCTTTTAGCAGCACTAGAGGCAAATGGGCCACAAAACCCTTACTCAAAATTCAAATTTCCATGGAAAATTACTGAAAGCAATAGTACATAGGTACAATACTGCCAAAATTGTCATTCTTTTGTTTTGTTATAAATTGATAAAGCTCCAATGTATTCATTGTTTTGTTTGAGCTATACTAATCAGTTTATTAAATAATCTACATGAGTAAGATGTCTTAATTTCTACAATCCAAATGCGCTGCTTTTAGGTGAATATTCTGAACAGACCCCAATACATATATTGTTATTTAAAAGTTACTGCATTTTTGATGATCCAGCCCCTACTCTTTCTCAGCTTCTCCAGTGGTATCATATCAGAAAAGGCAGTGGAATTCTTGAGATCTTGAAAAAATGTTGTAAGGAAATGCCTCCTTGGCATGGTTACCCCCTGACTTTTTGCCTTTGCTGATGCTATGTTTTGAACTGAAAGTGTGCTGAGGCCTGCTAACCAGGCCCCAGCACCAGTGTTCTTTCCCTAACCTGTACTTTTGTATCCACAATTGGCACACCCTGGCATCCAGGTAAGTCCCTTGTAACTGGTACCTCTGGTACCAAGGGCCCTGATGCCAGGGAAGGTCTCTAAAGGCTGCAGCATGTCTTATGCCACCCTGGAGACCCCTCACTCAGCACAGACACTGCTTGCCAGCTTGTGTGTGCTGGTGAGAACAAAATGAGTAAGTCGACATGGCACTCCCCTCAGGGTGCCATGCCAGCCTCTCACTGCCTATGCAAGTATAGATAGGTCACCCCTCTAGCAGGCCTTACAGCCCTAAGGCAGGGTGCACTATACCATAGGTGAGGGCGCCAGTGCATGATCACTGTGCCCCTACAGTGTCTAAGCAAAACCTTAGACATTGTAAGTGCAGGGTAGCCATTAGAGTATATGGTCTGGGAGTTTGTCAAACACGAACTCCACAGCACCATAATGGTTACACTGAAAACTGGGAAGTTTGGTATCAAACTTCTCAGCACAATAAATGCACACTGATGCCAGTGTACATTTTATTGTGAAATACACCCCAGAGGGCACCTTAGAGGTGCCCCCTGAAACCTTAACCGACTATCTGTGTAGGCTGACTGGTTCCAGCAGCCTGCCACAACCGAGACATGTTGCTGGCCCCATGGGGAGAGTGCCTTTGTCACTCTGAGGCCAGTAACAAAGCCTGCACTGGGTGGAGATGCTAACACCTCCCCCAGGCAGGAGCTGTAACACCTGGCGGTGAGCCTCAAAGGCTCACCCTCTTTGTTCCAGCACCACAGGGCACTCCAGCTAGTGGAGTTGCCCGCCCCCTCCGGCCACGGCCCCACTTTTGGCGGCAAGGCCGGAGGAAATAATGAGAAAAACAAGGAGGAGTCACTGGCCAGTCAGGACAGCCCCTAAGGTGTCCTGAGCTGAAGTGACTCTAACTTTTAGAAATCCTCCATCTTGCAGATGGAGGATTCCCCCAATAGGGATAGGATTGTGACCCCCTCCCCTTGGGAGGAGACACAAAGAGGGTGTACCCATCCTCAGGGCTAGTAGCCATTGGCTACTAACCCTCCAGACCTAAACACTCCCTTAAATTTAGTATTTAAGGGCTTCCCTGAACCTAAAGATTGAGATTCCTGCAACTTACAAGAAGAAGAGGACTGCTGAGCTGAAAACCCCTGCAGAAGAAGAAAGAAGACACCAACTGCTTTGGCCCCAGTCCTACCGGCCTGTCTCCTGCCTTCCAAAGAAACCTGCTCCAGCGATGCTTTCCCAAGGACCAGCGACCTCTGAATCCACAGAGGACTGCCCTGCTTCAAGAAAGACAAGAAACTCCTGAGGACAGCGGCACTGCTCCAAAAGAACTGCAACTTTGTTACAGAGGAGCAGATTTAAAGACCCATGCAAATCCCCGCAAGAAGCGTGAGACTTGCAACACTGCACCCGGCGACCCCGACTCGACTGGTGGAGAACCAACACCTCAGGGAGGATCCTCCAGCGACTCCGAGACCGTGAGTAACCAAAGTTGTCCCCCCTGAGCCCCCACAGCGACGCCTGCAGAGGGAATCCCGAGGCTCCCCCTGACCGCGACTGCCTGATCCTAAAAATCCCGACGGCTGGAAAAGACCCTGCACCCGCAGCCCCCAGCACCTGAAGGAATGGAACTTCAGTGCAGGAGTGACCCCCAGGAGGCCCTCTCCCTTGCCTAGGTGGTGGCTACCCCGAGGAGCCCCCCCCCTTGCCTGCCTGCACCGCTGAAGAGACCCCTTGGTCTCCCATTGAAATCTACAGAGAACCCGACGCTTGTTTGCACACTGCACCCGGCCGCCCCGCGCTGCTGAGGGTGTACTTTATGTGTGGACTTGTGTCCCCCCCGGTGCCCTACAAAACCCCCCTGGTCTGCCCTCCGAAGACGCAGGTACTTACCTGCTGGCAGACTGGAACCGGGGCACCCCCTTCTCTCCATTGAAGCCTATGTGTTTTGGGCACCTCTTTGACCTCTGCACCTGACCGGCCCTGAGCTGCTGGTGTGGTAACTTTGGGGTTGCTCTGAACCCCCAACGGTGGGCTACCTTGGACCCAAAACTGAGACCTGTAAGTGATTTACTTAGCTGCTAAAAATAACAATACTTTACCTCCCCCAGGAACTGTGAAAATTGCAGTGTCCACTTTTAAAACAGCTATTTGTGTTTTATGTGAAAAGTATATATGCTACTGTAATTATTCAAAGTTCATACAGTACTTACCTGCAATACCTTTCAAATGAGATATTACATGTAGAAATTGAACCTGTGGTTCTTAAAATAAACTAAGAAAATATATTTTTCTATAACAAAACCTATTGGCTGGAATTGTCTCTGAGTGTGTGTTCCTCATTTATTGCCTGTGTGTATGTACAACAAATGCTTAACACTACTCCTTTGATAACCCTACTGCTCGACCACACTACCACAAAATAGAGCATTAGTATTATCTCTTTTTGCCACTATCTTACCTCTAAGGGGAACCCTTGGACTCTGTGCATACTATTCCTCACTTTGAAATAGTGCATACAGAGCCAACTTCCTACAAAAGTGCCCTGGTAACGGATGACTACAGTGGCCTGCCAGTTTCAAAGACTGATGCGTGTCTAGAAAAAACCTAATGACTGCCAATAAATCCATCTCCTCAAAACCAAATGGTTTTCTGTAGTGGTTACAAATGAAGTCCAGCCCTTGCAAGTACTCACTAAGGCGTTTAAGAATTGCTTGTGTTAGTCATTAAGAATCTTAGCCAATGGGTGCTACTCTGCTTTTCCTATTTCTCTTTCTATCCTCCTCCTCTGACGTGCACTACAGGCCCAATTCACAAAAAGCAATTTGCACTCTGAGGGCCTGATTTACAAAGGTTTGAGTATGTTTACACTTTGTAATAAGTGTATTACTTCTGGCATTCGCAACCTCTGAGTGCAAATTTACTACAAAAGGTTAAGTTACAGGTCTCCACCTCCCGAGTTATGCAATTGCTTACTCTTGTGAGGTAGGGTGATGTCCCTCCCTAAACACCTCCCTGACTCCTCCCAAATCCTATCCCCTTTAGTAGTAAGTCTGCTCAGGGACAGAGCACTTCGCACATGTAAGTATAGGCAAAACTTACACTTTGTAGCACATTTTGTAGTAATTGTTGTACTACAAAACATACTATAAAGTGCAGTTTGTGAATCAGACCCACATCATTGCTCCTATGAAGGGTACAGATAAACTACCCTTTTGCCTGACAGAGACCTGGCCAAAAGCTAAGCTGTGCCAGTTGTGGGTTTCTAGGCATATTGCTGACAAGGTCATATGACACTTTTAAGAGTTTCTATTTCTCCAATGTGCGATTGTATGCAGGTTACAATTTCACATTATGGAAAGGCAGCTGTTCAACTGCAACTACATTACTGCACATTTTTTCTCCATGGGAAAAAAAATGTTTTATTCTGAAAGCAAACCCTTCCCATACATCCCCACAAACTTGCAGTGTTTTCTTTCCCACTTTGATTGAGGATTTATTCTGGGCCTATGTTTGCAGAAGATCTATTACCAGTGCTGAGGTGGAAATGGGTTGAAGAGGAGTTTGTGTAGTTTAGAAATTATGCGCAAAGAGCAATTGTTGTCCTTCTCAGCCCAACAGAGTTTTATCCAAGATTTATTGTGGATTGTCTGAATAAGGTATATCTTGTACTTAGGTTGATGAAAAAGATTTTTAATTTCCTGTGGGGTGTCTGAACAAGAAAAGTGCTTTGATAATAGTGTGAAACCCCTAGTGAATTTTTACTGAAACTCTTTGCCCTGGGAATAGGGTGCATGGTAGCTCTGGATGTAGATGGTTATGGTTTGGGGACAGGGATTATGGAGAAGGGTGGTTAAGATAAGTGGGTTGGAGGATAGGTCTCTCATGCTCGAGTCCACCATAAAGGAATTATTGTGTGATGAAATTGGAACTCTTAGATTGCATGTGGGCTGTGGAACACTTCAATATATATTTATTGGGGATTAAACAGTAATTTGTACTGATCACTAGCCATTTGTGAATGTGTTTTGGCCCCTGTTGGTGGCATGGTTTGACACCTACATTAGCAAAGTTTGGCATCTAAACTGCAGGCATATTGGGCAGGCTTTAAGTCTTCATAGTTGAATTGACATGGATGAGGAATGCAAAGTAACAATCACTTATGAAGATTTGCTGGTAGGGTTTAAACAAAAGGATGTTGTGAATCTGACCCAGGATATCTGAGTAAAGGAAATGCAGAAAAATAAATATTTGATGAATGTGAAGGGTTATTTGGTGAAAGGTTGGCCAGAAGAAACATATTTGCAAGACAGTTGTGATTATGGTAAAGTGAAGGAGGATTTGAAAGTGTGTGTAAAGATAGTGATGAGATGTGACAAGATTATCCTGCCAGAATGGTTACTAGGTGAGATTTTTAAACTCTGTCATAGAGAGATGTGAAGGTGCTCCCGCCCCAAACCCCTCCTTACCTGGCGTGTCACTAGGGCAGGAGATGGATTGCGTCCCCTCCACTCAATCCACGCAGCTCTTGGAACAAGAAGTGAAGAAAACAGATGTCAGGAGAGGAAGGATATGAAAACAACAGTGACAAAGGACTTTTGCTTGTAGGAACAGAGACATGGAAGTGACTCTCTAACCAGCGAATTCCATTGGATGGACCCGAGAGATCAACTGGAAGGAAGGCGGAACAAGGAGGTAAAAGGGCAAGAGAAAATAGAGCATGGGGAGGCGAAGAAACAGAGAGAACGTGAGGGAGGAAAGGAACAAAGAGAAAGCAGATATATTGAGAAGCAAAAAGAACAAAGGAGAGGTGTGTCAGATACGGGCTGTGAAACACCCTGGGCTTCAGACCAAATGCAGTGCAACCCAACGGAGGAAGCTGACCACGAAGATGCCCATCAGCGATAGGAGGAGGAGGATGAGACCTGGATGGAAGAATGGTGGTGTCCATCGCCTCCTGACTACACACTGCAACTCAGGGAGAATTGTGGCCCTAACAGTGAGTTAACCGGGGCCGGCAGTGAATATTGAGGCAAGGGTTTATTTTGTGGTATACTTTCAGTTTTTAATATTTCTGTTCTGGCATAAGTGTTTTTTTCTTTCCCCTTTTCTTCTGCGTTTCTTTCCTTCTGGCTTGTGTTTGTGACCACTTCTTTCTTTTCACGCAGATCGGAGAGAGGGGAGTGTTCCGCTGAAGACATGCAGTATCTATTCTGGTCACCACGGTGTTCTCGTGCATTAATGCTATACAGTTCCCCATTGTCTGAGAGCTTATCCACCCCCTCGTACGGGCATAATCCTAACACTCTGTTCCCCATATGAGTGACACCAAATGGGTGTATTGGTGGTGATGCATACTAGAAAAGATAACTTACCACAGTGTCTCTTCTTTCCCAGAGGATTATGGCAGAAGGTCAGCAAGAATTTTAAGAGAAGGAAAGGGAACAAGAGAAAACTGTCACTCCTTGGTCACAGTTGAGTCACATGCACAGTATGCTCCCTAAGGAAGAAAAAACAAAAGAAGCATTGTTATTGCTGCAGTGAACACATATGTACTTGTAAAAAATTCCAAAATTCAACCACGCCCTAAGACTCCTAAGCCCTATTTCCAACCCACTCTTCGACAAGGGCATGGTGGAAACCCAGAGAATAATATTGGCGATGTACCTATGGATACGTGAGTGTGAGGACCTGTATTCTGTAGTAGAAGTGACAAGGCTGCAAAGGGGTGTAGAGTACCAGCAAGACTAGTGAAGTAGGTTGGTGGACTTTGGAGAAAAGTGGTTGTTGATGTCATGGAACAATTTTCAGTTTCAATTTCCTGTACTTCCTCTGAAGGCATCATATGGCCTTGTTCTAGAATAGTATTTTTCCAAGTGTCTGGAAGAACATACGGTTGGCAGTGTGATCACAGAAGTGACTATCATTTTCTTACAGGATGTGTTTTGCTGGGAGTGTGGTGAAGCACATTAGGGCCCGCCCTGAGTCTCCATTTTAGATTGCATAATTTAGCTTTAAATCTTTTTCTGATGGTGATTTTTTACATGTTTTTACTCTTCTGCGATAACGTACTGAGAAGACATTGTACGTGTAACTTATTCCTAGTAAGTGTTGCTGCCCTATAGTCTGTAAATTCTGTCCAAGGCTAGGCACACAGACTGCAACACTCTTGTATCATAATTGTCCATTGAATACAGCTCTGTGGCTCCAGACAACCATTGCATCAGCTCTGCACCTTTGACATTGTGCGATATGAACAGTACCTTTTGTTTTATAAACTGACTCTGTGCTATATTCGTCAAAGGAACACTTGTGCTGGGATTATCCTGAAACGCAGTGCATTGTGACTGAGATGCAGCCCTGCTTACTATGACCTCCATCCTGCAAAGGACCAAAGAACAATAGCCTTCACTACCTTAGACTGACTTCCTGGCACAACTTACCGAGGTATGGGGGATTAGGCTATTCCAGTGGATCTGGCAGAGGGTACTCCCACTATGCTATTGATATAATGGGAAGTAACAGATAGGAGTGTCACAACATAGTAACATTATAATGTTTGAAATGTTTATCTTTTTTACCATTCTTGTAATGCTGGTTACCATGCTTAGTTTCATCTGCCTAATAATCGCAGCTCATGCTTTCAATACAAGACTAGGATTGTTTCATTAAATGTTTGAAAATCTATTTTTTGTATCTTTCTTGTGTCTCACCTTGGGCATGCAAAGTAATAACAAAAGGGTGGATCTGTTTCAGAGATTTCCTTGTGAATCAGAGTGGTCATGTTTGATTTTGCTGATACTATCTGGTACCCTGGTACGTTTAGTGGTTAAAATGGAGCACTGTGAACTAGCTATTAATTGTGTTAACATTTCCTCATGGTGTGGATGTACCAAGTCCCTGTATCCTGAAGTTTATGTTGACCTGATATACAGTTTTACTTAATTCTTAGGACTCATATAACAAGAGGGGATTCCGAAGTAGTTGGTATCCAACAATGGGGTACAATTTGCATCATCTGTGTGGCAGGTTTTGGAACCATAGCAGAATCCAGCATTCATGGATTGCCTTGTAAAATCTGAGAGCAAATGGATAGGAGGAAATGCTTAATAGGGTAATAATCAATACAGTAAGCTTTGAAGTCTGGGGTGTACTGTAGAAAAGCTTTGCATTCTACTTTCTTGCCATACAGTGTTGCAAGCAATTCTATTGTTGGGAGGTCCCCTTTTAATTATTAAGGTAGTGGAAGCTTACTATCAAATTAGTACTATAGTGGTTGACCCAGACACAGAAGAACTAAGAAAAAGAAAAGAGACAGTAGTGAACTTTTGAACAAAAAGCTAAACCAAACTGAACTTTGCACATTTTCAAACTGGCTTAACAAGGGAAGGACAGAAATTGAATTAGCAAATAAACTTGAGAAAATTCCTGCCAAAGTTCTAAACTTCTTCTGTCTGCTTACAGTTCTCAAAGGATTTGAGTCTGGTTACTCCACCTAGTTCACATTTACTCCCCCCAAGACAGTGGTCATTACGAATCCATCACCTCACAATCCTCAGAAACAAGAATTGATCTGGAGAGGGCCCTTTAAGGATTTGCTGAGCAATAATACTATCACAACAGCCCTTTGGCATCAGCGGGGATACGAAGTGTATTTAATCATATTTCTGATTCCCAAGGCCTTGCTGGGTTTTGTCTAGAAACAGACTCAAAGATTGTAAATATGTGGTCAGCACATTGACTATTCAAGAGGAAATCTTTTCAAAGGATAACACTTTTGGTGTCTCGGGGGACTTAATGTTAACTATGGATCTGATGTATATTTATTTGCACGTTCCAGAGGCTTAGACCTCTGTGCTATTTTCAGTTTGCTGTCTAAGATCTTCATTTTCAGTTCAAAGTTTTACATGTCGGTCTCTCCTCAACCCGAGAGTTTTTACTAAGTTGTTTGTTCAGAGTGTGTGTTTGCTACATCTGCAGAGGTTAATTCTCTTCCTATACATGGATGATGGGTTACTGCTGGGTTCATCAGTGGAAGAAGCAGAACAAGTTTCATATTGTCTAGCTGCTTGTAGTTGGCTATTCAGTATGGCAAAATCAAACCTGACGCCGGGCTAGAGCACAACTTCCATCGGAGCTCAATTCCGGATTAACCTGGTGTTGGTATGCCTTCTGCTTTAGAGAGCAGAGGAACTACAATCTTCTTATCCAGGAAATCGCCCCTTGTGAAAGGTTGGCTAATAGTACAAGGTAAGGCACAGGAAATGTCTCTATGCGTGCCCTCTCATCACACCTATTAAAGCATTAGAGGCCTGTTTTTCAACAACTTCGGCATTGGGTTCTCAATTGTCATGGTGGCTGCGTCTTCCACGCTTTTTGAATGTTGTTTCACTGCAACCCACACGTCCAGTAATAGTAACAGGGAAAGCCAGTGCTCTAGGATGGGGCGCCACATTGGACTAAAATGTCATTCAGGCATACATATCCCTTTAAGACAAAGATCCTCCAACTGGAGGAAACTGTCAGCAGTCTACATCTTCAGAGCTCTCAAGACCATTCTGTCTCTAACGAAAGTGAAGGTATTGTTAGTCTGCTTTAACAACATGGTGACAGTAGTATGGATCAGTCACCAAGGGGAGAGAAGATTTCTAAACCTCTGTCTCCTGGGATTTCATTCAGGTTGTTGGGTGGAGGAACATCAAGACCCCCATCATGAACTTTAAAAAAAGTAGACCCTAAATCATATTTGGGTCTGGAAATGTACTATAAGAAGGGGAGCTCGAGGCTCCCAAAACTTTCAGCTGTCAAGCAGCCATTCAGTTCGTATGCTGAAGAGGAGAAGCTCTGCAAGACTTCCACCTGTGAACAAGACTGAGGGCTAAGGCCTTTCAGTCAACAAGCTAGGTGAGGGTACATCACCTAGGGAAACCCAAGACCACCTGATCCTGGAGCCTATAGCACGAGTGCCTGCCTGCTTGCCAAGAACAGTGTGCCCTGTGAAGAAGAGGAGTGCGCGTGGATGGAGCAATGTCCAGTGGAGGGATGCTGTCAAGTGAATCTACATAACAAGGTGTGAGGGGATGGTTGCTGCACCATTCGAGTTGTTGCCTGTGTGCAGATTCAAGTCAGCGACCTCAAAAGGCAGATAGAGTGCCATTAAGTTAACTGTGGTTGTATCGATCAGGCTGTTGCCTGTATGCAGAGTGAAATCAGCCACCCCATGTACCAGACGTGGTTACTGCGTATATTGTATAACTGCTGTACCATTGGACCACCGCCCTTGTATGGACTGTGGTCAGTGAATCTGTAAGCGGGGGGGGCATTGGGAAGAATAAGGAAAATTGTCTGGTTCAATTATCGTCGAGAGGTCAGAACGCCCTGGTATGTCTCAGCTCAGACTGAGGATCAGAACCCACCAGTCATTCCCTCACCTGTGAGAAGGATCAGAGGAACTTACCGTCTGACCAGAGAAAACGTTGTGGACCCCCATCTGCTTTTCCAGCAGAGCCGCAAGTGCTACTCACCATTAGCACCTGCTGCAGCCTTACATGACGTCTGAGAGTGAAGCACTTCTGGGAAACCAGTAGTGCAACTCCTGCAGGAACAGATAAGACTGGTCACAAGGCTGGAAGACCTCAGGAGAACTTGTTCTGTTGCATAAAGCTTTGAACGCTGATATACTTTTGACTCGTAAAGAGTTGGAGTGGGACTCCTGAGACTCGTAATACTGGTGGTGCTTAACCTGAATATCACCTATAGTGAATAGGGAATAACCACTTCTGTTAGTGAGAGGTAAGTGAGAGTTAGGGACATGCCTATCAAACTCTAGAGCCCTGACCAAAGGATACTGTGTATGAGTCTTGACTCACCCTCCTGCATTTACCCCTGACACTTCCCTTTAAGAGGCTTTGGCCTGCTTGATCCACGCTACTACTGAGAATTAAGTGCTGAAGAGGTACTATGCCAGTAGCTCAGGACCCATAGTAAGCTGGGCTCTGAGTCATCAGAAGGTCAGGGCCTAACCCCCACGCTTGGGCCCAGTAGCTCCTGCTTGCCCCATGGCCCTCTGAAAGGTGTTCTGACAGCATGGTGATACCTTTTTTTAAGCTAAAAAGATCAAAACCATTATGTGACCTTTTCCCACCTATCACTTGACTGGCTTGGCCCGTCTTCATGCATGGGAGGGCTAACTGGCATCCTCTTGTCCCACAAGGAACCCTGGCAACTGCCCCTCACTTGCATCACCCTGGTTCTGTTCACCATTTATCTTCTTCTCTGACTCTACTAACCTTGGGTATGTATGTATTGCCTTGTAGTTCTCCTCAATGCAGAGGTCATCTCTGTAGATTCAGCAAAGACTCCTGTCACGGCTGCTTCTAGTGACTTTCTTTCCTCTGAGCTCCATGCTGCTTGTCTGTCTTTTCTTCCTCTTCCGCCAACATTTGTATGTCATATTTTCTTCAGTATCTGTTCCTGTCTCACTTACATTTACCTTCTCCACCTGCAGCTTAGGACCACCTCCTCTAGTTTTTACCTGGTCGCTGCAGCTCCAGCCTCACCAAGTTAAGTTGCAAGAATAGCATACTACCATACCAGTAAGAAAACCCATCATAAAAAAAACATTTGTCTGAAATAGATGCCTCTTATGTTGGCAGAAATCATTGAAACCTGCCAAATGGCCACTGGTGTCCATGCTCGACGATGTCAGAAATGCTGATTCCTGCTTGGCATCTCATGCTGCTGTTCCTTAAATCAAAAATTCCTCTTCCTTTGTCATGAACCTTGAACCCTTGGGAATGCTGCTGTTTCAGAGACTTTTGTAAAAAAAAGGACCAATATAAATTTGGAAACGAAGGCGTCTTTGTGTGTTTCCAGCAGGAGAAAGAATGTTTGCAATCTTAGAAGGTCCTATCAACAGGCTCTTCCAAGACCGTTCCAGAAAGACAAGTCCTTATGAAAGGCTTGTGAAGAACAGTAGCTTTCTCAGATGCATGCATATGCCAGTATCTTTGCAACAGATTTCTTTGACCTGCAATGGTTGAGCATCCCATCAAGGTAGCTGCTCGAACCTCATCAAAGACTACATCTAATAAGAACTCAACTGGTATCTACATGCCATCAAGAAGGGGAGAAGGTTTTGTGCCCTCTTCAATTACCTTGAAACATTCCTTAAAAACTATCAGAACAGATTTAAGTGTAAGCACCATTATACCGGAGCTCTCAATGTCAGTAGAGACCCTGTATATCCCTTGTGCCAGGCTGAATCCGTTTTCTTGTCCGTTGGATCCTTAAGTACTGCATCTTCTGCCATCCTGTATCTTCCAACCAAACATGCAGCTAAGGAAACCACGGGCAATGAGCCAGGAAAAAGTGAGTCACTGTCCAACAAGAGATACAAATATGTCATAAAGCATGGAAGATTGCTCCTGTCTGGATCTTGGCATTTTCTTAGCAGTACAACGAAGATGTATAGGGAGGCCAGGCTAATGCTTTTCTGGAGCTGTCTTAGAATGCAGGAAGTGGAAGTACTGGGTTCATCAGAAGCAGGAAAGCCCATGTTGCAGCTGACTGCGGAGAGAATAGCATTAAGGTCCTCGTCTCCTAATATATATATGCCCTGTTTATGTAAGGAGTCTGGGTCATTATCAGAATCACCATTTTCGTCTGCAGAAAATTACCTTTTGAAGAATGCTTACATCATTTATGTAAATAAATGGTTGCCAAGATTTCTGTCACAACTGCTAGAATCTTGACCTCAGAAAGTGACTCTATTCCTTCCCCTTTCCATTGCCAACAACGGGAGAGAATGAGATTGGACGGATCAAGAAGAATCCAAGTGTCTCCTTATCAAACAATACTTGCAGTTGGTCACAGACACCCTAACCTAGCAAACAGAAGCAGCCTTACTTGAATGGAATGACCTACTAAAATACACAATTCATTTATCCTAGCAAAACAGAAGGGTGCTGTAAATGCCACCCTCTTTATTGCACCTAGTCGGGGTGGGCCAAGTATTTCAACTCTGGAATCCTGTCTGGAAAGTGAAGTTCACCTCACATTGCAATGACTGGGACGACAATGAGGGACGAGGAGGTAATGCATTTACAAATGCTGGGTATCCTTTTGTTGATGCTAGTCGGGCATGCATGGGCATTTATTTGGCCCTAAACAAAGGTTTAAAACCAAAGCTGGCTTTATGAATGGGGCCTAATATTTCTAGCTCAATTAACTATCTCAGTAATCCCTATGGCATGACGCCAAGATCATGACTACTATATACAATCTGTTTGTCCCACTCAAGAGACTCTTACTAGATCCCGGATGTAGGGGTGTTAATTCTACAGCACCAGAAATAAAAAATACCAGGGATACCGTTAACTTAAAGTGTGTAGAATTAGCAAGGGTTCTGGTTGAACCCTGAGAATCTCCTGATTAATAAATAATTTCGGTGGAATCTTAATTCTGAATTTGTTTACCCGAGTAATTCCTTGTTGCCCCTTACAGCTACCCTAGGAGATGATGACTGTTTTTAGCAGCCGAAATCTTTGGGGAAAACATAGGAGGTCCGCAGTAACTTAACAGATCTCATACTTTATATTGGGTCTTTGAACCTCCCAAGCAGCATGGGAAGATACCAAAGATGGTCTTGTGGAAACATCATTACCACAGGGTAGTAGTCATCCCTCCATGTATACATATAGTCCTGCTGTTCGGATGGTGGTATGTTTGGGCAGGCTAAGGAGTCGGCCTACAGCTCTTCAATGGAAGGATGCTGTTCCTGACAAGGCCCTGCCACTGCACAGAGCATGGATGCAGGCACAGCTACTCATGCCAGCTCACATGATTGGGCCGGCAGAGATAGAGACCGGATCTGGGAGCCAGCCACGCAGGTGGGGCTACTGCTACAAGCACCCGTGTCCTACTGGCACGGAGACACACCAGGACCAGGAGAAGATGCTAAATGGGTGGTTATGTTCACTGTAGGGTGATTTGTTCTTTACAGGAAAAGGGGGCACTTAAATACAGGAGGTGGGTCCAAAGATGCTCACTGTACCACTTCAACCAATGGCAGGAAGGAATGGTGTCAAGGGGAGGGGGTTGAAAATAGCTGGATCCAGTCATCGATAGGGGTTCAGAAAAAGGATAGACACCTGTGGAAATCCACCTTATCTAAATGACACAACACTTTTGGTGGTTTATTATTCTGGTGACCTGAAAAGGAAGATTTCACAATTGGCCCTTGTACCTTCAGGCAAGTAGAACTCAAGGAATGGATATAGCTGAGGCAGAATCTGCGGGAGCAGAAATGTTGGTTGCCTGACAGGGAGTGTTCACACTGGGCCCATCTATCTTTTATAGTGGATGATACCTTCTACCTAAGATAGAAGGAGTGGTAATTGGCGAACTGAACAAAATTTGTACTGTGAATTTCTCAGAGTGCAATCTAACAACCAAAAAAGTCTACATCTACAAAATGTTAAAGACACTCTTAAATCTATAGAAAAAAAGTAAAACCATTTCCCAATCCCAGAACTTTACGGTGAGCAGAATGATCTTTCAAACTGATTTAAAATTCCATTGGTGCACTCAAAGCCGCGTTGATTTCCCTATCTTTAAAGAGAAAGTTTCATCACATAACTCCGGCCCTGACAGATCTCTGCTAACTTCCAATAGAAGCATGAATTAGTTGTAAACCGGCTTGCCTTGTTTTCAAAGTGCTTCACCATCATCTCTTTTACCTCGCTGCTCCTTTAAAATTCTCCAGAGGAAAGAAAAAACAAAGAAGCATAGACAACCCAGAACAAGAATCCAGCAAATTCAGTTCACACTAGGCTGCTTCATAAGTGTTTTCAGGGACAGCTTTTAAGCTATGAAACTCTCTCCAAATATATTTAGGCTGTCTAGATGATCTTCAGTTTAGAAAACACTGAAAGTTCCCTTTTTAAATACTTTTTATGTTATCATGCTTACAATTATCCCACCTTACTGTTCTCCTTGAAATCAATTTCACACTAAGATGGATATGTGATTAATGGCAGCTCGCCCTGACCCAAGATTCTCACGCTTATGATGGCAGGGATGGCCTTGACCCAAGATGGCTGCTCTCCAGAGCAGGTCCTGGTTATAGTTGCAAATCTCTTACTGCGCTGGCGGCTGGAAGGGTGACAGTGAGCCCAAGGCGTAGCAGCCAAGGTTTTTAGATTGCTATGTGTGACATTTTCATAATTTCAGTGTAATTATGGTGACATTTCAACAACTAAGAGCGACATTTTTGTGCGAGCAAAATCAAGCAATGAAGACAAGGGAAACATATAAATATCAGAAATTACACTCATTTGAGCAGCCAGAAACTCTAAGACAATCTCAAAACTGCTGCAAAACTACAGAAATGGAAAAGCACTAACCTAATGCCCTTGTAACCTTAGGTACATTACGCTCCCCCACACTTTCTCTTAATTCCTCTAGGGAGGGTCAACCTCCTGGAAGTCGGCACATCGTTATTTGATTAACGGTCTATGGGTCGTGGGGCCCCCTCCCCGAGCTCCAGATCTCTCTTGGGTGTCCCATCTACCTGAGGACCAGTGATTGGACTATGGGGCCCCTGAACTTTGACGCTGAAGAGTGTTGGTGCAAAAAGAAACTCTGTCCTTGGGACCTCGTGCCCTGGGACACAATGAGAGCCAGGGAGAGGTGGGGGGTCTGCGGTGTGCGCACGGAGCAAGGAGTGCGGGGGCAGTAAAAATAATAAAATAATAAACTTACCTGCCCCTCATGATCTGCCACTCCTGCTCCAGCCACCTCTCATCTTCTTCCCTCCCCAACCAATCCCAACGCTTCTTTCATGCTGTTACGGTCACGGTTTTGGGCGAGTCTTGCCAGGACTCTGGTAGGGGCACCCCTTGAGTTCACAGAATATCTCCCAAGGAAGTAGTGTACCGAAGCAGAAGAGCAGCTAAAGGCATACACGGGGAAAGGACAGCTATGGTAAGGCACAGAAAATAGGAAAGTGAAGGCAGAGCAACCTTAGTGTGAAAAAACAAAGAACGGATCAGTAATGGACAAACACACTGGGGTTATCACTAAGGTTGTACACAGGGTGAGCTTGGAACTTCCCACAGCAACAGGGAATGTCAATGCCTCTGTGCAGATTACTCTTATAGATAGTCACCCTGCAAGCCCCATAGAAAGGAGGCAGCAGAAGTGATTCTGTCTGAACCCTTAGGGCACAAACAAGGATTGAACTTACATACACAAGACTAGCCCTTGTGGGTCCTGCTGGAAACACAGTGACAATTCCTGTAAAACAGCAATAGCACACTGTCACTGTTTGGCACTAAATTCTACATACAACACTAGACAAAGGATGGGGGCTGGAACTGCCTCCTGGAAACCAGGAGCCAACCCCAGTACAAAGGAAAACACTTAAAAACAGAAACAGAGAGCACGCTCTGGCTGGAACAGGCAAGAACAGGACCGGAATATCGGGAGCTGGAACAAGCAGGAACAGGACTGGGAAACAGAGAGCAGGTTCCGGCTGAAACAAGGTAGGAAAAAGACTGGAAAACAAGGAGCAGGCTCTGGCCGAAAAAAGCAGGAACAGGGCTGAGAAACAGAGAGCAGAGTCTGGTTGAAACAAACAGGAACAGAGCTGAGAAACAGAGAGCAGGTTCAGGCTGAAGGAGAACAGGAACAGGACTGGAACACAATCCAACAAGGGGTCTGGTACACAAAGGAATCGAACTCCAGTGCAGGTTGAGGAGCTTCAGGAAATGGCAGCTTATAAGCAGTTCCAGGCAGCAGCAAGCCCAGGGCGGAGTCACATGGCTGGGCTGCACAAGAGAGGTCGCAGGTGTGTGCAGTTCCAGTCTCTCACAAGTCCTGGAGGAGAGAATCCAGTATAAAGGAACAACCAGACTTTTCTCATAGGAAGCAATGGACAGAAGATTACAGGTCTTACCAACAACCAGGCAGTGCATTATGGGACCTGAAGTCCATGGGAGCAAATGTAGGTCCTAATTTATACTTTCCTACCGCCGCATTTGCATCATTTTTTGATGCAAAAATGGTGCAAACTTACAAAATTCCATTATATTTTGTAAGTTTGTACCACTTTTGCATAAAAAAATGACGCAGATGCGTCGCTAAAAAAGTATAAATCAGGCCCGGAGTTCTTCTATAGCATGCCATATCCAAAAGGGAAGCAAACAAGAGTCAGAGAGGGACTCTGGGTGAGTGTTAATGATGATTTCCAGGCTACAGATAGTCCGTTTACCACACCCATTGGGATGGGACGGCAGAGTCGTAACAATATACCCCCGCACCATTCTGCTCAAGAAGAGAAAGCAATCCTTTGGCTGAAGAAAGTTGAAGAGAAAAAGCCACATCAAGAAAATCCAACACCAACCTTGGTTGATAAGTTTACAGTCCTGCCACAGGTGAATCATCCAATGAGCAAAGCATGTATTAATACCTATATGGGCTCTGATGTCTTTCCTCTTGATTGTTCGATTGACATGGGAGGAGTGCATGGAGTTGGTTTCTGGTGAAGTGGATTCAGGAGCAAGCCGATTTGGAATGACATTATGGATGGTACTCTTTAGGATATTAGTTTCCTGTTCAGTACTTTCTTCTTTGGAGGAGATAATTGGCATTTTAGTAACAGCCAGGTCCATAACACTTTCCGACAAGCAGGATATGCCTGTTTCTGCAGCAGTATTTACATTGATTGTGGTCTGAGGTTGCAAAGCATAGAGACTAGGGAGACATGGGTAACTGGTGTTCTCAAGGTAAACACGAGAAGGTCAGAATTCTCTTTAATTTTGGTTGACTTGGGAATATCAATTACAGGATCAACAAAAGTTTTCAAGTCTTTAGAAACTTGATTAACAACTGAAAATGTAGAAGTCCCACGAGCTATCTCTTCAGGGTGATCTTAAGACAAGAATGAGATTTCTGCATTGCAAGAGCTATGTGGTGTATTCATGGTATCAGTAATGGTTTCTTTGCAAGGTATTACTACCACTGGTCGCTGATCTGCAACTTTCTTAACACTGAAAGGGGGTTCTTTGGGAAGAAATAGAACTAGAATCCCTTTAGAAGTTGCCTTTGCATTGTTATCTAAATTTTCAGTTCTAGCCTTTGAATTGATGATGGTTGGTTTCTTGCAATAAAACACTGAGTACCGTAATTATCATCAGATCTTCGAATACAAGATTCAAATTGAAGACTTTAGTTTTAGTGGGAGACATTACGTCTTTAAGTACTTGAACTTCTGTTTCAGATTGCTGGTTTTCAGGAGTCTTTAAATTCAGGGACACATGCACCCTTCGAAGCTGGCCCCACCTCACCCAAAGAAAGCAGAAAAATAAAGGAATTATCAAATACTTTTATTATCCTTTTATTTTTCTGCTTTCAGCAGCGGGCGGTGCTCCTCTGCCATAGCTGAGGTGCCGCCCCTGAGGCGTACCATGCTCCGCATCTTCCCACCTGCTGTCCACATGACAGGAGGAACAGGGCAATACCTCAGTTGTACACAAGCGCCACCTTGTGGCCTTTGATAAACAGCACTCTGAGCTTAGCAAGCAAATTGAGAATCTGAAAGTAAGTAGGTTTTATTGTACCTCAAGCCACGTTTTGTTTGCGTGACAATCTCAGGTAATGCAGGAAAATGAACAAAAATGTGTTCTTCTAACACGAGATGCGTGGCACTCGGCAGGGCTGCCAAGGTCAGGTGCCGACAGAAGAATTGATCCTCCTTTGGGGGAAAGCTGCACAGACAGGAGGAGGATACTCCAGAGGAAAAGACAGTGGCCTGATGGCCTCCCCATCTTTCCTCTGTGACACAGTAGCTGCCTTCACCCACGGAGCTCTGGAAGTGGCACGCACTGGAGGAATACTGGCAGTGCTGATGCTGAAATAGTGGACTGGAGGTTGGGGGAGATGAGAGCATAGAGGTAACCCAAAACATAATTTGAGCTGCAGTGGTGCATTTTAGCCCTCAGAGTTCCCATGCTGAGAAGGTAACAGCTTGGGCTCTGAGAAAAAGCAATACACACTAAGGAGATCAAAACTGGACTGGGGCATTATCTGACGATAGTCTGACGTTGATAACCCATCATGGCCTTGATGTGGATACGCAGACACATACAACACATTACTTTTGCACCATAAACGCTGTTCTTTTAGTGGCACTATTTGATTTATGCTGCCGCTGGCTGATACGGTTCTGGAAGCGAAAGTAGGTCTTTTCAGGCGGAAGTGATAGATGTAAAATGAATTGTGGTGTGCCTTGAGACGCAATCTGAAAAACTGTAGCAGAGAAAAGAGTTGATAGTGCACACCGCAGAAGAAGAAAAAGACTTCAAAGATCCACAGCTGAGAACAATGTGAAAATGAAGATGAAATGGAGGTCCTGGAGTACCAAAAGAGAGGGACACAACTGAGGATTTTGGGGGTGCCTTATTGTGTTACAAATAATATTCTATATGAGAAGATGGAGGGGCACTGACTGCCCTTAATGGTTAGGCGAGATGTGATGACCCTTCTTTGATTAACCAAGCTCACTGGATTTTTTTACAATCGCGGAGGGAGAAGTAGCACAGTAACGTCTATCCTAAGGTTGGCTTAACTGATGGTGAAAATGCAGCAATGATGTGTGATGTGGTTAGGAAAATGTTAGGGTATCTATTTTTTTAAATTTTTTCATATTTGTTATTCTCCGCCTCTGGCTCGTGATATTGGTGATATAGCTGAGAGATGGCTTGTGTAGGGTCACGGAAGGCATTTGTTACTTCTATCCCTTTCCTCCTAATGAATCATTACTGGATTATAGAGGCTGAGGGCCACATGTACAAAAATGCGGGATTGCGATTTCCTAATTGTGATGCTTCCCAAGAAAACTTACATCTTTCAATTAATTATTCCTAATGAGTCGCAATTATACCTACCTCATGAATATTAATGAGGTAGGTCACGCTTTGCAACCCATTAGGAATGATAGGAGTCACAGGAATAGTGTGAAGAAGCATTTAATTTGATAAGTTAATGTGCTGTAACATTTTATTTTATTAGTGCTAGGTTCATAAGTTACTTTAAATTAATTTGCATTTGTATTGTGCAATAAAATTGTATTAATAGTTTGTTCTAAAAATTAATAAACTTTATCATTTTTCCCTGTACGTTACCATGACAAGCTCTTGGCCCAGGAGTGGGAGATCATCTATATGTGAAAACTTATGAAAGGAACTTTACAATGGTAAATTTAGGGGCAGATGTGCGTATCTTTAAAATAGCGATTTCCAAATAGGAATTTTTTCTGAATCGCTATTCTAAAAGTATGAAAGCTTTCTTTTTAAAATAGTGATTCCTAATGGGTTGAACATTGACCTACCTCATGAATATTAATGAGGTAGGTCACAATTTGCGACCATCTAGGAATTGCTGCCATTAGAGAGATGGTGGCCTGCTTGGGTGAGCAGACCACCATGTCTGTAAACGCTTTTTATTAAAGCAATCCTTTTTTTTTAATGCAGTCCGTTTTCCTTAATGGAAAATGGGATGTGTTTAAAAAAAGAAAATTAAACTTTAAAGTTTCATTGTTTAAGAGTAGGCAGTGGTCCATAAGACCACTGCCTGCTTTAAAAAAATATATATTTCCATTCTCAAAGGGGAAGGGGTCCCATTGGGCATCAATAGAAAAACACATGACAAGCATGTGAGTCCCTCCTGTAGCTCATGAGCAGGGTCTCTATTAGGAAACACAGGCAGAGACTTTTAAGGCATGAGCAGGTCTCTCACCTTCCTGGGGCCCCTTCAAAACGTGACTGGGGCAGTAAAAAAGTCTCTCTCTTTCTCTTCTCAACCTCTCTCCCTCTAACTACCCGTGACGGTGTCTCTACCTAGCCAAACCACACAACTTTAGCTGCCCATCCACCGCTGTTTCGATCACCTAACTCTCAGTCTATCATCTCTCTCTCTCCTATGCTTAGTTTTCCTTATCACTCTGTACTTCTGTCTACCTCCTTCTTACTCCTACCTCCCTCCCTCTACCCTCCTTCTCCCTACCTATCCACTCTCAAGTTCATGTCTCTACTTCACCTCTCTCTCTACCTGTGTTTTATTGTAACTCATCTGTCTATTTCTCCAGTCACCAAATCCCCACTCTTCTCTCTATTTTTAACATTTCCCTTTCTCTCTAAAAATGTCTGTTTTCTTTCTTTCCTACGTTGTGCCTCTCTCTGTCTCTCATGGTTTTCTGTCTTACATCTCTCGCCATACGTCACCTCATTTCTGTCTACCGCACCACTCTTTCAATATACTTGTGCCTAACATTATTACATCCCTGTCATTCTGCAGCTACCTCTCCAAACCTTCCCTCTACCTCACGCCTCCACGTTCCATCTAGTCAACATCCATGCATCCTTTTAAGTCTTCCATCCATTTAGCCTTTCATCTTTTGACCCTTTTACTCTTCCATCTTTCCTTCACCCTACCTTCTATTCTTCCTTCCACATTTTCATCTTCCATCCTCTCACTCTTCTATCTGTTCACTCTTTCACCCTTCGTTTCTTTCACCACTCATTTCTTTCACCATCTGTGGTACCATTCACTCTCTTTTCCTTTCCTTTTACGTTTCCTTCAGGGCCGGACTGGTCGTAGCGGGCATCAAGTGTTTCCCGGTGGGCTGGAAGGGTGGGGGCCGCTTTTGCAGCGGTTGGGGCTAGTTTTGTGACTGGGGGCCGGTTTTGCAGAGGTGCTGCAATATCGACCCCGAGTAACAAAAGCAGCAGCAAGCTTGTGCTTGCACACCTCTATGAGGTCTTAAACTGTGCGTGGTACCTTTACAAACAGGCAATAAAAAGTTATATGAAATGTTACTTTCGCTCAAAATACCAAGACACAGATTGATTGCATAAGTAAACTCTTGTTTTATATTGCAGAGTTGCATACAAAAGTTAATTCAATGCACTTGCTCATTGAACTTGGAGTTACCGAGCTGATAAGAATCTTATTTCTAAATAAATGTAGGTGTTTTCGTGACCTAGAAAAGGTCACTGTGGTTATGCTTATAACATGGTTATCAGCTTGTATCTGCAACGTCTCTCATTTAATCTACTTATTTCGCATATAGAGGTGAATACTAAACCACTAGTACCTTATAAGTGCCGACTATGAAATAAAGCTAGCAGCATCTGCGAAAACGTTCATGGGTGACTGTGTCACTAGCAAGAGTGTTAAATACAGGTGCGATTAATAAATGAACTCCAACTATAATGAGCACTTGCAGAACAAATAGATCTATGTTTTTATTGTGAAAAGTTCGTGGACGCTGAAAGTGTTCATTATGTTCACAGCTAAACGGAATGCGGCGTTGGGGGTTAGCCACTATGCTATTCCTTCTCCCTGCCTTTCCAGCTCCTTTATAACTACCCATCTTTTTCTCTAATCGAGCGTACCTGTCTCTCATGCTCACTTTCTCACTTTTTCTATTTGCCCCGGTGTTTTCCCTCTCTTGCCTATTTTCGTCACTTCTCTTTCCCACACATCTAGGCCCATATTTATACTTTTTTACAATTGTATTTTGCAAGTTAGCGCTGCTTTTGCATAAAAAAATTACGCAAATGCGGTGCTAAAAAAGTATAAATATGGGCCCCTTGAGTGATATTTCCTAACAGTGATAGTTACGAGCAGACTTAGGCCCATGTTTATACTTTTTTAGCGCCGCATTTTGACGCAAAAACGGCGCAAACTTACAAAATACAATTGTATTTTGCAAGTTTGCGCCGCTTTTGGGTTAAAAAATGACGCAAAAGCAGCGCTAAAAAAGTATTAGCTTTACTGTCTGAAGAGGCACATAAGCAACTAATTTGCACTTTAGACGGACCCAGGTCACCAGCATCGGACCAGAGCAGCCCCGCTTAAGCTGCTACAGAGGAGACTTAATTACTGTGAGCCCCCCCTACACCCATGGGTGGAGTACGTGTTTTTGAAGGTGGAAAATAGCGAGGACCTGTTTCTTCGGCCCTGCTTACAAATGCACAGATCAGTACATTCTGGCTCATATTTATACTTTTGTAGCACCGCATTTGCGTCATTTTTTGTATGCAAAAGCAGCGCAAACTTACAAAATACAATTGTGCGGTGCTAAAAAAGTATACATATGGGCCTCTGTGCTTTAAATGGGGCGGTACTGTCCGGTACTGAGTACCGGAACATTTTTATTTTGAAAGGGAGAGTACCTGCACTTCTCAAGAAAAACGAAATGCTTTTAATTGAAGAGTACCAGCACTTCTCGGAAATGTTTCCATTTCAAGCACTGAGTACATTTATATTTCGGTGCAAACTACCGTTTGCACCTAAAACGAAGTTCCAAATTGGACAGGATTTGCTCATTTGCTAATAACATGCTCATCTGCAAACTTTTTACCCATGGCGGTTAAAACCTTGCAAAGATCATGTTGCCAAACGTCATGAAATTCTGTTCTGTGCACCCTGGAAATTGTTTCATGGTTCAGAATGTGTGGAAATTGGAGTTTCGCACAATTTGCCAAAACGATTCTCGACAGGTTTCACCTGCCAAAACTTTGAGGCAAATAGCTCAAAATCAGGGAGGGGCATAGCTATCAATGGTGCAAAATGTGCAGTGGCGCCGGTGCTCAGGGCATCCCAATTATTGTCGTTTTCCACCCCAAAGGGGAAGTATGGGGGGCACTTTCAGTGCGCTTGCTTAAGGGTCCCTGGCACCCATGCTACCCCTTGCTGTAGCAATGTAATTTGCACACAGGAAAATAGCTCATGCTCATTTATTGCAGGGGCAGACTCGACATGACTTGGAGTCCTGTTTCAGGTGCAAAAGGAAATTTGCACTAGAAGTATAATTAGCTTCTCAGTTGCAATCAGGGACTAGAGGTCCAGTAGAGTGATAAAAAACACGAGAGGGAAACCCCTCATCGCACATCAGTCACATTCCAGGACACAGCCAGAACCTCTGACGGTCCTAAACTCTGAGTAAGGAGTGAGCTATGGCGATCCTTAACTCACAGATCTAAACATAGGAATCCTGGAAAGAGACCTCTGAATTCTGAAACCTCAACCCCGTGGGCGAGTATCTATTTGTAAAGAATGCATTGCAGAATCCGCTCTAAGTATATGCACTGCAGTTTTATACGATTACAAATCACATAATCTTATTAGTATTATGAGAGCTATGAATAGGGCGCCGTGACTGGGCGCACACGTACATGGAAGTGAGTCAGCTGTAAGGAACATAGGCCCGTATTTATACTTTTTTAGCGCTGCATATGCGTAATTTTTTGACGCAAAAGCGGCGCAAACGTACAAAATATTATGGCCCATATTTATACTTCTTTGTGCGCCGCATTTGCATCATTTTTTAACGCAAAAGCGTCGCAAACGTACAAAATACAATTGTATTTTGTAACTTTTCGCCGCTTTTGCGTTAAAAAATTACGCAAATGCGGTGCAAAAAAGTATAAATATGGGCCTATATTTTGTAAGTTTGTGCCACTTTTGCGTCCAAAAATGAAGCAAATGCGGCGCTAAAAAAGTATAAATACAGGCCATACAGTCGGATTATATCTATAGAGGAAGTCTGTATGTGAATGTTAGGCACATTGAGAGCTGATCAGTGTGACTGTGAGGAGACTATAGAAGGCATGGGCACATGTGAGTCTTCCTTTAGAAGAATATGCACGACTTATAGGAATTCTGGACCAGTCTGACTCATCTATGCAGGCGCGTGAACCAATACAAGTCACGTACGGAGGAGAAAGGATCAGTTGGTGTATTCTGTATGGCAAACATGGCTCACTGTGTCTAAACCAAATGTAGATCATGTAAACGTGGGAGTCATTTACACAGTGGAATAAACCCACCGATATAAGAACTATATACTGGGACGTTCACTTGCCTTATCAAAAGACGCTACTTGGATTGGTGATTTTCTTTTTTAGGTCGAGCGTAGCAGCGTGCAAACACTGCTCTGCGACCTGTTGTAATCTACTCTGTGGGCTTTAACCACACCCATCACTATAGTTTGAGCTTAGCAGCGCGCAAGCGCTGCTCTTCAACTTTAAACTTCTCTGTGGGCTTTAACCACCCCCATCTCATACCCATCACTTTCATTCGTTCCTGGGCCTGCCTTTCACAATTCCCTTAATTTCGTAGGTAAATGCTTTACGTTTGTTCTGCCTTGAGGATGCTTTGTTACAACTTGCAGACTGACCCTGTTACATGGATTATTGCACCATCGGCCAGATACCTTAGTGTGGCGCGCTATTGTTTTTGTTTGCCTCACTGCTTCACACTGTGTGACCATATGTTGTTTCTTCCTCTTCCTTGTTTTGGGCATGCTGCTGTTTCTTTGTGGTGTCTGCGCACAAAGGCTTCAAGCTGGAGGGAGTTTCTTTTTAATTTATTTACTACATTTTTTAAGAGGTTCATATAGCAAAAACTCAATCGAAGGTGCGCGGGAACTCGATTGGAGGAGCGCTTCACATGACTACGTGAAGTTTCATATAGCGTGACCTCCATCAGAGGAACACTTTACATGAGGAGCAGTTTACAAGTTTAGCAGTTGACAAATACACAAATGGTAGCATTTACAACAAAATAAACACAGAAATCCTCCAACAATATTCGCTGCATTAAAAAAACTCGCCTCATAATGCTTTGCAGGGCATTTCATTTTCAAAACATTTTTGCCCATAACTCAGCCTGTGGTGGTTCTATGAAAATGGGACCACCACCAAACCATTCAATATGACGTGCTCTTTCTATCTAGGTCATCTCTGGGTCCACTCCCTAGGTCGGTGGGACCCCAAAATAGTAACCTCCCCCACCATTCAGTGTCTTTTTAAGCTCTCTAATGGCTAGAACTTTTGTTTTATAGCTGGGAGTAGTTTGTGTTCTAAGGGCCTTGTTTGTAATAGTATTGCAGTAGGGCTGCTAAGCCTGAAAATGTGTGAAGCACTACGCTCTCTAGGTGCTACGGATGTGGTTACACAGCATTACTTCTTGCTATTCTGTTTTTATGTTGTTATGCCCTCTGAGAGCAGACTATATGGTTATATGACCATGTTTCTTAGAAATATTATTTTTATTATGGTGTCCTCTAGGGGTTTTTCTGAGCATTACAGTCAAGATGTTAAAATATTCGCTGCATTCAGAAAATCCCTCCATAATGCTTTGCAGGCATTCCATTTACAAAATACTTTCGCCCATAACTCATGCTTGTGGTGGGTCTAGGACAATGGGCCCACCATAAAAATGTTCAGCACAACACGCTCTTTCTGTCTAGAGTATCTCTGGGTCCCCACACTATGTTGGGGGGACCCCACAATAGTAACCTCTCCCACCATTCAATGTCTTATTAAGCTCTCTCATGGCTGGAACTTTTGTTTTACTGCTGTTTGTGTTTTAAGGGCCTTGTTTGTAAAAGCATTGCAGTAGGCCTGGTAGGCCTGAAAATAGTAAGGCACTACGCCCTCTAGGGGCTACATATATGATTACACTGCCTTATTATCTGCCATTCTGTTTTCATGTCGTCATGCCCTCTAGGGATTGACTATATGGTAACATGACCATGTTACTTACAAATGTTATTTTTATAGTGGTGCTCTCTAGGGGCTGTTTTGAGCATTACAGTCAAGATACTACAATATGCGCTGCACTCGGTTTGTGAGGGCATTCATTTTACAAAACATCTTTGACCATAACTCACTGCAAAACCTGCTGCTTCTGTCTAGGACATCTCTGAGTCCGCACATTAGGTTAGGGGGCCCCAAAATAATAATATGAAACAATATAATAAATAATGGCAATATTTTCATTTTGTGCTGCAGATAGGGAAGAAGGTAAATGGAAGTGCTTTAGTTATATGCAGGGCCACTGGAATTATGTGGCTGAGAGGACCAAACTATGTGGCATGGTTGACTAATTTATGTGGCAAGAAAAGTCCAGTTATGCATTTACGACTCCAATAGCTCTAACTCAAGCAAATGCTTGCTTTTTTTTAGTGTGGAAGCGCAAGATAAAAATAAGTAAATAAAGGACCACAGGGGTGGTGGACGAGCGGTTACCTGGAGGAAGTGGGCAAAGGACAAGGGGGAAAAGCATCACACGACTGATATAACACACAGGGTAGGTAACGAAAACACACAATGTAGCTAGAGAACAGCACAGAGCACGAGTGGTTGGAGAAGCGTAGGCAAGCAAGAGCAAAACACTAAATGGAGTGTGGGGGAGTTTGCCGAAAGCAAAAAAAAGAGGGAGAACACAACGCAGGGTTGATGGGTTGGTATTTGGTGAGGGAGAGAGTAGGAAACACATGTACACCCATGGAGTGGCAACTAAAAGAAAAAAGTGTATTCCTTAAAGTGCAAAGTGGTAAGATGCTAGTCAGCCAATTAAGAGGATGGTAAAGTGGGCATGCTCCAGGAGAGTGTCAAACCCAAGAAGAGGAAGGTAAGCCATCAAATAAGAAGCAAGAAAATTAGACTCACAATAAAGCCAACTAATGGTAAACAATGGGCAGACTGTAAGCCCACTTAAGTTCACACTAGGTCTTTCATAACCAGATATCTTGCATTGACTTGTGGGAAACAACTAAACAGTGTTTAATTATTTTTACGCAAAACTGGATAGGAAAAACACCAGCATGGCGAGTGTAAGATAGGCCACCATCAATCAGGCAGTCTCTCTGGTAGACATAAAAGCAGCTTCACCAAACAGGGAAACCACAGTTCCCCATCTTCTACCTGAGGTAGGGGAACCGAGAGGCCTAATGTTCTGGGTGCTAGCCTCCTTCATCAGTAGAACCACAAGCGACCTCTTGTTTCATTACTTCGGGGAAAAAGGGAGATCTGTTTTGCGGCAGGGAGGTTGATGTTGGTAGGGTTGAGGCCCACCATGAACTTCCAGAACTCTTGCAGGTCACATAACATCCATTCAACATATACACATCTGTACCAGTCATAGGGGGTTATTACAACTTTGGAGGAGGTGTTAATCCGTCCCAAAAGTGACGGTAAAGTGACGGATATACCACCAGCTGTATTACGAGTTCCATAGGATATAATGGACTCGTAATACGGCTGGTGGTATATCCGTCACTTTACCGTCACTTTTGGGACGGATTAACACCTCCTCCAAAGTTGTAATAACCCCCATAATGTCTTCTGCAGATATTCAGAATATAGGACAGTAAAATCAGCATGGCACCTGATATTGCACTGTTATTTATCATTTTCCGACCCCCAAACTTCACTATACTGAGGTTTTTCTTGGATCAAGGAGCACTGAAAAACATTCTAATGGGCTGTATAGTGTAGGGCATGTGGTTCTAAACTGAGGGAACAAATCACCTATTTCTTGTAGAATAATTGCATGACTAGGGTGCCAAGACTGTTCAATAAGAACCTATCTAGGCTTACATTTAGCATGCTGCCAGGGCTAGGGGACAGCAGTCACAGGACATAGTAGGGAACTTAGCAGTACTCACACACTTGAACAGGGCTAGTAACCCTGCTCCAGTAACCCAGAGTTCCTGACCTCTCCAAAACAAGATCCGCTGGGGGAGCGCAGTCGTAGAGATGTTAAGAACCTGCCTCTTCAAGTCTAACTTGCATAGAAGCAAAATTGATTGACTTGATAATGTAGATGCCCAAGCACACCTCAAACCACAACTACATATATGCACACCACCTTACTTGTCGAATACTGGGACTTGGCTGAACGTGAGGTGCACTTTCTGGGAAAATACACCAAAGCCTGGCGCTATGGGGAGGGGGAGAGACCAGGACATTCCCTCGCCAGAGTACTCATCCCCCAAGAGGCTCATTTTACATTCCTCAACTACATTTAGCTGATGGGACACGAGCGACTGACACAAGGGAAGTTTTAACCACCTTGCTATGTTACTATACACATATGTATACTTCTCGGTGGCTGGTGATACTACAGACTGGGTGGTATACCTCTTGGAGGTGGCCATGGTCTGGCTCACGAGTCCCCAACAACATTTTCTCAGTGAACCCCTCTTGAGCAAAGAGATCGTTCAAGACATTGATTCCCTCGACGGATCTAAAGCCCTAGGCCTTGATGGCTTCACTGGTATCTTACAAACATTTTAAACACCTCCTAGCTCCACACCTGCTTGTCGTATGCACAGAGGGACAGGTGTACAAGGCCATTTAGCATTTCTTAACACTTTGAATCACTATTTTGGGCCATTAAGAAATGCTAAATGGGCTTTTTAAATGTTAGGGAATCACAATTTGCAATTCTCTAAATAGCAAATTGCAAATAGAGATTACCTATTTGTGATTCCTGTTCAGAGGTATAAAGCACTTCCTAAATGTGAATTGGGTATTTAGGAAATGAAATTACCATCGACTCCAAGTCGATGGTAACCATGTGCAATTAAAAAAAAAACACCCAAAGATGCTTTTTTTAAAGTGCAATTGAGCGCACTCATGCCCCTAGGGCATATCTGTACTCTATATGTGCACCACTATTTTTGGGGTGCATTACAAGGGGCTTTTGCCCATAGTCATCCTTGGTTTTGCATTTCTAAAATAGCGATTTCCTTATAGGAAATCGCTATTTCAGAGATGCAAAATCATCCTACTGCAACAAATGGCATGGGATTACTTAATTGTAATTTCCTAATAGTGATTCCTCCTTTGGAGGAATTGCTATTAGGAAATCGATATTTTGATACATATCATTTTGCATTTCCTAAATAGCGATTTCTATGGAGTCACTATTTAGGAAATGCAAAATTGCATCTACGTACATCTAGCCCAGAATCCCTTAAAACCGGGGTTCTCTCATGACACTCCATGAAGCAGTGACCACCCTGCTTCCTCAACCTAGAAAAGATCCATGTAAATATGGCTCTTATCACCTCTTTCTCTCCTAAATTTTGATAATAAAATACTAGCCAAAGTCCTTGCAAACCGCTTCTCCCTCTTGATGTACCAAATAATTTCCCCAATACATTCAGGGTTTGTCCCACATCGCTCCACATCCCTGAATTTGCGCACAGTTTTCTCTGTCCTACAGGATCTCCTCTGATACACATGCTGCTGTCGCATTATTAGACAAAGAGAAGGCCTTCTACTTTTTCGAATGGTCCTTCCTACATGCTACACTTCTCAAATTGGGCATGCCCCAGGATTTCATCTCACTAATCACACTCTTATATTCCCAACCTGTGCCCCAGAATCAGGCCAATGACTCCCTTACTCCTCTCTTCACTGTCCCATGGAGGACCAGGCAGGGATATCCCCTGTCCCCTCTGCTCTTTATCATAGCTATGGACCCCCTCGTGCAGCAATTCTAAGAAAAACATTTACATCGCGGGCTACAGTTTAAACATGGTCCCTTGCTCCTTTCTTTGTACGCTGATGACATCTTCCTATTTGTACGACAACCTCCCCCCGATTCCCTGTGAGATAGATGACTTTGGAGGTTTCTCTGGTCTCAACATTCACTGGTCCACATCCTAACTATTCCCCCTCATGGATGCCATCAACTGCAAGTTCCTACTGACTTGGTGTGACAGCCTTGTTAGGTATCTAGGTATATTCTTACACTGTGACAAGGAGCAAGTTATAAGGTTAAACTACTGCCCAGCCATTGACAAACTGACAAATCAGGTGGAGTGGCAGATTCGTCTCCTGGTCTCCATGCCCGGTTGTATCGCCATAATTAAAATGGCAGTTCTCCCCCGCTTCTTATACCTTTTGCTCAACATTCCCATACCGTTTACCAGTTCCTTCTTCGTCACACTTTGTGGCCTGCTCCTGAACATTATTTGGGCTGGCCAGCAGCCGCGCATTGGCTGGAACACTCTGATTCTCCCAGACAAGTGGAGTGGATTCGGTGTGCCACATTTTCAATTATATTATTTAACAGTGCATTGTCCATTCCCCCACCATTGGTACCACACTGATGCCCATCCACTATATTTCAAACCTGAGACTGACCAGGCATGTAGGAAGGTAACATCTTTCTGACATAGTTACCTCGACTTTTTGTCTGGTGTCAGTATGTAGTGCACTGGGATCCTGCTAATCAGGACCCCAGTGTCTGTGCTCTCTCCTCTAAATTTGGTTGCTGGTTAACTTTTACACCCACAATTGGCATACTGGTGCACCCCTGTAAGACTCTAGTAATTGGTATGTAGGTACCCAGGGCATTGGTACACCAGGGGACCGCCATGGGCTGCAACATGTATTGTGCCACCCATGGGAGCCCATGCAAACTGTGTCTGCAGGTCTGCATTGCAGCCTGTGCGAAATGGTGCATGCACCTTTCACTACAGATACAAGGCTTGCCTTATATCATGGTCACTGCACTTAGTCACTGTAAGTCACTCCTCTGGTAGGCCCTTCAGGCCAAGGGCAGGGTGCATGTCCCTAAGTGTGAGGGCACCCCTGCATTAACAGGGTACCCCTACAAACCCCTGACTCCATTCCCTGGGCTTTGTTAGTGCGGGAAGCCATCTTAAGGCACTTAGTGGACAGTGGCGTGGGTGGTCTAACTAAATAATGGCTTTTCCGAACCTAGGTATGTTTGGTATCAAACATGTTGGAATCATGCAACTACACCAATTCTGGTGCTAGCTGCATGATACCATGTACTCTGGGAGTTCCTTAGGGAACAACATGTGCAGCCTTACGGGGTCTGGCTACCAGCCCCCTCTGCTGCCGACCCCAGACACTGTTCTGCCCTCCTGCTGATGAGCCTAACTCAAGCAGGAGAAGGCATAACAAAGGACTTCCTGCAAGGGAGAGGTGTGACCTCCTCTCCATTTGAAATAGGTGTTTTTGGGCTGGGGAGGGGTGGCCTCTTTGCGCCACCAGACTGATTTGAAGGGCACATTTGGTGCCCTCCTTGCCTAATCTGGTTTGCACCAGTTGAGGAACCCCCGGTTCCCACTCTGTCAAGAAACTGCACAATGGATAGGGAAGTGACCACTCCCCGTCCAGCTCTTCCCCTAAAGAGGTGCACAGAGCTCTGCCAGGTGGACAGATGATTTTGCCATCTTGGAAACAGGGTGGACAGAGGCCCCTGGGAGCATCTCACTGGTTAGGCCAGGTTGATGATGTCCCTGACCCCCTCTGATAGGTGGGTCATTACATAGAGTGTCCAACCTCCTTTTAGGGTCACTTAAGGGCTCCCCCCAGGGTGGGTCCTCAGGATTGTCGAGTAAGACTCTTCAAGGAACTCGCTGCAAGACATCTTCTGCTCCTGGCCCCCAGAACTGCTGCTGGTCTGCTTTTGGAATTGAAACAAGACTGTATCCAGTTGGGAGGGCTTCCACTGCAACATTGTTTCTCCAACTCCTGCAAGATTTCTGCAACATCTGTGGCTGTGCATCCTCCTGGGCCACAAGGATTCTACCTTCAACCAAGAAGCAAGAAGGAATCTCCCTTGGAGTTAAGGAGTCACTCTTCTGCATGCACATCAAGACAATGACGAATGACTGATGGATCCTCCTGTCTCACAGACAACGTAAAGGCTCTGCTCACAGGTGGTGGTTCTATGGTCCTCTGCGGCTCCAACTTGTCTTCTGACCAACTTGGGCGATGGTGGACCCTTGTTGCAGCCACTGAAATGGAACCCCTGTGCACCATGAGTGTTGCTCTTGCCAAGGCTTGCTGGCTCCTCCTCCAAGAAGATATTCTAGCTCCAAGAAGCCCCAGCCTCCAACACTCTGCAATTCCAGATTCAGCTCCCCCTCTGCAGATTCTGTGACGTGGGACTCCTGTTTGTTGTGCTGCTGAGGCCTTTTTGTGACTTCTGAGCCTACTGCCAGTGGGTCACTCCTGGGGGCTCCTCCAAATCTGGCTAGCTTTCCCTCCTGCTGAAGGCCTGCCCTGACTCCTCACCAAGGGTTGGGTTACTAGGACCTTGTAGGTCCTCCAAATCCTGCAAACTTCCTTGCGACCGTCATTTGCAATTGCCAAGGCTTGTTGGTGGTCCTACTGGCCACTGACCTTACAGCAATCCAGCAACCAACGTGAGACAGCTCCTGGGGGACTCCAAGGATCTCCAGCATCCGCCTGGACTCTGCAGCCTGACTTCTTTCACGGTCCTGCAAGAAGTTCACCTTCAAGAGGATGGGCATTGCCTACCTGCACCGCCTGGACATATCTGAGTAGTCTGGACTCTTCCCCCTTCTTTTTCAGGTTCTTCACGTCCAGAATCCATCTCCTGGTTCCACCGGTCTGGTCCACAGGTCGCAACAGCAGCTGGACAACTGAGGCATCCATTGACTTCAGAGAGGGTTTCAGATGCCACTTTACCCCTATGCACCTGGGCTCCCTGGTGTAGATGCTCCAGTCTTCTGGGTATCCACGGGTCGGGCACTCTCCAACTTTCTTTGTGCCAACTGGTTTCCTTGAGGTACACAGGAAGGGTCCTAAATCCATAAAAATCCAACCACGATGGTCCTGTGTTAGCCTATGGGACACCCGAATCAATAACAACTCTGCACTTGGGTGCCTGTGGTATTTCTAGTACTTACCTCTGGTAATTTCCTGCTCCCCCAGTCCTTGGAGCCGTAACAGACTTACCTTGGTAGGGCACCTCCATTCTTATGTCACTTTCTTAGTATATGGTTTGGCCCCCCTATAGGGCTCCATGTATTTTTATACTTTTGTTGTGTGTTGATATTTCCAGGTGGAGATATACCAATGTTATTATAGCTATAGTGCTGTAATAAAGAAACCTTTATTTTTGCAAGTCCTGGAGTGGTTCTTTCTTGTGATTGGTTACTGACTGACTATTGTGGTATTACAAGTGCTTTACACTCCTAGATCTGCTTTAGCTACTCACCACAGCTACCCCCAGAGAGCGTTTTCTATCTGGACACCTAAACACTATCACAAAGGGTTGCCTGGACTCAGTATAGGGTGCCACACCATAAGTGCACACCATAAACTGAGCCAGCCTCCTACTGGCCGCACCAACACCACTGGCCTTACTCCTTCCTGTGGGACTACCCTTAGACCCCATAGACATTCAAACTCTAGCCACCACCAGCTGGACTTGGAGGAAACTCCTACGGCTCCTGGGAGGTGGACTCATCTACTCCCTGTTGCTAGCAAATAATTCCTGGCTCCCCATCACCGAGGAAAAACGGAATCAGTGCACATTAACATGACACGCTTTGCACACATTCAGTGACCTCTTCCCAGAGCGCTGTCCACGAATGCCCAATTTGCTACCACATCACACATGGACCGATTTGTCATGCAGTGCATTCACAACGCACTACGGGCTGTCATTCCCACCTACGTAGTGCCCCAGATGAACTCCCATCCCTTGTCCTTCATTTGAACGTTACCAGGAGATGCCTAGTCTTTAAGCTGTACCATGCATGTGTAGCTAGATTGGCCCCTTGAGGTGGCAAAATCGGGGGGGTGTAGGACTGGGGTTTGATAGAATCAGACAGAAATCTGAAAACGTCGTGAGCTATATGTCATACCGGGACATGATCTGATTCAATAAGGGGTGGTAATTAGTAGTCCCAAAACATAATTGGATACAATAGACTGGGAACTTAGAAGAGATGGTGCACAGAACAGTGGAAAATCCACACTCACACTCAAAATACTACATTGCCCAGTCTCATATGCACAGCCCCAGCAACAATCAGGAAAACCTCCCGTTCAATTGTGCCAAACCAGGTATTTCAACCCCACCTGTATAAAATTCCGTTGTCTGGAAGCAGTGATTGTTGTGGCTCTGCTTTTTGCTGCAGTTCGCACGTCTTGTTTTGTTCTTTCACCTTGTTGTTTTCTCCCTTATTCAGTTTCCTTCACTCTCCAGTTTTCGGACCCTGTCTTTTTGTTTCCTGCCTTGTTACTTTCAGGTCTCTTTTTCCGGACCTCCTCTCTCCAGATAGAGCTACTGGTTATGACTACCACTATCAGTGATGGAAAGGCAGAACTGGCCAAAATGAAAATGGTAATATTCCACAGATGTATGTACATATTCAAGGGATACATGGATGTATACCCAGAATTTATATTCAGAGAACGAAATAATCTTCTGGTGCATTTGGCATGGGAGGCAAAAAGACAGGGTGAGCCAGAAAGTATTGCATCTACATAAAGACAAAAGTTGGCTACAAATGGTAATATGAAGCGCTACTATCTGGCAGCTAATTACAATATGCAACTGGCTAGTTCGGATATGGGATGAGCATAGATGAAACGAAACTAGTTTGGATAAGCTGAAAAAGACAACCAAAGGGATGCCTTTTCAGACAATCTAAAGGATCACTTGTACACCATAGCTGGCACAGTTAGTGTCACCTCAGTTGACACAACTGGTCGGGGTGGTTCAAACACAGATGGTCTATGAAGAAGAGGCCCCACTTTAGGGAATATGTGAATTTGAGAATGTCTCAACATAATTCTGTTTTGCGGCAAAAAAGGAGTAGATGTGTGCCTGGTTCTAAATGGTAGGGTTTTTACACTTCACTGAAGCACATCCCAATTTGGTATAAATGGGGCACAGATGTTACGATGTGGGTGGTTCGTAAAAGCTGCTAGGGTCTCATGGAAGTCTCTCCCTAAGACAACACCGGTGTCAGAGACCTTGAATACTCTGCTAGTCTCCAATATGGAGACATACATTATTTTGCAATCATATAATGCAATTTAGAGAGATGAGAGAAACACCTTTATGATTAATAAAAGAGAAATTAAGGTAGGATTGACAAAGTCGATGGCGGATAAACACTGTGCCAAGGCATGTGAAAGAATACACAAAGCCACCACAAATGCCAGGTTCAAACTCAACCAGTTCTACATATTTCATCAAGCATAATTTACACCACTGATCTTAAACAAGATAGATTCCAAGGAATGTGATGTGCCCCAAGTATGCTGAGTGTCGTCAGAAAGTGCAGGTTTTTTTTTCACATAACTTGGGAGTGTCCTAATGTCACTGAATCTAGAATAGTTATTAGGGTTGAGACATTTGGGTGACTGCAGAAAAAATATGTAATGAAAATGTTTAGAACAGATGACAAGCTAGCCAGAAATCTGATTGAGTGGCAGACCTTTACTCAAGCATTACTGTACCCACAGATACACTGCTCCCTTGAAAAGGTTTCATGCTAAGGAACTAATACCATCATTTTGAATGGCCACCAACTAATACTACTGCTTGGGCTAAGACATATTGAAGTACAGATACGTGTTATCCCAGCATCAGTTAGCCAAGTGGTATGAATGCTGAATTATCTCAATTTAAACTTCCAGTGTTATATTTTTCTTGTCTAGAGTGTCATGAATGTCCACAATATGCTACAAATTGACACCATTCTGTCGGAGCCAGCATTATGTATGAGAAACGCTCCATCCATCGTACCATTGTATCCAGTAGTAGAGAAGGAATATCACCATTATTTGAAGGTCAGCATTCTACTACGGGTTGGCATTATGCCACGGAGTCAAGAAACACCACCATTATGCAAAAGGCAGCATTGTATCACCTAGACCTACTAGGATGCTCAAACATTGGCTAGAAATGCCACCGTTGTGCCTGGACAGCTCTGCATCAGCTTGACATATTGGCATAATAGACATAGGGCCTGATTTAGAACTCAGCAGACAGGTTACTCCGTCACAATGAAGACATATATATATCATCACCGAAATATAAATTTCATAGGACATAATGCAATTCACACACACGTACAAACACACACACACACACACACACACACATCAATGCTACCAGCAGGTGTTTTTACCAGTGGTGTCCAATGGCCCCTATATTATTATTATTTCAAACAAGAAATCAAGTGCACCCTTTCAGCACTTGACTCTTAGGGTAGCAAGGGTGGAGCAGTTCAAGATTCACTCAGAGAGATAATTTGGGTTGGATACTCAGTAACACACTTAATAACAACGAAAACATAATTGTTCAGAATCTGTATGCCACAACCACTCGTTGCGATGTTTTTATTAGTGTAAAGTCGTTATTTATTTACTCATTCTTTGAGTGATGCAGAACAGAGTTGAAAATTCAATAACAGATGGTTTAAAAATTATTGTTCCGTCAGTGCATTTATTTTTCAAAAGGAAAAGTACTTTAATGCACAGATAGATACTATGCATAAAATTACACACACACACATTCTAACTGACTAGTGATCGTGAGCCATCCTAGTTCATCTCAGTATGAAGAATTAGAAGACCATCGCCGAAAGAGAAGAGAAGACTGATGCAAGTGCTTTGAATAACCTGAAGCGATGTAACGTTATTTACAAAGATCATTGTAAAATGAAATGCAACAGTTAATGCGAGAAAAAAGCAAGCATTCTGTACAACTGTATAGGAGCCTATATAGCACATAGTTACCCGGAGGCATCCCAGCGCTGTTAGCGCACCACAGAGTAGTAAGGAGATTTACAACAAGTCATTTTGAAAGAGCTATGTCTTTAATGCTTTTCGAAAGAGAAGTCCCTTTTCGAGAGAGCGCAGAGAGAGGGAGGCAATTCTATAGATTGGCTGCGTTATAGGGAAATGAACGCCCCCCCATATTTCATTCTCTTGATGACAGGGATCTTTGCAAAAAAGGCCTTACAGGAACGCGGCAATCTCCCAGGTGTATAAAAAGATAATGAGGGGTGAGAAATCAAAGGCCCTTTGTCACTTAAGGCCCCGTGGGCAGTTCAAAATGACTTCAACTTGATCCTCTCTGCCATGAGTAGCCAGTGTCGCCAGCCTGGCAGATTGATGTCTCGGTAAGTTACCAAGAATCCGTGCCACAGAGTTTTGAACTTCCTGAAGTTTCTTTAATGTGACTTTTGGAGCGCCCAGGTACAATGAGTTGCCGTAGTCCAGGCGTGCCAAAATAAGCACCTGGACCACCATCCCCCTTGAAGTAGAAGGAAGAAGAGGCAGAAACTTACATAACATCTTCAGAATTCCATTTCAGATGGCCGCTAGTTTTACAACCTGAGAGTCAAATGTGAAAGCTGTCTCCGACCAAATTTCCCGACTTTTTAAGGCTTATTTAGTAATCAGAGGCGGACCTAGGCCAACTAATATCAAGAGAAGGATTCATGTTGTGGCCCAGGATTATCAGCTCTATTTTGTCAGCATCCAGTTTAAGAAAGGAGCTTTCCATCTACTTGGTGACCAGTTCACGTAGGGGATGCCAAGTCATAATTCTGGGTCAGTCAAAAAAACTGTTGCGTATTGTCTGGATATTAAATTATTAAGATCCCAAAGGGAAGGATGATATCAGCCAATAGTTTCATTTAAATATATATATATATATATATATATATTAAAGAAGGTAGGACTCATGAGGAGCCATAGGGTAAAATGTCACACGTACAATACCCCTAAAAAATGTGAAAAGTCCTGTCTCACAGGAAGGCTTTTTGGCCATGCTAAAGCAGTACAAGAAACTCCAGCCTTCTGTATGCTGTCTATGAGTATATCATGACTTATAGTATCGAACGCTGAGTTGAGATCTAAAATAAAGATTTCAGCTAAACCTCTCTGATCTAAACGCTTTTTAACTTCAATCACTGCCAAGAGAGCTACCTCTGTACCATGATAGGGGCAAAATCCAGTCTGTGTAGCATGTAAAAACTTGTTTTCCTCTAAAAAAGCAGAAAGCTAAATATTAACATGTTTTTCAAGTGTTTTGCTTATCCCAGGCAAGCAAGATATTGGACAATAATTCCCTAACTCCTACGGGTTAAGCTTGGGGTTTTTGAGAAGCACTTTAACCATAGCGTGTTTCCACTCACTTGGGACCATGCCCTTGAATAAAGAAAGGTTAGTCAGATTGAGCAGCGAGGGAAAAATCACATTGGCTACCTTAGCTAGAACAGATTGAGGTACTGCATCCTTCAGGGAGCCTGATTTGATTTTACTTGAGAGGTGAGAAAAACTGTCCAAAGTCAAAGCGGAAAATGTGGTAAATTTGGCCAGGGGGGTGCTTTGAAGAAGCAGTTTGAAATAAGACAAGTAATACCAAACCTTATGGGTCTTGCCTATGTGACAGCTATTGGCTTTGTCAATGTCTATTAGCAATGCCGTACAGCAGCGTGGCTGCTGTTCAGCATGGCTGCAAGCTAGTGATGTGCTGTAGACTAGAGTGGGATAGAGGAGAGTGGAGAAGAGTGGGGTGGAAAAGAGTGGCTTAGAGCGTAGTGGCTTACAGTGGCATTCAGTGAAGTGATGTAGACTGGAGTGGCATAGAGTGGAGAGGTGGAGAGTGGAGTGGCGTAGAGTGGAGTGGAGTAGAGTGGCATTGAGTTGGGTGGCATGGGGTAGAGTAGTGTGGCATAGGGTGGCATGGCATATACAGGAGTGGATTGGACTGCAGTAAAGTGCCATAGAGTGAGGTGAAGTAGAGTGGAATGGAGAAGAGTGGTACTGTGTAGAGTGGAGGGGAGTGGCATAGAGTAGAATGGTATAAAGTGTAGTGGCATAGAGTAGCATTGTGTGTAGTGGTGTAAAGTGGCACAGAGTTGAGTGGCATGGCATAGAGTTGAGTGGCATAGCTTGCCACATAGTGGCACTGTGTGGAGCTGCGCAGAGTAGAGCAGAGTGGCGTACAGTAGAGTGACATAGAGTAGAAAGAGTGAGGTACAGTGGTGTAGAGTAGAGTGGCAACAACTGGAGTGGATTAGAGTGGAGTAGAGTGGCATGGAGTGGAGTGGGGTTGAGTCCCATAGAGTGGTGTGTTGTAGAGTAAAGTGGTGCAAAGCAGAGTGGCACAGAGTAGAGTGGGGAGGAGTAGAGTGGTGAAGAGAGGAGTGGCATAGAGTGGCATTTTGTTGAATGAAGTAGCATAGAGTAGAGTGGAGCGGTGTAGATTGGTGTTGAGTAAAGTGGCACAGAGTGAAGTGGAAGTGTGGTACAGAGTGGCGAAGAGTAAAGGGGAGTGGCATGGAATGGAATGGCGTAGAGTAGAGTGGAGTAGTGTAGAGTAAGGCTTCATAGGGGGAGTGGCTTGGAGTGGAGTGGTGTAAAGCAGCATAAATTGGAGTGGAGTAGTGTAGAGTGGTGTAGTGTAGAGTAGAGTGGTGTAAAGTAGTATAGTTGTGGTTGTAAGTAACTAAAGCATCAATAGAGAAAGCAGATAGGGGGACAGCAACATGAGTAAGAACCTGTTCAAGGTAGGAAAGTACATTGCATGTCCAGGAATAATACCAAACAACTTACAAAATAAAAAATAGTGAATTGCAAAAAGAAGAGGGAGGAGCTAACACAAGAAGAGAAGCCTACGTGAACGTAGCAATCGAAAGACGGCAAATGAGAGTGACCAAGAAAACAACTAATGGTATGTTGTAGGTTGGGTGTAAGTCCAGTGAATTGTAAACTATCGGTATCGCAGCACAGCACATGCACTGTGTAGGTGAGAACTAAAAACGGAAGAAACAATGTTATTTTAAGAATGTTAGAGAGATCAAAGTGACACTTCCTAACCACAGGAGAGTTCTGAAAAACTCAACGAAAAGACAAAAAATATTGCAAGATTTCTAACTGAATGAGAACACAGGCTAGGAATAAAAGGTGAATAGTTGGTGAGATAATTATAGCTGGGGAAGCTAGAAAGAAGAGTTTCTCTTTTCTTGGGGTGTTGAGTTGTAAGAAATGCAATGACAACTAGGTTTTGACTGCAGAGACACAGGACCTATTCTGATTACAAAGACAATAAGTACAGGAAGAAAATGAGAAATAGATCTGAGAATCGTCTGCATAGAGTGTGAGGTAAAGTTAAATGAAGAGATAATGGAAGACAGAGAAACAGCAGACATGAAGAACAGAAGTGGGCCAAGCACTGAGCTGTCCAGCTGTCCAACTTGGGTGGAGGTAAGCCCTTGCCTGCCCACGCAGGACAGTACCCCGTGCACCATGTCCTTTGCACCTGCCAAGGCTTGTTGGCACCTTTTCCACAAGATCTTCAGGCATCCTAAAGCTCCAGCCCCGAGCACTCCATCCTGCAATGCACAGCTCCCTGAGTGGTTCTCCAGCGGGTGGGAGCCTTTTTCATAGTGCTGTGTGGGCCTCTTCCTCGACTTTCGTGTCCCCGTCCTGTGGGACACCTGTGGGTGCTGCCTGGTCTTCTGTGGGCTCTCTGTGTTGCTGAGGGCCCCCTCTGACTACCCCTCCTGGGTAGAGTCCACCTGGTCCTTCCTGGTCCCCGGCAGCTCCACTTGCTGCTAACCTTGCGTTTTGAGTGTGCCATGGCATGTTGGCGGAATAGGAAGATGCAAACCCGACTGCAATCCTCCTTTCTGGCGTGGGACATCACCTGCATCCTCCAGGAACTCAACTTCATCTTCGTGGGTGCAGTGCTTACTCTCCTTCTGCATCATCGACTGACCTCTTGCACCTTCAGTCTGGTGGGTAGGAGCTCCTGCCTTTCATGGACTCTGCTATGCTTCTTGGACTTGGTCCCCTTCCACAGGTCCTCTTGTCCAGGAATCCACTGTTGGTGTCTGGCAGTCTCTTCTGGGTTGTGCATTATTCTCCTTTTCTTCTAATTGGGTGTTCTGGGGAATTTACAGTGATTTACTTCTGCTTTCCTAGTCGCTGGGGTAGGTTGTAGTAGTACCTTTGGGCTTTCCTAGTACGTCTAGCTCCCCTCTACACACTCCACTTACCTAGGTGGGGGACCGACTTTCGCATTCCATTTTTTTAATATATGGTTTGTGCTCCCCCTAGGGCTATTTCTCTTTATTGTGATTTTCACTAATTGCGCTGTTTTCTTACCATTTTTATGCCTATTTCTGCATACTAATGTTTATAATTTGTGTATTACTTACCTCCCAAGGGAGTATAGCCTCTATGGTATTTTTGATATTTGTGTCACCAAAATAAAGTACCTTTATTTTTGTAACACTGAGTGTTTTGTTTCATGTATGTAAGTACTGTGTGACTACAGTAGTATTGCATGAGCTTTGCATGTCTCCTAGATAAGCCTTGACTGCTCATCCACAGCTACCTCTAGAGAGCCTGGCTTCTAGACACTGACTACACTACACTAATAAGGGATACCTGGACCTGGTATAAGGTGTAAGTACCATACGTACCCACCACACACCAGGCCAGCCTCCTGCATTGGTGTTGCAGCGCAGGGATAAGCACTTGCAACTGCCTTATCACTCTGTCACCTGATGCTTTCGACAGGTAAGACCACTCCTTATATAGAGGCATACATAGTACCTAGTGCAGAAAGCTAGTCTCTAAAGTTTAGGTAAGGTAGGGTATAGGCGTATCCCTTGCTCTAAACGTCTTTCTGAGAGACTAAGAGTTAGGTAGACACACCACCTAACACACACCATGTCTGCAACTGGACATAGCTCCGATGTCATGGACTCTCCCCATGAGAACCTGACCTTCAAGGAATTTAAGGGACTGTGTGCAGAGAGGAAGTTGGACTTGGGGCGAAACCCTTATACAAGGTGAGTGCATTGCTGCTATTTTTAACATTGTTAACATTGCCTGTTTTACAATTCCATTGACTCACTTTTAATAGTTTTTAAACAATGTGTTAACCTGTCCTTAATAGTTTTAGAAACACTGTTTTATGTGTCTGTGAATCTGCTTTTAACTCTCTTTTAAGAGCTTACCTTTCTTTTGTTGGGGGCTCTTTTCTCTGAGGCAGCAGCTACGTGGGGGGTCCTTTTCCCATGATTTTTTCACGGAAGGAAGGGTCGGTTAGAGCCCTACTTCCATTTTTTTCTCCCTGGACCGCATCCGCCTGGTTAGAGGTCCAGTCACTTTATATGCCAGCACCAATGTGGCCGCGCAGATAAAGGTGAGCGCGTTGCCGCTATTTTTAACATTTTTAACATTGCCTGTTTTACAATTCCATTGACTCACTTTTAATAGTTTTTAAACGCTGTGTTGACCTGTCCTTAATAGTTTTAGAAACGCTGTTTTATGTGTCTGTGAATCTGCTTTTAGCTCTATTTTAAGAGCTTACCTTTCTTCTGTTGGGGGTTCTTTTCTCTGAGGCGGCAGCTACATGGGGGGTCCTTTTCCCACGATTTTTTCATGGAAGGAAGGGTCAGTTAGAGCCCTACTTCAATTTTTTCTCCCTGACCGCATCCACCTGGTTAGCGATCCAGTCACTATATATGCCAGCAATAATGCGGCTGTGCAGCGGGCATGCCGCTGGCGCGCTAAAGGCAAGCCCTTCTGCGCCCGTCCGCGCCCGAACGGGGCCAAGGGCTGAGGATTATGTACAATTACCCAGTATGGGTGCCCTCCCCTCTGCATACCTTTGCAAGTTTGCAAGAAATTCTTGTCCTCATAAAGTAGACTCTGATAATCCATCCACCTGGAAATGTAGGCACTGCAAGTGGGAGATGTCAGACCCCCAAACCCTGGAGGAGACTAGAGTTCAGCATGCAAGGAGGTCCAAGTTAGGAAACAAACAGGTTTGTGACAAGGTGGCAAATAGGAAACCGCTATGTCATGCCCTGATAAACGACCGTTTGCTCCCTAAACATAAATTAGAAATTAGGGAGCTGGTTGGCTACCATGATATTGATTGCCTTTTTATTTCCGAAACTTGGGCTAGACCGGAATCCAACCCAGATTTTATTGAGGCCACACCTTTGGGATATACTTTCTATAGGTCAGACAGGATAATAGGTAGGGGAGGCGGATTGGCTATTATCTGCAGGTCAGATTTTACGTGCATCTGGACCGGCACAAATTCACCCTCTGATACCTGCAAAGTAATGTTATTTAAAATTTTGCAACAAAACTCTACGCTTCTTGAAGGTCTATCAATCTACCGACCACCTGGACCTCTCTCCAACTTCCTTCAAAATTGGACAGACCTGCTTGAACCTATGGTTATGTCCACTAAGGCTATTATACTAGGCGACTTTAACATTCATTTCGATGAAATTCATAATCCGCCTGTTATTGAATTTTTAAATCTCATGTCGACCCTTGACTGGACATTAAAAGTAGTTTCTCCCACACACATAGCAGGGCATATATTAGATGGGGTTTTTGCCCGCACTGAAAACCAGCTGGAACTATTGAATTCCCCTCTATGCTGGACTGATCATTTTCTCCTGACCTTTAAATTTAGAGCTGGTCAGCTCCCTTTGGCACCTAAACCCCATAGTAAACTAATCAGGCAATGTAAACGTGTCCAAGCAGAACAGCTGGCACCCGCTTTGGAGGAAGTCTGGGATAGGGCAAATATGCTATCCTTGCCCCTGCTAGACAGCTTCAATCAGGGAATTGAAATTGCCATGAATTTATTAGCCCCCCCTAAGGCCCTTGCCTCGCGTAACTCTAAGAAGCCTAGCCAACCCTGGTTCACTAAAGACCTCAAACTTCTACAGAGAAAATATCGCCAACAGGAGCGGCGCTGGAGACTCAATTCTACCTTAAGGGAGAAAGACACTTTAAAGAGCACGCTTACAAATTATAAGGAAGCCAGCTTCAAAGCCAAATCTGAGTTTGATACTTCAAGAATTAAAGAAGCCTCGATCACCCCTAGAGAGCTCTTTAAAGTAATTAATGCTCTATCCTCCCCACCATTATCAATCGATTTGGAGAATTCACAGGATTTTTGTAACAAAGTAGCTAGACACTTTGAAAATTAAATTCTACAAATCCATGCTAAATTCACACCCTTTGAGGAAAACGTGGACTACTCCACTATGACTCACCTAGGCCCCAAAGTAAGCCACTCTATGTTATCGAATTTTCAACTTCCCTCTCAGGATAGTATTACCAAGTTGATCTCTGAAATCAGATCGGGCTCCCCTCTAGACCCCTGTCGCGCCTCTATTCTCCAATTGGCTCTGGAATTGGTTTCCTCTGCTCTAGTTCCCATTTTCCAGGATGCCATTATTACAAGGACATACCCAGATTGCTGGAAGGAGACCACTGTAATTCCCCTTAAAAAAAAGCAAAACAGGGATAACCAGGATTTAAATAATTTACGTCCCATTGCTCTTCTCCCGTTTTTGGCGAAGATCTTTGAAAAACGTATCAACAAAGATCTTGTCAAGTTTCTATCTGAATCAGGAGGGCTAGATGCTTCCCAACACGGTTTCAGAAAAACACACAGTACTGAATCAGCTCTCATTAGCTCATTACCTACCTCCTATTTCTATTAGATTTATCTGTGTCCTTTGACACCATCTCTCCGCAAATTCTGTTGGCCCGTCTTCATCAAGCAGGCCTAAGAGAGCAGGCTCTTAAGCTTTTGGAATCTTTTTTAACTAACAGGTGGACTACGGTTAGCTGTGGTGAGTTTAGATCTCCTGCCTATTTACTACCTTGCGGGGTGCCTCAAGGCTCATCACTCAGTCCGACCTTGTTTAATGTTTATGTCGCCCAATTGGCTGATCTGATTCGATCTTTCGGATTCACTCCCACTTCCTATGCGGATGATACGCAATTGATCATACCAGTTAAGAAGAACTGGGAGCAAGTGGCGGGTCGCTTCAACAACTGTATGCAGGCAGTCAACAGTTGGATGAGGGCAAATTGGCTTAAATTAAATGGAGAGAAAACCGAGATTCTTTGCTTTGGAAGTGGCAGCGAGCAGTGGAACCCACGATGGTGGCTGACAGATTGTGGTATCTTTCCAGTTCCTACTACCACCACTAGGAATTTAGGAGTCCTTTTTGATGATCACCTGTCTTTTAAAAGACAGGTGAATCATACGGTAAAAACGTGTTTGTGGACACTAAAAATGTTTTTAAAAGTTTTCCCATATCTCCAAGGAGAATGGAAAATTACAGTTACCTTAGCTCTGGTTATGTCCAAATTAGATTATTGTAACGCTCTGTTACTTTATCTGGACAAAGTATCCTTGAACAAGCTACAGTTTATACAAAATACGGCTGCCAGAAGTATTTTGAACCTTCCACGCTCGGCATCTGCCAGAGAAAGTCTCAAACAACTACACTGGCTCCCGGTAGCCCAGTGTATTACTTTTAAAGCGCTGTGCATAACTCACAAAGCTGTCCATGGCATTGGCCCCAACTATCTATTCTCTAAATTATACTGGTAGAGACCTAAGAGGCACCTTCGCTCATCTGGAATTCAGACCGCCCGTACCAACAAAGCCAAATGGGGAGATAAAGCCTTCACAGTGGCTGCAGCTAAGTGCTGAAACTAGCTCCCTTTGGAAATAAGAAAGGAAAACAGCTACTTAAAATTCAGGAAGTCAGTTAAAACATGGCTATTTCCGCGATAATTGCTGGTCACGATTCGCCCTTTCTGCTTAGTGTCTCGCATCCCCCACCTTTTGTTAGCGCTTCGATGCCTTTTGGCCGGAACGCGCTTTATAAATACTACATACATACATCCAAGTCTGTTCTTAGGCGTTCTCCCCAAGAATGACGAAGAACAAGCTGGTGGCCAGAAGGAGGAGAAGGAGGAGGAAGTAGACACTGACCCCTCTGAGTTAGAACAGGATATTCTAGATCTGGGGGAGGGTACCTCACACGGTCTTAAAGTTCCTAGCAGACCCACTAGCATAGCTGGTAGTGGGAAGGGAAGTCACACTAGTAGGACTCCTTTCACACCCAGAGGGCAAGTTGAAAGGGTCACTTAGCCTAGGAATAGATCAACCTCTGCTCACTCTCATGTCACTTCAGTGTCTGAGGGGTCACACTGCACAACTCCAGGGGATGACTCTTTAGATGGAGGGATAAGGAAACTGAGACTGGAGGAGGTCAGGCTGAGGTTGCAGCAGCAACAGCTAGCCCTAGATAGGGAGGCCTTGGCAGTGGAGAAAGAGAGCAGGGGTTCGGGTTAACACCCCATGGTGGCAGCAGCTCAGGCTGCAGGGATTACAGAATCAGGGAGGACTCTTTAGATTCCAGAAACCTGCACAAAATTGCTCCCCCATACACAGTGGAGGATTACATCTATAAGTTGTTTGCTGCACTTGATAGGGCCTGTAACGTTCACAGGGTCCCTCAAAGGCAGTGGGCTGCTATCCTCTGGTTGTCCTTCTCTGACAAGGGGAGGGATAGACTTCTCACTGTCAGAGAAGAGGATGCAGACAATTACACAATTCTCAAAACTGCACTCTTTGATGGATTTGGTCTCACAACTGAGCAATATAGGATCATATTCAGAGAGACCAGAAAAGAGGCCTCACAAGATTAGGTTGACTTTGTGGACTCTTCTGTGAAAGCTTAAGAAGGCTAGTTACATGGCAACATAAGTGGTCATTACAACATTGGCGGTATAAGGCGCTTACCGCCGTGCAGAAGTCCGCCAATACACCGCCGTGGCTGCGGTAGACCGCCACAGCTATTATGACACACATCACGGAATCCGCCGAAATTCAGACACCCGCACAATACCGCCACACCAAAGGTCAGCGATAAACTGGCGGAAACACATCTTCCACCTCCACGCCAACAGAAACACACCCATGCCATTACGACCCACGAATCAACGCGGCGGTCTTTCAACCGCGGTATTCCATTGGTGGTACACACCGCCGCGCTCAAAATACACACACATCTCCAAAACACCGCCACATTGGACAATTCCAAATACACACACCTGATACACATATACACACCACTCCCACACACCCAATACTATATAAATCACACACCCACATCACCCACAAACCCCTACGACCACAATTCACGAACGAAGGCCAGAGAAATAGCACAGAACAGACAACCCCATCACACAGAGGCACACAACACCATCACCCACACAACATCCAAGCACAAAACACCACATACCACTCCACTCACCACACTCATCAACACATACACCACCCCACACATCACACACACTACCCCATGTCACGCCAAAGATACCCCCGCTTCTCCGAGGAGGAGCTCAGGGTCATGGTGGAGGAAATCATCCGGGTAGAGCCACAGCTATTTGGCTCACAGGTACAGCACACATCCATAGCCAGGAAGATGGAGCTATGGCAAAGAATAGTGGACAGGGTCAACGCTGTGGGACAGCACCCAAGAAATAGGGAGGACATCAGGAAGAGGTGGAACGACCTACGGGGGAAGGTGCGTTCCACGGTATCCAGGCACCACATCGCGGTACAGCAGACTGGCGGCAGACCCCCACCTCCTCCCCCTAAACTAACAACATGGGAGAAGCAAGTCTTGTCCATCTTGTATCCTGAGGGCCTCGGAGGAGTCGTTGGAGGAACGGACACTGGTAAGTCTAATCTTAACCATCATAAACCCCACCCTACCTGCATTATATCACACACCCCCACCATCACACCCTCCCCTATCACCCCAAATCCTCACCTATCTACCCATGACACCAACCACCCATAACAACCCCAAGACCTGCATGACATAACTAAGCATGGACACCCATCACCAAAGCATTCCCACTGCACAGACCCACAACACCCCCCAACCATCAGCACACAAGCCCCCACACAGGAATGCCTGCACTGGGGTTCACGCACACCCAACCATTGCACACCATGAAACACACACATGCAATAATCATGTACTTATACCCCCGCAGGAACCCGAAGGAACGTCACCACACCAGAGGGTCCAGACAACACCACTCCACCCCCAGAAGAGGCCCACAGTGACGACAGCAGCTCTGCCCCACTGGATCTTGATGACCAGCCCGGACCATCGTGGGCCTCAGGACAGTCGATTCCCCTTGCCCAGCCACAGCCCAACACCGAGCTTACACCCTCTGGTAACAGCAGCACAGCACCCACCCAGCGGGCCCAAATCTCCCTACCCAGGACAGGTCAATCAGCGGTGTGTCCACCACTACAGGGCAATCAGGCTAACCCACCACCCCAGCAACAACAGGGACCTGGGGGCAGTGGTAGTGGGCACACGGTCCAGGGGACGGAGGCACAGGAACACAGGGGAACGGGGAGGGCTGCTGTGCGACAGAGGGAGGACAGGCCAAGGGAACCAACTCTCAACGAGGCCCTCTCCTCCATCATGGGAGCATACCACCACTCCCAGGAGACAATGGCCAGGGTCCTGGACAAGTTGCAGGAGACCCTGCGTCTGCAGGAGGAACAATATTTGGGGTTCAGGGAGGAGCTCAGGACCATCGGCTCCGCCCTGGGCACCATCGTAGGGGTGCTGACGGACATTCAAAAGACCTTGAGGGACACCGTGGCACTCCAAGGGGCCCCTGACACTAGCCACGATGATGAAATGCCCACCACCTCCGCCGGCGCTAGTGGACAGGACGCCCCGCCACAGGACCACCACACCAGCACCCCATCCCCTGCAGATGGACAACCACCACGCAAGCGGGCCCTGAGATCCAGGAACAGGACAGAGCAAGATGGCAAGACCCCCGCCAGGAAATAAGACCACCCTGTTTGTCCCCCCACTGTCCCACTTTGTTACCCTTCCCAAATCGGAACTGACCTAGCTCCACTTCCAATGCCCAGATGTGCAATGTACCTGTGAGACTAATAGACTGGACTCTGCCATGGACATTCCTCCACCATCACCCATCACCATTTTGCAACTCCCCTTCATTTTTTTACACTTAAATAAACACCCTTGAAACACTAAAAAAAAATGGAGTCAGTCTATGATTTGTAAATCTGTATTATCAATTACAGTTTCATAATGGGTTACCCATTGGAAGGCTAACATACCTATGTCACACATCACAAGCCCTTCAAGGATGCAAACAGTTGACACGTAGGTTACCACATTTGTGAAACTGAAATGGAAGGGGACAACTCAGTTAACAAATAGTGAGTGAAATGTCGGTACAGGATAGAGGTAGATGTGTGAAAGTTAATGTAATGGTAAAAATGAAAATGTTCTCACCTATGTCTCACTGGAAATATTGCTGTATGACTGACTCCCTGTTGTCGTTTTTGTCTTCCAGAGCTTCATCCTCATCAGTGTCCACAGGCTCCACAGCTGCCACAACACCATCATCTGGATCATCCTCCTGCAGAAAAGGCACCTGGCGTCGCAATGCCAAGTTATGAAGCATGGAGCAGGCAATGATGATGTCGCACACCTTCTTCGGTGAGTAGAATAGGGACCCACCTGTCATATGGAGGCACCTGAACATGGCCTTCAGGAGGCCGAAGGTGCGCTCGATAACCCTCCTAGTCCGCCCATGGGCCTCATTGTAGCGTTCCTCTGCCCTGGTCCTGGGATTCCTCACTAGGGTCAATAGCCAGGAAAGGTTGGGGTAAACAGAGTCCCCCAATAGCCATACAGGGTGCCTCTGGAGTTCACCCATCATATCAGGGATGCTGCTATTCCGCAGGATGTAGGCGTCATGCACAGAGCTAGGGAACATAGCATTTACCTGCGAGATGTACTGGTCTGCCAAACAGACCATCTGGACATTCATTGAATGATAACTCTTCCTGTTCCTGTACACCTGTTCACTCCTGCGGGGGGGACCAGAGCTACATGGGTCCCATCAATGGCACCTATGATGTTGGGGATATGTCCAAGGGCATAGAAGTCACCTTTCACTGTAGGCAAATCCTCCACCTCAGGGAAAATGATGTATCTCCTTACGTGTTTCAGCAGGGCAGACAACACTCCGGACAAGACGTTGGAAAACATAGGCTGGGACATCCCTGATGCCATGGCCACTGTTGTTTGAAAAGACCCACTTGCAAGGAAATGGAGCACTGACAGCAATTGCACGTCAGGGGGGATTCCAGTCGGATGGCGGATTGGTGACATCAGGTCTGGCTCCAACTGGGTACATAGTTCCTGGATTGTAGCACAGTCAAACCGGTAGGTCACGATTAAGGGGCATATTTATACTCCGTTTGCGCTGAATGTGCCTCATAAATTTTTACGCACAATCAGCGCAAACGTTGCCCCATATTTAAACCCTGACGCCCGAGGCCGCGCACAAGCAAAATCCGCAGTGTGCGCTGTTTTCTGGAAGCGGCACCCCGCCCTGCGTTAATGATATGCAGGGTAGGCGTTCCCGTCCAAAAAACGACGCACACTGCCGCGCGTCGTATTTATGCTTCCGGGTAAAAAGGACTCCCGGCCGGTAGGCGGAGCAAAAAAATGACGCAAAACCTGATGTGCGTCAAAATTTAACGCCTGGGTCAGGGCAGGCGTTAAAATGGGGCAAACACACCTGTATTTAATCAGAACACACAGAACAAACAACAGAGCAGCAGAGCAGCAGAGCAGCAACAAGGAGACATGGAGGTGATTTTTATTCAGCGTGCACGTAGACGCAGAGCCCTGCAGCAACAACAGCAGCCACAACAACAACAGCAGGGACCCCAAAGACAGCGCAGAAGGCAGGAGAGGATATTCCGCCCAAGAACAACCCTGCATGGCCTCAGGGAACACGACATCATCCAGAGGTACCGGTTGAACTGGCAGGCCATTCAGCACCTGCTCAGAAATATCGAACAGCAGTTGGCCCCCACTTTGGTGACACCCCGAACCATACCAACAGAAACAAAGCTGCTTGCCGTACTTCACCTGCTGGCAAGTGGTTCGTTTCAGACAACTGGTGCCCTGGTTGGTGGAATATCACAACCTCCGCATTCCTGCCAAAAGTACTGGATGCCATCATTCGCCTGACACCCCGCCACATCTGCTTCCCTAACACACTGCAGAAGCAGCAGGAAACTAAACAGGGGTTCTACGCCATCAGTGGCTTCCCACACGTCCTTGGTGCAATCGACTGCACACACCTACGCCTTGTGCCACCTGCTGCTACAGAACACCTCTACCGCAACAGGAAGCACACACATTCAATCAACGTGCAGGCCATAGTCGATCACCAAGGACTGATCAGCAACATCGTGGCTAAATATCCTGGGAGTGTACATGACGCATTCATCTTCCGTCACAGCACCATCAACCAACATTTCCAGGATGGACGGTATGGCAATGGACTACTTGTTGGTAAGGACAAAAATCTAACTCATATACACACTGCACAGCAACCCTCTAGGACAAACAACACATACACCACAATAGCAACACCTAGCCTGGAACACACTGAGGTACTCACATCACTAGCCATGTGTCAGAAGTCACCATTGAACCTGTCGCACATTGGAATGTACTCCACAGCTTAATGTGAAGACATGAATGAGTGTGGTTGCCTGAATGTCACCTTGCAAATTGGAAGTGTCACAATAACCTGTACATTAACAAATTGCATAAGTCTTAAGGGAAAATTAATAAGCTACAGTACATGTCCACCATATTGGGTATGAAGCGTCAAATTTCCACGCAGACAGCATGGGCGTCATAATTTTTCCACGTACAGGGGTGCACAGAATGCAGAGTCAAAAAATCGGAGATGAAAATTAATAAATTAATAAGCTACAGTACATGTCCACCATATTGGGTATGAAGCGTCAAATTTCCACGCAGACAGCATGGGCGTCATAATTTTTCCACGTACAGGGGTGCACAGAATGCAGAGTCAAAAAATCGGAGATGAAAATAAATAAATTAATAAGCTACAGTACATGTCCACCATATTGGGTATGAAGCGTCAAATTTCCACGCAGACAGCATGGGCATCATAATTTTTCCACGTACAGGAGTGCACAGAATGCAGAGTCAAATATAAATGGTCATATATGTTTCACATATTTGCCAGAAAATTATAATTCTGCACTAGAACTGTAAACTCAGCCTCACACAGAAATGTAAGGGAACAATGAAGAAATTACTTTTGACTCTGCATTATGTGCAATGATATGCATCAAAAAATATGACGCACAATGTGTATGCGTGAAAATATGACGCAAAACGGAAAAATAAAAACGGCGGCCATTTTATGCAGGAAGTGATGTAATAGGATATCCTGTTTACAAAATCTGTACTGTGAGTTAACTTTCACTTTCACTTTGCAGTCTCAGATCTTTTCTAGACTGTGTGGTTGTGTTGAAAGTGTAGTCCTGTGTTTAACTGCTTTTGTGTCCTGTGTACCTTGTACTTTTGTCTTTTTGTGTTCCTAGTCTTGTTGTGTAATATTGTCTTAGTCTGTTTAGTGTACTTTTGTCCAATCCTGTTTTTGTTTGTATTGTCTGTGGGAGTCTGTTCTGGGTAGTTTAACTTTGGGGTTAGTTGGGCTATTTTTATTAAGTTTCATTTTTCCTTCACTACTCTACCTTTCCCCATTTCCCACTTTTACTTGTCTATCTAATTTTTCTCCTTTAAATTACTAAATATGTCAGGTAGGCCTCCGCTTGCCAGGATGGGTGAGGAGGAATTGGGGGGATTTATTTGGCTCGTTTGCCATTTCCTCCCACTCATGCTGGAGGCCGTGTGATACAGGGGTATCACACGGAGGCACGGAAAGTCCGGTGGGGGAAGGTGCGCCATCACCTGGTCCGGGTCTACGGGAGCATGAGGAATGAGCATCAACTGAAGCACCGCTGGGCTGATCTCATATCCAGGGAGCAGGACCTGCTGGACCACCTGGGAATCAGGATTGGTGGCCATGTTGGTGAGTACAAATAAATTACATGTGAATAAATGAAATCTGTGTGGGGACATGTGATGATTGTTACCCAATCTGCTAGATAAGTAGCTGACTGTGTATAATGCTAGGGAAACCTAATGTGTATTTGTTGCAGAATGTGTCGGAAGACCAATGCTAGCAGTCAGATGGCTCATGTTTTCAACACATACCGGATGCCTGTAGCTGTATGTAATGTAGTGTTGCCTTTGTGTCAGACAAGCGACACGTTAATGCCTCTATCTTAAACCTAAAGGTCATATTGGCCAGTGAGAAAGTCATGTAGAAACAACATACCTACATATGTTGACGCCATAGCTAGACAGAAAATGGTATACCCATGATGATGCTATAAATGTGTGCTGGCTTCACGTCACATGAAGTCAGCTATGTTGTCCACACATATGTCACATGTGTGTCTGGATGCTGTGTGTTGAAAATGTCCACCTAGCCTGTTTGATTGTGAGGGGTCATGCAGTCCTCAAGTAACCAGCTTTTGGATGTCTCTCTGGGATGCACATGATGAGATGTATGCAAGCCATAATTGTTGGGGCATACTAATGGAGGGGTATCTTTGACAACACCTGACTGTCCTGGCCACTGCATGTGTGTAGTAGGGTCTGTAACTGTAGTAGGAGACTCATCCAATGTTAATGTTGAATAAAAATTCATCCATGCAGTATGAGCATGTGGGAAAGTGTATCATTACCATGTCATATTCACACAGTGTCATAGTAACTGCAATCATTTGTCAGAGCACCGAGTCTGAGTATATTCTTCCTTTCATGCTTTACAGGTGGACCAGCACCGTACACCGTGGGAGAGGTGGCACATTTTGAGGACCCCGATACCTACAGTGAGTGTGGCCTGAGTGCTATGTTTAATTTTGTGCTAGTGATGCATGATGGACTTCTGTGTGTTAAACAAAATTCATGATTTGATGCGCTGCCCACTCATTGGCATTGTTGCTTTAGTGGGATTTCAAATATCACTTCTGTTTCTGTAGACCAATACTTAGCCATTTCTCAGATTTAGGGGCTGTAGGTCATTCCAGTTGGGCCGCAATGGGGAATGGGATGAGTCATGTGGAATACACTGGTTAATGTAAGAGTTGCTCTGGGACTTGGCTTGAACTGAGTCTGCATATCAGACTGACATTCTCCCAGATAGCCTTGGCAAATGGCTTTGATGAAATGTGCATCTTCCTAGTTGAGGATGCACTGTGTACACTGTAGGTTGGATCTTCCGGGGGCATGTACTTCCACTAGTTGAACTAGCAGTGTGTGTGACTAGAGTGCAATGGCCTAGGTGTTCTGTCGACTCATGATCATGGGTGTTCTAGCTCCTCTGTATGTGTTGTAAAACATGCCTCACTGATAGTATGTGATGTTGGCCTAAGTCAGAGCATTTTGACATGGTTGGACCTTGGATGTGACAATGTTTGGCTGACTCCAACGTGTTGCTAGCCCTTCATAGGTGTTGTGTGTGAAGGCACATACTTGTTGACCTTTCTATAAACTCCTGGGTGTGCATTGAACATGAGATTGTTGGTTGTTCTTCCCACCCCACCCTCACAGACTGCCATGTTAATGGGAAACAGGGTACCTAGGACTGTAGCAACCAGTATGTTACACGTACTTGTGACCTTTAGCAACTTTGTTTAGAACCTAGGGCCAGATGTAGCAAACAGTTTTCAAGTTGCAAATGCCATAAATTGCTCTTTGTGAGTCGCAAACGTCTGTTTGCTATGCAGAAATGTATTTTGTGATTCTGAACATACTTGCAAAATGCATTTCCGACTCGCAAATAGGAAGGGGTGTTCCCGTCCTATTTGCGACTCGCAGTGGTATGCAATTCCATTTGCGACCGAGTACGTGGTCGCAAAGGGAGTCGCAGTTACCATCCACTTGAAGTGGATGGTAACCCACTCGCTAACTGGAAGGGGTCCCCATAGGAACCCTTCCCCTTTGTGAGTGGACCCAAAAATATTTTTCAAAACAGCCAGTGGTCCAAGGGACCACTACCTGCCCTGAAATAATCCAAAACTAAAGATTTTGTTTTTTTTTCTAAGTGCAGCTCGTTTTCCTTTCAGGTAAACGGGCTACACTTGGGAAAAAATAACCAGCTTTATTTCAAAGCAGTCACGGCCATGGAGGTCTGCTGTTCCCAGCAGGCCTCCATCCCCGTGAGTGCCCATAGTCGCTAAGGGGGCGCAAATTGGGACCCACATCATTGATGTTAATGAGGTGGGTTTTAGCGACCCCATAGCGACTCGCAGACGGTGTCGGAGACACCGTTCTGCATAGCAAATTGCAAGTCGCAATTTTCCATCTTCCTACATCTGGCCCCTAGTGTACACATTCAGTTATGGCCCATGGGTTCAATATTAGCACACAACAAATTACAAATGGCATTGAGTGAGGATTGTGATAGTTATCACATAGAGTGACATATGTAGTGAAGTCAGTATGCGGAAGAGGTGCAGCCATAATGTCAGATGCCTTAGACATAATTTGGATGAGTAGTTTAGGGTGATGTCATCCATCATGTAGAGACATGGATATGCTAGGTGTGAGATGCCCTTATGTATGCAGGCTTCACATGTACTTCCTCTGAGCCTTTAAGTGAACTATGTTGTGACAATTGCTGCAACAAATACATTACTAGTAATGTACAAATAACCCATTGTGCTATTCCACCCAATGCAATTCCAAAGGAAAATATTTGCCTTTTCTCTTCACAGCTGCAAACATGAGTGCCGCAGATAGACACCAATTTGAGAGGCGTGCCATGCGATACAGGCACATCCTGCAGGTGCAGTCTGGGTACCGGAGGATGGACCGCAAATATCACTCTGATCGGGCCTCCGGGGCATGGTGGGCCTCACCACAGAGTCGGCCTACATTGCCCACAACAGCCACCAACACCACATCAACCAGGGCTCCCCAAGTGGCCCCAGCAACGTCGGGAACAGTAGACCCTGGCTCATCCTCAAGACCTGGACCCAGCCATGTTCTACAACCAGGACAGTCCAGTGGGCAGTCAACTCCTGGCACAAGCTTAACCTCGGCCGGCACACAAACTACATCAGCCCCTCCTGTGGACCCAGCCGCATTCCTGGCATTGAGTAGAAAATTGGACAAGCTGTTCAATAAGGTGGACAACCTGAGCCAGGATGTGGCCTATATAAAAAAAAGGGTCAGCTCCATCAGGCGGACCCTACGGAGGGCGAACCTCTAGGACTTTTGCCCTGTTGAACTTTTACCCCTCCCCTCTCTCCTCTTTCCTATTTTCTACTGATAGTTGGGTTTTGGGGATTAGTATTAGGTTAGTATAGGTAATTAGCTTAGTGTTAGGGAAGAGGGTGTGGGGTCCTTATTCTTTCTATCTTTATTTTTTGTGTGGGTGGGTGGGTGGGGGGCAATGTTGGGATTCCTGTTATTTAAAAAAAAAAACCAAAATTTTTTTTTTATAAAAAATATACAACAATTTACAAAAAAATATATGTTTGTTTAGGATAGTATAGTATGTGTGTAGGTTAGTAAGTGTTGTCCTGCATGTGTCCTGTCTCATAATGGTGGGTGGGGGGTTGATGTTTAGATCGTTTCGTTACATGTGTAGAGTAAGTTTAGCTTAGGTTAGTTAGGGACAGTTGTGGGTTAGTAGTAGTCAGGTTAGATTAGTGTAGGTATTACCTTTCCCTTAGTTGCCTCTTGTGTTAATAAATAGTAATAAATATATAGTTAACCCTTTACATGATGCGTTAGGTGCTACTTTATCATGGCCTTGACATCAGTGTAGCTGAATGTTTTTGTATGACATTTGTGTCCTATGCTCGCCATCCCCAGGAAATTGAGGTTTAACATGCCAGCTACCCGTGTGCTAACTTGGTAAGTATCCACCATTTGGGAGACCCACCATTGGTAGTTTGCATTGATCACCAAGGTTTTGTGTTGGTGAGTATGTATTCTACTTCACAAAGTGTGCTTCCAGACTTGTTATTGTGGGTAATTTAATAGGTCGGACTGTAGTGTGAAGTTCAGGGAGATCTTTGTAGATGAGGAGTTGTTAACACTCTTGTCTTGTTGCCTTCATTGCTGACCTACATCATGTGTGTACTAATTCAGCATGACTTTCCTTCATGGAAGTATACTCAGAAAGGGTGATTGATGCAGTGTAATTTGTTAATGTTTCCTTACATTTTGCAGCATAATTTCATGTTTTAGTATTGCATGGTGCCTACATTTCTCAGCCACCATTAGTTGACTAGAATAGCTATAGATGGTGCATCATTCTGTCCAACACAGCATGATTGTGTGTGGTTAGTCCCTTCATCAGTTATTCTCCTCAGTATGGTAAGGCTATGATGCAATCCTGGCCACTGCACAGATGTTTCAGACTACATGATATCAGGACAGTTGTATTGACAATCTACATGGTTGCCACACAGGCACTTTGGAGTTATGTACTGCACAGTTGAAGTGTGAAATAACACAGAGACATGATAGGTGTGCAAGTGCTATTTATTGATAGGTGCTGTAGTGCAAAATGTCCATTGTCCATGTTTGCTGGGTCCGTTCTGGTGCATTCTTACATGGTGATCCTACAGAAGGGGTGTGGGTGATGCTCCTGACATGCTGGGGTGATGTCACAGACAGTGCAGAGAGACAGGAATTGGCAAATAGTAGGAGAGAGACATTCACTGGCAATGGTGACAAGTCATACAGTGGATTGCAGAACAGTCATTGAGTGTAGTTGTTGTGAGACTGGCATTTGACAAAACGTAGGACCTTGGTCAAAGTAGGCCATGGTGCAGGGACTAGTGCTTCCGGGTACTCTTCCGTGAGAATGTTATCTGTTCCATGTCTTCTTCTTCTGATGTGTGTGTTGCCTGGTTTGTCCTTGTTGTTGTTGTTTGTGAAGGGGCAACACACACCTCAGTGTTAGAAGACGTGGAGGCAGACATCCCGGGGGCTGCTCCCTGTGGAGTTCTTAAGGGCAGTACTGCAGCAAGGAGGGCCTGCTGGTTTTTGAGAATGGCAGCCACATCACGATGGTAGGCAGCCAGGTCGGCCCTGAGAGGTTCAATGTTGCATTTGTGCACACGTTGAATGGATTGCAGTTGTAGATGTTGTGTCAACTGGATGACAGCTGTGCTGATTTCCTTCTGTGTTTTGGCAAGTTCCTGCAAGAGAGATGTTAGGGCTTGCATTGCAGCTGCCTGATCAGCAGAAGACATCATGCACGAACGCACCCCCTCAAGGCTGGCTGCCATAGTTTGCATCCCCACCCACACCTCCTTGGCCAGCTCCCGCTGTACCCCAACAACGGTTCTTTCGAAGCTGGTGCCATTGTCGTCGGAGTCCTCAGCTGTGTTGGAGCTGGCAGGTATTACAATTGGGGTGGCGGGTGGTTCTACTGTGGTGGCTGCTTCTTCTGTGCTCCTCCTTGTGACTGAAGGTGGGGTTTGGAGGCTTTCAAGGACCTTTTGGATGGTCTCCTGTGGAATGTTTATGGGCTCGTCATCCATGTTATCAGGGAAATCAGGGACAGGCATATCGGTAGGAGATCCATGTTCCTCTGCAATGAAACAGGGTACAATTAGTGTGTCTGTGTTGTGACAATTTTGCAATCAGATACAAGCCTTTGGATGCCTTAACTTTGTGCTCTGTGTTTGTCTTGGTATCTGCTGTCCTTCATATGGGCATTGTTGTAGGCCTATGGCCCACCTGTGTGTCACATGTATGAGATAGAGCTATCAGACTTGTCTGCCTAATTGCCTCTAGGTGTTGCTTTGTAACAATTTAGGAATTGCCATCTTTTTGTCCTACTCGTCCCTCCGTGTTTAACTATTCTTATGGAGAGACATTTTGTTGGGTGGGCTCTCATTATCCTACATGAGATTACTGGCTTTCTAGGCAGCAGGATAGCTAATGGTGTGGGGGACTGAGTCTGACCCACTTGTAAATAACTCTGTCACCCTGATTCTTTCTTTTTGCTCTGGCTAACTAGTAGTGCCTCATGTCTCCCACGGCAAAGGAATGATTAGACATCCGAGCGCATGACATCTTTGGAACTTCTCAGGGAAGTCGTGGTCACTCAGATCCAAACCAATTCTCTCTTTTCCAGTATGATCTCATACACAAATGACAAAGACAGTATTTGTTTTATATGATGCTTTCATTAAACAACTGACTTGTAGATATTTAGGTGTGAGCCACAATAACCCAAACAATACAACATGGTAGAATTTAAATAGTCAGCAGGAGAGTAAAACATTAGTACAAAGCTATCATGGTGCCTAACTGTGTCTACTATCCCTCTGCTTGTTCTATTTAGAGCACAGCATGTTAAGCTTCGAGCTTGCCTGTCTGAATCACTGGGGAGACATCATCCCTCATATCTGAGCAATGGCCTGTGATCTGGTTCAGCATCTGCAGCAAGGCAGGCAGCGTCTAGTTGTGTTCTCTGTTTGGAAACTCCCTCTTGCGTGTCTTGGGACAAGGAAGTGATTTTATAAGTAATATGTCATCGTGATGACAAAGTGTCCCTACGCAGGAATGCCAAATCTTAACCCCTACCACGCCTATCGGCAATGTACCAGACTGTATCCTTGACTGGGGCACAGAGTGAATATGTTCTGGCGAACTCCAGTGCTGAAGTAGGCAAAACAGTGTGATTTGACTAATAAACAACACCGTAGGACTGGCTATTTGCAAAATTAACTGATAGGAAGCCTAATAAAAAGCATTTAGTGCAAAGTGCTCAGAGGCTCTTAGATGTGAGCAAATGCGTAAAAGTACATTCAGGGCAAGGTGCACAAAGGCCTAAAGCCTGAAGCTAATGCGCAAAGTATACGTAACACTTACCACACTACACTTTGACTGGCTGTGGGTGTTGTGAATGCCCTGGCAGCACACTTGCCTCTCAGGACCTGCCCCAAACATTTATAATTCACATTGCCCGAAATGTACATGTAATGTGGCATATCCTATGCATGTCAATGTTAGGATGTGGTATGGATGTAAACATTGTTGATGTTTGGAGATGATGTTGGGTCATGTGTGTTTAATTGGATTGCCCTGTTTATCGTATCAAGGTCCTATTTGGTTGTCAGACTGTGCAGGTGTGTTTCAGTGACCAGTTGCCTCTGTCCCCTCCTCAATGTTGTTGTCTGAGCAGTATGACATTAGTGATGTTGCCTTGTTAGCCAGGCACGTGAGGGACCCTGACGTATGCAGCATGTGTGTGTCCTTAGTGCTGTGTGGCTCCTATTGCTGTTTACTTTGGCTGATGTATGTGTCAAGTATGGGCATTGGCATTTGAGTGTACTGGTGCCTTTCTCTTATTTCTATAAATAGTTGCAGATGTCATCCTCACCCCCTAATTTAGGTATGTATGTTCCATGGGGAGGTTCCTGCCATTTGCTACTATAGCTGCACAGAGATGAGAGGTGTTATTGTCAACTGTTGTCGCTGTTACATTGCAGTTGTTGTTTTGGCTACTGGATTACTGATAGGCACCTAGTTGATGTAGGATAGATTTTGACAGACAAGTGCCTGGATGTGAGTTTGACGTAGGGGCCGTCCCACCTATCGCTGCTTTCCCTTGGCTCTATTGTTGTCATTACAGGATGGCCCCATGGGACTGTTGTTGGTGCTGTATATTGTCGTGCCCCCGCTTCAGTCTGTGCTGGCCATGCCCCCCTGCCGTGCCCCTTTACCCATGCCACTTCATATATATGCTGAGTTACATGCATTGTGTAGTAGGTATTCCCCCCCCCCGGTTGCAGATATCATTATTGTATTATGATTCCCCATGCGACTTACCCTGTATGTGCATTGTGTCGTGGTAGTCTGCGCTGTCCTGTCCTTGAATCCCTGTGACGATCTCCTCAGGGATGACGGCTGCGACCATCTCCTCCATGTGGTCCAGGGCCTCCTGGTGTGCTGGACTCCCACCTCCAGTCTGCAGTGCTGCCTTCCTGTTCCTGGCCATTTTTTCCTTTGTCCTACGTTTGCAGTCATGCCCGCGTGTCTTACACTCGGTGACTGTCCTGCGTTCTTCAGCCACACTGTTGATCTTGTCCACAATTTTTTGCCATATGGCCTCTCTCCTACTGAGTGGCAATTTAGAGGTGATGAACAGTTGGTGCTGGTGTTCCGTCACCTCTTTAAGCAGGATTTCCTGCTCCTCTGCACTGAAGCGACACTTTCTTTTTTTTCTGAAAATGTCCTGGTTCCGGTATGGGTCCTCCTGGCTGGTTCCTGGTCTGCTGTCATCTTCCTGGGGTCTGTAGTGGCATCTGGGATCCATTTTGGCTCTCCTCTGCTGAAAGGGCAGTGTTCGCGGGTAAATTTGACGCTATTGCGTCAAAAAAACAGCGCTTTCCGGGTTGCGCTGTCGTAAATCGCCCCACAGTGATGTGCGTCGCGTAAACGTTGGTTTTCTTTACGACTTGACGCCGCTGTGTGCATCACAAAATAATGACTCCCACCTGTTGGTTGCACCGCCGTGCGTCAAAGTATAAATTTGACGCCCGCACGGCGCATCGAAATGGCGTTAGCCGGCGTTAATATTTTTGACGCAAAGCTGCGCCAGCGCAGCTTTGCGTCAAAAAGTATAAATATGGCCCTAAATGTCTCTCTTCCATTGTCAACAGGTCCACCAGCGGTCGGTAAACCGGAGGATTCCGCCATCTTCTCATATGTCCCAGCTGACGGTGTCTGCGAAGGACAACAGCGAAGAAACAGTCACTATTCCTCCAGGTATGTACCCACAGTTACACACAAGACTACACCAGACACAAAACCCCTCCTGTATGTGTGTTGAGTGTAGGCCTCAGTATGTGTGACGCAGTTGAAAATGAATCCATGTGGGCCCCTGAAATGGCGGCTGCCTGACCTCTAAACTGGGACAATGGGATTGTGGGGTAACAGCGCTGGCGTTGCACACCGTCGCGGTAGGCGGTCGTAGAGCGTGGCGCAATGCTGCATTGGTTAACATTGGACCCTATGGGTCCCAGGAGCCAATGAACAGGTGTGCCGGCGGTGATGATGCGCCCCGCCGCGGACGTCACCGCCGCGGGCGTCACCACCATTTTCTATCTGTTCAATCACTAGATACCTGACCTTCGACAGGAGAGGACCTACACTGCTAGTGCTGCTGTGACCTCGGTCTGGAAGCGACGATGGCTGCTGCGTCTGGGGAAAGGGCCCCTGCCTTCACTGCACAGGAGTTGGAGAAACTTGTGGATGGGGTCCTCCCCCAGTACATGCTACTCTACGGTCCTCCAGACCAACAGGTTAGTACACAGGGAGCACGTTGTAGGGGCTAGGCCTGGGTGGACAGGGCTGGGTGGAAGAGGGAAGGGGGCTGAAGTCATACTACAGTAAAGCATGGGAATAAATGGGCCACATGGTCAGAGTATGGAGGGGGCCACACACATTAATGGTGCAATTGGTAATGACTGTTCCTCTTCCCTTGTGCATGTCATGTAGGTCAGCGCCCACCAGAAGAGGGACATTTGGCGTGCCATCGCCAAGGAGGTCCGGACCCTGGGGGCCCACCAGAGACGGGGCACCCATTGCCGGAAGAGATGGGAGGACATTCGCCGCTGCAGCAAGAAGACGGCGGAGGCTCAGCTGGGGATGGCCTCCCATCGTGGGAGGGGTGCCCATCGTACCATGACCCCCCTGATGTTCGAGATCCTGCCGGTGGCCTACCCGGAGTTGGATGGGCGCTTAAGGACATCACAGCAGACACAAGGGGGTGAGTACAACCTCATTCTGTGGACTTTGCATGCAGTGGAGGTGTCTGGGTGGGGGAGGTGGGCTGTGGGTGTCCCTAGGCCAGGGCGAGTTAGGTAGGCAAGGCCCCTCCGTAATGTAGGCCATGTGGCACTCTAACCCACCTCAGTAAATTAGCAAGTTGAGGTATAGTTGCCCCTGTGGCATCCATGTGCGCAGATTTCCACCGTTGCCATGTAGGCCATATCCCAGAAATTGCATGTGCAGAGGGCAGGAGCGCGGCGTTGTGCATGGGGCTGCTGCGTCTGTCTTGTCCGCCAACGGTAGCAGTATGCCATGCACTAAAACTCTCTTTCTTCTGTCTCCCCCCCTTTTCCTGCTCTCCCTGGTTTGCTCCTTGAGAGATCATCGTGCTGGTCATATGTCCTGGATCCTGCTGATACTGTTAGCAAGTTGTTCCCTACCAGTTTGGTATCCTTGTGGGTTTCCCCTGTGGATTACGTTTTTTAAACCATGTGAACTTGTAGAGTGAGAAAGCATAGCTTCATTTAGCTATATCCATGTGTTAGTCCTTCATTTTGGACTACAAATTTGAAGTTGGAGAGTGTTTAATCCAGCCTGTAAGGGATATCTAAGTTCTTTCATATCTAAGGCAGATTACAAGATGTACGTATGCCAATTATACTGAATCATAAAGTCCTGATGAAGGTGTATTTATATTTTTCTTCACTCACCGAAACGCGCGTCGGCTTGTAAATTGGCATGTCTTGAACATTGGCATGAAGTGTTTGAAATTGGCAAATTTGAAGCCCTGACCAGGATTGGCTACCATCAGGCCTGTAACACGAGAATTTGAATCAGGAAATTATAACCTAGAATTGGCTGTTATTATGTTGAATTTTATACAATCCAAACTACAACGCATAATTGTAGCATCAAAGCAGTAACTTTATTGTGCTGTTTAAATATCCTCTCATGTATGAGGCGGTTGTAAATTTGTATGTATACTATTTTGTGATTTTGTTGGTTCTGTGTTATTTGTTTATTTTTGCGTATTTACTGGTATGTTATTTATGTTTTCATATATGTATGTTTCATTTAGGGTAGGGGGTTGTATTATATTTTTTTGGTTGATTCTATGTTGATTATATTATGTGCGAACTGAATGTTTAATTAGCTATAATAAATATCTAAATTGAAATATATTGTATGTTGTATATTTGAATTTAAGATTTCCATTCCTATGTTTGCTATGTTAATGGAGAGTAAACTACGTAATACTCATAGTATTGCTTCCCTGTGTGTTACTCTCTGTATCTAGCTCAGGGACCCTGTTTAGATACGAGGATTTGCTCCCTGTCCTTTTGTACATCAGCATCAACAGGCGGAGGTACAGTGGCACCGGAGCACGAGGGAGCTGCATCCCACATGGCCATGGAGGGCCACACCACAGACTCTGAATACACCAGTGGGACGGAGGGCGAGGGGAGCTTCACGTCGGCCACCGGATCACCAACCAGTGACACAGACTCGTCCGCCGATGTGAGCTCCCCTGTGGTGGCGGCACCATCTGTGCACCCCACTTCTAGAGGTACAGCCGCCACCCCCCCTACCAGCACCGCCCTCCCAGCAGCCCCTCAGCATTCGCCCCGTGCCCGCTCACCCAGGAGGGTGGGCATCACCTTCGCCCCAGGCACCTCAGGCCCTGCCCCAGTCACCCCTGCTGCCCTCAGTGAGGAGGCCATTGACCTCCTCAGGTCACTCACTGTTGGGCAGTCTACCATTGTGAATGCCATCCAGGGTGTAGAAAGGGCGTTGCAACACGGTAATGCATTCCTGGAGGGCATTCATTCTCGTCAGGCTGTCCTTCAGCGAACCCTGCAATCTCTGGCCTCAGCACTGATGGCAGCAATTGTCCCTGTGTCCAGCCTCCCCCCTCCAACTTCCTCCACCCAGACCCAATACCCTGTACCCCAGCCCATCCAAAGCACACCTACAGACCAGCATGCACACAAGTCAACACACAAAAGTATCTCAGGCAAACTTAGGCACCACACATCCCACAGGCACTCACACAAGCATCACACCCATACAGACACAGCAACATCCACTGTCTCCACTGTGTCCCCCTCCTCCTCTTCTCCCTTCTCCCTCCCAGTGTCGTCTACACACACACCTGCATGCACCACATCTACAGGCACTAGGACTCGCACCAGGACACCCAGCACCACACGCCGCTCACCAGCACTCACCACCTCCACTGCCATTTACACGTCCCCTGTGTCCTCTCCCAGTGTGTCTGTGACGCCCCCTCCCAAAGTACCCAAACGCCGGCAATCACTCAGCCAACATCCATCCACCTCACGACAGCCTCCAGTACCTGCACCTGCACCCAAAACAGCTAAAGTGACACCTCCTACAACCACCTCCTCTTCCTCCACTCCCAGATCTCCTCCAGCTACCCATCCCAGTGTTCGTCAGAAACTGTCCCTCTGTCAAATTGACCTTTTTGCCCCCCCCCCCCCTCCAATTCATCAGTCCCGTCGTAGCGCCTCAGCCAAAAAGCCTCCAGTACCAGTGGTGCGTGTTCCAGGTTTTTGGAGTGCACCGTCCACCAGGGCAGGCAGTAGGACCCGGAGCCAAGGCACTGGCAGCCCACCCCCTGTAAAGGCTCCGAAATTGGAGAGTGGACGACGGGACTGTGTCAAGACTCCTGGTGGGACAACAAGTGAAATGGGATCGAAGGCGATTGGTGAGTCAGCTGTAACTCCAAAAAAGGTGGGGAAGGTCCAGAGGAAGTCTGCCCAGCCTGTTGTGAGTGTCACCGCGGAGAAGTGCGCCATCATATCTGGCGGTCCAGACACAACCGCCAGCACCGTTGACACTGGTCCAGAGACCACCGCCAGAGTCAGTGCCCAGGAGGGCCCAAGTATCATCACTGGTCCAGAGACCACCGCCAGAGTCAGTGCTCAGGAGGGCCCAAGTATTGTCACTGGTCCTGAGACCACCGCACAAGACACAGCCCAGGAGGGCCCAAGTATCGTCACTGGTCCTGAGACCACCGCCAGAGTCACAGCCCAGGAGGGCCCAAGTATCGTCACTGGTCCTGAGACCACCACACAAGACACAGCCCAGGAGGGCCCAAGTATCGTCACTGGTCCTGAGACCACTGCCAGAGTCAGTGCCCAGGAGGGCCCAAGTATCGTCACTGGTCCTGAGACCACCGCACAAGACACAGCCCAGGAGGGCCCAAGTATCGTCACTGGTCCAGAGACCACACGCCACAGTCACAGCCCAGGCGGGGCCAGGATGCCACAGCCCCGCTGGGCAATGATGGAACGTCATGCCACACACCAATGTCCAGTATGGAGATCGTCATGCCACACACCAATGTCCAGTGTGGAAATCGTCATGCCACACACCAATGTCCAGTGTGGAAATCGTCATGCCACACACCAATGTCCAGTATGGAGATCGTCATGCCACACACCAATGTCCGTATCAGAACCGCCATGTCAAAGCACCGATGAACAGGGCAAAGACCGCCATGGCAAAGCACCGCTGAACAGGGCAAAGACCGCCATGGCAAAGCGCCACTGAACAGTCCTGAACCTCCATGTCAAAGCACTGCTGAACAGTCCATAACCGCCATGTCAAAGCACTGCTGAACAGGGCAAAGACCGCCATGGCAAAGCACCGCTGAACAGTCCTGAACCGCAATGGCAAAGCACCGCTGAACAGGGCAGAGACCGCCATGGCAAAGCACCGCTGAACAGTCCTGAACCCCCATGTCAAAGCACTGCTGAACAGTCCAGAACTGCCATGGCAAAGCACTGCTGAACAGTCCTGAACCCCCATGTCAAAGCACCGCTGAACAGGGCAAAGACCGCCATGGCAAAGCACTGCTGAACAGGGCAATGCACCGGGTAGGAATGAATGGCCCACCACATCAGGCATCCTTATCCCATGTGCAGCTGGGACAGTGACAGGACACTACCTTTCACGGGGAGACTCATCCAGTCTGGGCACCAGTCACCCCCCAGTACCAGTATGGACCTGCATCAACTTGAGAGACTGTGGCTTTGCACTCCCCAGGATTGAACAGTGGGCAACCCACCCACTGTAGAGACTTGAGAGACTGTGGCTTTGCACTCCCCAGAATGGCACAGTGGGCAACCCACCCACTGTAGAGACTTGAGAGACTGTGGCTTTGCACTCCCCAGGATACATCGATGGGCATGGAGCCCCATCGTGGATCTGGCTTTGCATTCATCTGGCTGAGGTGCCCCCCCTTCCCTTCCCCCTGAGGTGCCTGTAGTGTTTCTATCTGATGCCCCGGTAGTGTTCTCTCCAATTTTGGTCAGGTATCTATTGTGGGCCTTGCCCATGCATTTTTGGACTGTTTGTGCACGGACATTGTTGTGTACATATCTGCACTACTTCTCGGATTGTATATGTAAATATGAGTGATTTTGGAATACATATATTTGTATATTTTTGTATGACATGTATAGTGGCACATTACAAAGTTTGCCCGAAATTCGCATTGTCTTTGTATTCTTCTGGGGGGATTGTGGGTTGTTACTGTTATGTTTGTGACTGCATTGGTGTGTATGTTGTAATATGCGAGGGTGGGGGTGGGGGTGTTTGGTGGGTGTCCCCCTAACTTTTGCCTCCCCCGTGTCGTAGATGCAGTACTCACCGGTATCTTCTGCGCCTACGTCGCTGTTGGTCGTGAAGGAGCAGAAAGACAAGGGCAGGTAGTATTTGCAGTTCCGGGTCCATGGAGTCGTCGTTCCTCGTGGGATGTGTAGAAGGTGAGCGTTTTCCCATAGCAAAAGCTGTTTCCGCTGTGTTTTTATCCACGGTGAATCCGCCCCGGAAAAGGTGGCGGATTGGCCTGTTGTGATACTGTGGGCGGTACATTGTCTTCCGCCTGTCTGTTGGCGGTGACCGCCGCGCTGCTTGTCTGTACCGCCGTGGCGGGCGGTGTGTTAAAGTGGCTGTCTTTGTTGGCGGTTTCCGCCAGGGTCATAATTCCCTTTTTTTGTCCGTCTGACTGTTTGCGGTATTAACGCATCTTTAACACCGTCCGCCAGGGTTGTAATGACCCCCAAAGTGTCTTACTATGCTGGCTTGTAAAATTTGCTACTGAGAGAGCATATTTAGAATAATTGTGTGTCTCATTTGTTGCACCAATACTGGGTAGACTCAGATCAGACCTTTCCCCAATAATTGGGAAAGAAGGCAGACAAATGGATCAGAACAAGGGTGAGCAGAAAAGCTCATATAGGGGGTGACAAAGACAAGAAGGAAGGTGGTAAGTCACATGACAAAGGTGGGGACAAAGATAAGAAAGAGTCTTCATCTGGCCCACAAAACTCTTCTGGGAGTGGGTCTAAATCCTCTTCCCAAAACAATCAGAACAAAAAGCCTTGGTGCTATATTTGTAAAAATAAAGGCCATAGCTCCTGTCCAATGAAAACCACCAAACCTCCCACTACTACTACCCCCACTCCTATAACTAGTGCACCTAGTAATAGCAGTAGTGGTGGGAAGACTAATACTACAAATAGTCAATCCAAGGGTGAAGCAGGGCTAACTCCGGGAAATGTGGTGGGGCTGGTTTAGTTGGGGAAACCACTGAGGTTGTTTTAGTCACTGATGGTGGCATTGACCTTGCCACCCCTGTTGCTTGTCCCCTTAATATGGATAAGTACAAGCAACATCCCCTAATAAATGGTGTTCAGGTTGAGGCCTCCAGGGATACAGGTGTCAGTGTCACAATGGTGACTTAAAAACAGGTGTCCCCTGAGCAACACCTACTTGGTCATCAGTACCAAGTGACTGACGCCCACAACAATACTGCGAGCCACTCCATGGCAGTTGTTGATCCCAGCTGGGGGGGAGGTTTACTGGTCCTAAAAAATTTGTAGTGTTCTCAGACCTACCTGTAGATTGTCTACTAAGTGTCTACTAGGGAACGACTTGGAGACTTCAGCTTGGGCTGAAGTCAAGTTGGAGGCCCATGCAGCCATGCTGGGCATTCCTGGGCATATCTTTGCTTTGACTAGGGCTCAGGCCAAGAAACAAAGAGAACAGGGAAACTTTGATCCTGATACTATGGACCAAGAGCTTCCCAAAAACAGGGGTAGAAAGGGAAAGAAATGATTCCCTTTTCCCTCCCTCACTGATGATTCCCCTTTTGGGGAGGAGGAATCTACCTATGTCCAGCTACATAATGGGAGCTCTGAACATAGGCATGTTTGGTATCAAACATGTTGGAATCATACCCCAATGCTTTTGCAAGCATTGGTTGTATGATTCCATGCACTCTGGAGGCTCCTTAGAAGACCCCCATTATTGCCATTGACTTCTGAGGGTTTCCAGCCAGCCCAAGCTGCTGCCACCTCCCAGACAGGTTTCTGCCTTCCTGTTGCTTGAGAAGCTCAAGCCCAGGAAGGCAGAACAAAGGATTTCCTTTGGGAGAGGGGTGTTACACTCTCTCCATTTGGAAATAGGTGTTTCAGGCTTGGGAGGGGTAGCCTACCCAAGCCAATGGCAATGCTTTGAAGGGCACATTTGGTGCCCTCCTTGCATAAACCAGTCTACACCAGTTCAGGGACCTCCAGTCCCTGCTCTGGTTCGAAACTGTACAAAGGTAATGGGAGTGGCCACTCCCCTGTCCATCACCACCCCAGGGGTGGTGCTCAGAACTCCTCCAGAGAGTCCCTGGGGTTTGCCATCTTGGATTCAAGGTGGACAGGGAACTCTGGGAGCATCTGAGGGGCCAGTGCCAGCAAGTGATGTCAGAGCCCCCTCCTGATAGGTGGTTGCCCAGCTAGGTGACCAATCCCCCTTTCAGGGCTATTTAGAGTCTCTCTCTTGTGTGGTTCCTCTGATTCGGATTGTAAGACTACAGCAGGAATCCTCTGCAACCTCCGCTTCGACTTCTGACCGAAGAAACTGCATCTGGACGCTCAAGGACCTGACAAGCTGCAACAAAGAAGCAAGACCCCTCCTGCAACATTGTATCCACGGCTCCTTCCAGCAACTGCAACATTTCCCTCGTTGTGCATCCTCTGAGGACAGACCGTCTTCAGCATGCATCAGAAGGAAGAAGGAATCTCCCTTGGGGTGAAGGAGTCACTCCCCTGCTTCTGCAAGCACCAACTGCGACGAAGTCCGGCTATGTGGATCCCCTCTCCTGCTGAGCTAAGTGGATCCTGCATCATGGGTGGTGGACTGAAGTGGTCCCAACGGTCCTCTGATCCAGCTGTCCAACTTGGGTGGAGGTACGTCCTTGCCTGCCCACGCAGGACAGTGTCCCTGTGCACCGCGTCCTTTGCGCCAAGGCTTGTTGGCATCTTTTCCGCAAGATCTTCAGGCATCCTGAAGCTCCAGCCCCCAGCACTCCATCCTGCGACACACAGCTCCCTGAGTGGTTCTCCGGCAGCATGGGAGCCTTTCTCGTAGTCCTGCGTGGGCTTCTTTCTTAACTTTCGTGTCCCCATCCTGTGAAACTCCTGTGGGTGCTGCCTGTCTTCTGTGGGCTCTCTATTTTGCTGAGGGGCCCCTCTGACTGCCCCTTCTGGGCAGCTCCACTTTCCGCTAACCGTGAGTTTTGCGTGTGCCAAGGCTCAATAGTAGAATCCGAAGACGCAAACCTGACTTCCATCCTCCTCCTGGTGTGGGACATCCCCTGCATCCTCCAGGAACTCGGCTTCGTCTTCTTGGTTGCAGTGCTGACTCTCCTTCTTCACCGTCGACTCACCTCTTGCACCTTCAGACTGGTGGGTACAGGCTCCTGCCCTTCCTGGACTCTGCTGTGCTTCTTGGACTTGGTCCCCTTCTTCCACAGGTCCTCTTGTCCAGGAATCCACTCTTGGTGTCTTGCAGTCTCGTCTGGGTTTTGCATTATTCTCCTTTTCTTCTAAGTGGGTGTTCTGGGGAATTGACAGTGATTTTCTCCTGCTTTCCTGGTTGCTGGGGTGGGTTGTGGTACTCACCTTTGGGATTTCCTAGTACTCCTAGCTCCCCTCTACAAACTTCACTTACCTATTTGGGGGACCTACTTTTGCATTCCATTTTTTTAGTATATGGTTTGTACTCCCACTTGGGCTATTTCTCTATATTGTGATTTTCACTAATTGCACTGTTTTCTAACTGTTTGTATGCCTATTTCTGCATACTAGTGTATTTAATTTGTGTATTACTTACCTCCTAAGGGAATATAGCCTCTATGGTATTTTTGGTATTTGTGTCACCAAAATAAAGAACCTTTATTTTTGTAACACTGAGAGTTTTATTTCATTTGTGTAATTACTGTGTGACTACAGTGGTATTGCATGAGCTTTGCATGTCTCCTAGATATGCCTTGGCTGCCAATCCACAGCTTTCTCTAGAAAGCCTGGCTTCTACACACTGACTACACTTCACTGATGAAGGATACCTGGACCTAGTATAAGGTGTAAGTACCATAGGTACCCAGGAAGGCTGAACAAAGGATTTACTTTGGGAAAGAGAGGTAACATCCTTTCCCTTTGGAAATAGGTGTGACTAGCTTGGGATGGGGTATCCTCCCCAAGCTATTGGTTTGCTTTACAGAGCACATTTGGTGCCCTCCATGCATAAATTAGTCCACACCGGTTAAGGGACCCTGGTCCCTGCTCTGGCATGAAACTGGACAATAGAAAGGAGAATGACCATTCCCCTGTCCATCACCACCCCCGGGTTGGTGCCCAGAGCTCCTACAGAGGGTCCCTGGGTTCTGCCATCTTGATTCCAAGGTTGGCAGGGAACTCTGGGAGCATCTGAGTGGCCAGGCCAGGCAGGTGACTTCAGAGGCACCCTCTAATAGGCATTTACCTGAATAGGTGACCAAACCCCCTCTTTGGGCTATATAGGGTCTTCCTCTAGGGTGGGTCCTCAGATTCGGCTTGCAAAATTCCAGCAGGACTCCTCCGCAACCTCTGCTTTGACTTCTGGCCTCCGGAACCACGACTGGACCCTCCAGGAACCTACAAGCTGCAGATCTGTGAGGAAGACTCTTCTGCAACATTGTATCCAGAATTCCTGACAGTTTTGCAATATTTCCCAGGCCGTGCATCCTCAGAAGACTGCAACTCTTCAGCCTGCACAAGAAGAAGAAGGAATCTCCCTTGGGGTGAAGGCATCACTCCCCTGTAACCACAGGTACCTGGTTACAGCAACTACGGGCTGCGTGGATCTCCCCTCATCCTGAGTGGCGTCAGTCCTGCATCAAGGTTGGTGGTCCGGAGAGTCTCCCTTGGTCCTCTCTACCAGCACTTCGGTGGTGGTAAGTCCTTTCCACTCCACGCAAGAGAGGACCCGGTGCACCGTGTCGTTTGTAGCTGCCAAGGCTTGTTTGCTTCACCTACAGGGGGAATTTCAGGCAACGTGTAGCTCCAGCCCCCAGCACTCCCTCCTGCAACTCCTGGGCCTCTGTGTGGTCCTCCGGCTACGTGGAAGCAACTTCTGTGGTGCTGTGTGGGCTTCTTTAGCAACTTCTGTGTCCTTGTCCTGTGGGTGCTGCCTCTGCTCCTGTGGGCCTTCTATGATGTGGAGGGTCTCCTGTGACTCCCCCTGCTGCGTAGAGTCCTCCTGAACCTTGCTGGTCCCCAGCAGCACCTCTGTTTCTCCAATCGTGAATTTGCCTTTGCCTAGGCTTGTTGGTGGAAATCCTTCCCCGACATCCATCTGCAATCCATCCTACAGCGTAGGACACTTTTTGCACGCATCAGGAACTCTTCTCCAGCTTGTATGCTGCTGTGCTGACCTGTCTTCCTTCTTTGTCGACCAATTCCAAAAGGTTCCTCTGGGTGGGTAGTATCTCCTACTCCCCCTGAACTGAACAGACACTTCTGGACTTGGCCCCCTCTCTCCACAGGTCTCCATCTTCGGTAATCCACTGCTGATTTCTTGCGGGCTGTTCTGGGTGTCTTCTTTTTCTTCTTTTCATCCTTTAGGGTGGTTTTGGGAAAATCCAGTGTTTTACTCCTGCATTCCTGGTCGCGGGGGGTACTGCATTACTTACCTGTGTGGTTTACTAATACTCCCAGCTCCCCTCTACACGATTTACTTACCCAGGTGGGGGCCCTTTGTTCGCATTTCACTTTCTTAGTATATGTTTTGGGCTCCCCCTACGGCTTTTATTGCTTATTGCTATTTTATACTGTTTTCCAACCTTTTTATTTATGCCTCTTACTGTTTATTAGTGTATATATATATATATATATATATATATATATATATATATATATATATATATATATATACAGTGTATTTACTTGCCTCCTATTGGAGGGTTGCCTCTCTAGTATTTTCTGATACTGTGTTCCAAAAATAAAGTACCTTTATTTTTGTACAACCAAATGTTTTCTTTCTTGTGTGTAAGTACTGTGTGACTGTAGTGGTATTTCATGTGCTTTGAATGCCTCCTAGATAAGCCTTGGCTGCTCATCCACAGCTACCTCTAGAGAGACTGGCTTCTAGACACTGCATACACTTCACTGAGAGGGGATACCTAGACCTGGTATAAGGTGTAAGTACCATAGGCACCCACCACACACCAGACCAGCTTCCTACAGACATATACGCTTATCCACACACTCATTCACACACTCACACACCCACTAACACAACCATGCAGCCACTCACACACCCACTCATAGACCCACAAGATCCCTCACACAACCACTCACACCCACACAGCTACTCACACACCCACTCACAGACCCACAAAACTGCTACCACACCCACTGACAGACCCGCACAGCCAACTCACACCCATTCCCACAGTCCCACATCCACTCACTGACCTACAAAACCACTACCTCACCCACTTACAATCCTAAACAGCCACTCACATACCCATTTACACCCTCACACTGTCACGATCTGCTCGATGCTTCTCACCTTTGACTGAAGGATTTGAAAGAGGACCCGGTCTTCTGCTGGTTCTGGACTGACCAAGATAAGGGCGAACCTTTCTAGTAGCCATAGTGCTGTTTGACAGGAAACGCCTAAGCAGACCATACCCTCCAGAAGGAGTCCCAGAGGGAAAAACCCAAATCATGTGGGGAAAAAACTCAAAACAGGAACTCATGAAAGGGGCAAAAACAAGAGTGAACAAAGGAAAGAAATGGAAAAAATCTCAAATCAGAGCAACAGGAACAGGAAAAAACATGAAGAACAGGAGAGAGGATCACCACCCAAAGGCAGTGTTTGCAATACAAAGAGGATCAGGACTGAGTGACTTATATACTGGAAGACAGGAAATGACAACACAGGAAAAGGAAAGCAACACCATCTTGGATTGGGAAAGGCCAATAGAAAAGAATAGGAAAAAGGTAACAGTATAAAAGAGAAAGGCATGCTGGGAAAAAGGAACAGAAAGAAGGCAACATGGAAACCAGCAAGAAGACAACATGGAAACCAGTAGAAAGAAAAGACGAAGTGCACAGAAACCAGAAGAAAAGAAGGAAAAAGAAAAGAAGAGGAGTGCACCACCGACAAGCAAGTAGAAATGTCATGGAAACAGGTAAGGATGACGTGATCGGGAGCAAAAGATGTGCTTCCCGAAATGCGCCGTTAATGTGGTGCAAAAATGCGGAGGATGGTGCTCCAATAATCGGAGTCGCGGTCTGACCACGACTGAAAAAAGAGATGCTGCAGTTAAGCATGGCGTCACACACACACCTGCTCACAGAACCACCAAACCACTACCACACCCACTCACACACCCATTCACACACCCACAAAACCACTCACACACCCACTTATACACCCACACAACCACTCACACACCCATACAGCCACTCACACACACACTTACATAGTGTAGTACAATTTATAATAAAAAATATGGTGAAATCCACTAAAAAAACAAAGGTTACAGGTACATTATAGTTAGGAAATACCATTACAAATGTAGAAATTACTTTAAAAAACACAGAAATTCACCAGTTATAGTTATTGTTATCTCAAGTATAGGAAGCTAGAGTCTGGTTGCAGTACCCGTCCCCCACTTTTTGCCTGGTTTTTGATGCAACTTTGCTGAAGTGCACTGGGTTCCTGCTAACCAGGTCCTCCGTGCCTGTGTTCCTTCCCCAGAACAAGACACCTGGTCACTTGATCCCCAACCATACGCAAACACCACCAACTCTTCCAGACCACCAAACAGTCATTCTACAAAGAACGCATTGATAATAACTCACACAACAGCAAGGAACTCTTTACCATCGTCAAAGAGCTCACCAAACCCAAATCCAGCACCATTGATCCCCCTCACACCCAAAACCTTTGCAACTCCCTCTCAAACTACTTTCACCTCAAAATCATAGACATACGCAACAGCTTCACAGCATCAGCACCCACCGTCACCACCACGAACATGATCGACAGCACAACGCCCCCCCCACACCAACCAACTACACACCTGGACCCCAACCAACAATGAAGGAACCGAACAAACCATGAACTCCATTCACTCAGGCTCCCCCACAGACCCCTGCCCCCACCACATATTCAACAAGGCCAGCCAAATCATCGCTCCCCAGCTCCGTGCCGTAATCAACAGCTCCTTCGACACCACAACCTTCCCAGACATCTGAAAGCACGCCGAAGTCAACGCGCTCCTCAAAAAACCCAAAGCAGACCCGGAAGACCTCACGAACTACCGTCCCATCTCTCTTCTCCTCTTCCCCGCCAAGGTTGCTGAGAAGATAGTGAACGCCCAACTGTCTCACTTCCTAGAGGAAAACAACGCACTCAACGCCTCCCAGTCTGGATTCCGCAAGAACCACAGCACTGAAACCACCCACATAGCCTGCACAGATAACATCAGAACAAGAGTGGACAAGGGCGAGACCGTCGCTCTCATCCTTCTGGACCTCTCTGCAGCGTTCGACACTGTATGCCACCAAATCCTCTGCGCGTGCCTTTTTGACTCAGGAATCTGACAGAAGGCCCTAGACTGGCTCACCTCCTTCCTTGCCGAAAGAACCCAAAGAGTTTGCCTCCCTCCCTTCCGGTCCCCAGCCACCAAGATCATCGGCAGGATCCCCCAAGGATCCTCCATCAGCCCAACCCTCTTCAACATAAACATGGCCCCCCTCGCCAACATCTTCCGCCCCCACGGAATCACCATCATCTCTTACGCAGACGACACGCAGCTCATCATCAACCTCACCAGGAACCCTTCCACCGCCAAGACAAACCTGCACGCCGGACTCTTCGACACCGCTAAATGGATGACAGCAAGCCACCTCAAACTTACCTCCAACAAAACAGAAATCATCATCTTCGGCCCCAACAAGATGGTATTGGACGACTCCTGGTGGCCCACCACCCCCAACACTCACCACCCACGCACGCAACCTCAGCATCGTCTTAGACTCATCTCTCTCCATGGCCCAGCAAATCAACACCATGTCGTCCTCCTGCTTCAACACCCTTCGCATGCTACGGAAGACTTTCAAATGGATTTCCTTAGAAACAAGAAAAACGGTCACCCATGCCCTCATCAGCAGCAGACTGGACTACGGCAACGCCCTCTACACTGGTACCACAGCCAAGCTTAAGCAAAAACTCCAGCGAATCCAGAACGCAGCCGCACGTCTCATCCTCAACGTCCCCCTGCCACAAACACATCTCCACTCACCTCAGATCCCTACACTGGCTGCCCATCAGCAAAAGGATCATCTTCAAAGTCCTTATCCACGCTCACAAGTCCCTCCACAACACTGGACCAGCCTACCTTAACGAACAAGTAAACTTCCACACACCTACTCGACTTCTCCACTCCGCTGACCTCGCCCTCGCCACAGTCCCCCTCATCCCTCCGGCGGCAGATCCTTCTCCCACCTTGCCTCCAAGACCTGGAACTCCCTCCCCACCAACCTACGCAAGACCCAGGACCTCCTAACTTTCAGAAAGCACCCCAAGACATGGCTTTTTGAGCAGTAAACGGCAACCCTCCCCCCCCCCCCACCCAGAGCCTTGAGACCCTAACGAGTGAGTAGTGCGCTTAATACATTTTTTGATTGATTGATTGAAGTGATTCAGGCCTTTAGCACCCTTGTAAGAGCTGCAACACAACTTGTGCACTCTCTGGGACCCAGCACCAAATTCATGCAGACTGCCATTACAGGCTGCATGATAACGTGCTCCCTAAAAGTGAAAACACAACATGGCAAACAGCTTGTGGCCATGTCCCCTAAACACTGCATGTAATATTTATAAGTCACCCCTACAGCAGGCCTTACAGCTGTACGGCAGGGTGCATTATATTAATGTGTGAGCAGACCTGCAAGAGCAGATGTGCCCCTGCTTTGTCTTTGTTGATTCTTAGACTAGGTAAGTGCACAGGGAAGCCATTTTAAGTACATGTGCTGGACACTGGTCAATACGAGTTCCTCAGCTATATGGTGGTTTCACTGAAAATAGGGATGTTTGATACCAAATATCTTGTATTAATAATCTCTAATCTCTCACTGATTCCAGTGATAGGTTTATTAATACTTGCCCCCTGAAAACCTACAAACTGCTGGTGAGCTTACTGACTAGTTCTAACCAGCCTGCCCCCAACAGACGAGAAACTGACCCCCACGGGTGAGAGTCTTCGCTCTCTGCATGTCAGAAACAAAGCCTGCTTGGGCAAGAGTGTTACCCACCCCTCCCCGCAGGATGATCTGTTTTTCAAGGCAGGAGGCTTCAAAGAAGCCCACCACCTATTGGTGTGCAGACTGGCTCTCCTCAGAGGATGCCGACCCCCCTGCCCCAGTGCCCATCTGGCACCTGGACAGGCAGGAAAATGAGCTATCGAGGAGGCGTGTTGCATTTGCAGACTGGACACTCCCCTAGGGTGACCAGCCTGAAGTGGACATATCCTATGAAATGTCACCATCTTGGGTGTGGTGAAATTTAGGAACTATAGACAGGCTGATGCCCACTTCCCACAGGAAGTGGTCATCTAGGTGGAGTAGTGACCCCAAGGGTAAGTAGCCCATTGGCTACTACCCTTCACTCCCCTTAATGCCCCCTAAATTGAGTATTTAGGGGACCTCCTGATACCAGATCCTCAGAACTTTGCTGGACACCAAGGAAGGAGTGGACAAGAAGCCTGCTGAACTCTAAACCGCAAAGCACCTGACTCTCGAGGAGCAACTGACCTGTCTGGCTGCTGCAGCCTCCAAGAAATCTGGAGAGCTGCCAGTACTCGCAAATTGCCAAGAAGAACTCCCTTAGGGTAGGGGAGCTGGTCCCCATGCATGTGCAGGCACCCAAGAAAGAATTGTGAGGACTTGGACTGTCAAAAACCTGGCTCCGGACATCACTACTGTACCCCAGCCGCCTAACACGAGCTGAAGTGGGACAATGGTGTCAGTGTGGTCCCCAGGCCCTCCAGAAACAAAGCCCACCTGAGCTTGCCCTCTATCGACTTCCCGACGGCATCGGCAGCCTGATTCTACAGTTACCCCCACCTTTACCACGACAGCCCCTGGTGACGGAAACCCGACTGTCCACTGCACCTATGCACCCAAATGCCCCAGACAGAGGACTAAAATGTACCTACACGTCTCCCAGGCTCGTGAGACCCAGCAATGATTTGCACCACTGCACTTAGCCACCTCAATGTGGCCTGAGGTGACCTGTTAGTGTGGCATTGAACCTTGCCCCATACTTACACAGAGTCCAGGAGATTGGTCCCGTAAGTCGCTGTACTATACCTGTATGCAGTGCTTGTTCTTCCTCCATAGGATAACGTTACCACACCTGAAAAATCTACTTTTACAAAATCTAAAACTTCCTAACTTGAAAAGTACTCACCTGATTCCGGTTACCTTGGTATCCACATTTATATAAAAGTACATTTTTTTTTTATAAATTGGTGTTGGGTTTCTTTATTGAGTGTATGTCTCACGTAAGGAGTGTGTGCCTTACAGGCTTAGCACTACCCTCTGATATGCCTAACTGCCTGACCACACTACAACAAAAGAGAGCATTTGGGATGTAGTTTGTGCCTCTGTGATACCTCTGGGGTTTGTTTGGACTCTTTGCACATTGTACCTCTTTTTGGTCCACTATATAAGGAGCCAGCTTCCTACATCAAGTAAGTAGGGTTACCACAAGTAATATATAGCTCGTGCCCTAAGGTAACTATAACTGGCTAGCTCGTGCCCTAAGGTAACTATAACTGGCCCCCTCGCCATGCACTGCTAATTACTCCACAAATTACGCCACTCATGACATCTTTGATGACATCATTGATAATATCAGTGTAATATTTGCAGTAACATTTTTGATGAAAAAACTGTGCATGAGTTATAGTTACCTTAAGGCATGAGTTATAGTTACTTGCGATAACTCTAACTGGTGAATTTCTATGGTTTTGTACTTTTAAAATATGACCCTAACTATAATGTCCTTGTAAACTTTGGTTTTATAAGTGATATATATATATAGGAGTGCAGAATTATTAGGCAAATGAGTATTTTGACCACATCATCCTCTTTATGCATGTTGTCTTACTCCAAGCTGTATAGGCTCGAAAGCCTACTACCAATTAAGCATATTAGGTGATGTGCATCTCTGTAATGAGAAGGGGTGTGGTCTAATGACATCAACACCCTATATCAGGTGTGCATAATTATTAGGCAACTTCCTTTCCTTTGGCAAAATGGGTCAAAAGAAGGACTTGACAGGCTCAGAAAAGTCAAAAATAGTGAGATATCTTGCAGAGGGATGCAGCACTCTTAAAATTGCAAAGCTTCTGAAGCGTGATCATCGAACAATCAAGCGTTTCATTCAAAATAGTCAACAGGGTCGCAAGAAGCGTGTGGAAAAACCAAGGCGCAAAATAACTGCCCATGAACTGAGAAAAGTCAAGCGTGCAGCTGCCACGATGCCACTTGCCACCAGTTTGGCCATATTTCAGAGCTGCAACATCACTGGAGTGCCCAAAAGCACAAGGTGTGCAATACTCAGAGACATGGCCAAGGTAAGAAAGGCTGAAAGACGACCACCACTGAACAAGACACACAAGCTGAAACGTCAAGACTGGGCCAAGAAATATCTCAAGACTGATTTTTCTAAGGTTTTATTGACTGATGAAATGAGAGTGAGTCTTGATGGGCCAGATGGATGGGCCCGTGGCTGGATTGGTAAAGGGCAGAGAGCTCCAGTCCGACTCAGACGCCAGCAAGGTGGAGGTGGAGTACTGGTTTGGGCTGGTATCATCAAAGATGAGCTTGTGGGGCCTTTTCGGGTTGAGGATGGAGTCAAGCTCAACTCCCAGTCCTACTGCCAGTTCCTGGAAGACACCTTCTTCAAGCAGTGGTACAGGAAGAAGTCTGCATCCTTCAAGAAAAACATGATTCTCATGCAGGACAATGCTCCATCACACGCGTCCAAGTACTCCACAGCGTGGCTGGCAAGAAAGGGTATAAAAGAAGGAAATCTAATGACATGGCCTCCTTGTTCACCTGATCTGAAGCCCATTGAGAACCTGTGGTCCATCATCAAATGTGAGATTTACAAGGAGGGAAAACAGTAAACCTCTCTGAACAGTGTCTGGGAGGCTGTGGTTGCTGCTGCACGCAATGTTGATGGTGAACAGATCAAAACACTGACAGAATCCATGGATGGCAGGCTTTTGAGTGTCCTTGCAAAGAAAGGTGGCTATATTGGTCACTGATTTGTTTTTGTTTTGTTTTTGAATGTCAGAAATGTATATTTGTGAATGTTGAGTTGTTATATTGGTTTCACTGGTAATAATAAATAATTGAAATGGGTATATATTTGTTTTTTGTTAAGTTGCCTAATAATTATGCACAGTAATAGTCACCTGCACACACAGATATCCCCCTAACATAGCTAAAACTAAAAACAAACTAAAAACTACTTCCAAAAATATTCAGCTTTGATATTAATGAGTTTTTTGGGTTCATTGAGAACATGGTTGTTGTTCAATAATAAAATTAATCCTCAAAAATACAACTTGCCTAATAATTCTGCACTCCCTGTATGAACTTGTTTAGTGTTCTAAAGCTAGATTACATTAACTTGATCGTCCTCTTCCCCTGCTCGTGGCCGTCCACAGGCCAGGACGGACAGTTGATTGCCAAAATTGCGCACACTGGGAGAGAGCTGCTTGGAAGGCCGCGGAAGAGCCAGGAGAAGAGTGCCAGAGGTTGCAGTAAAGCAGCTGCCTTTTCTGCTTTTTCTCCCACCATCATTGTTGCGACGAGCTGGTTTCTTTGACCCTTGCTCTCTCCCCATCTCGACAGCCTGCTGCCATTACTTCCTCTGCCACTGCCCTCAACTCACTTTGGGACAAAGGTGCGTTTTGGGCGTGCGGCAGGACAGTAGGTTAGTTTTTCAGGACCAGAGTTATACTCACCGCGGGAAGGCAGCAGCATCAGTGCTCTGCAAGACATCCTTAAAAAAAAGCTAAATTAACCAAGAAAAAGCTGAGGGGGACAAACTGAAGCGTGTTTCGTCTTTTGGATATGGAGCACCTTGGAGGAGCACTGCCCTTCGAGTACTCTTGCCAGCGCCTATTCGTGGTGGCGGCAGCTACTGTCAGAGGGCGGAGATAAGTGACACTGCATTTTGATGCTTTTTCTTGCAATACTCCTGTACTGCAACAAGGACTATCAGTCCCAGGAAACCACTGCGGGGGCCGCGGAGGATCCTCCTAATGCCCGCACCTGCCTCTGCATCTGTTGGCATTATAAAGTGCACTGGTTACACCACGGCGTGAGTCGAGGGCCCGGAGGAGGCTGCCCTAGGCCCATTTTAAGGTTGAACATAGCAGCGCACAAGCGCTGTTTTTCGTAATGTTACAATCTATTCTTTGGGCTTTAACCACGTCCATCTCACACTCATCACTTTCATTCAGTACTGGGCCTGTCTTTCAAAAATCCCTTAATGTAGTTGGTAAATCCTTTATGTTTGTCCTGCCTTGAGGCTGTTTTGTTACACCTTGCAGACTGACCCTGTTACAAAGATAATTGCATGATTGGCGATATACTTTAGTGTGGGCAAACTAATTTTTTCTTTTGCCTCTCCCCTTCATCCCCTTCACGCTCCATAGTGGCTTGAAGTTTCATATAGCGCGAACCTGATTGTAGATATTGGAGTGCTTTGCATGACTACCAGTTACATCACATTGTTCACACTGTTACCAAATTTACGTCAATTTAATTTTGCTTTTGGCTCTCTACTTTCACGCTTCATGGCAAACATGGCATTTTGAAGCTGTTTCATAAGTAAAAAAACATAGAAGTCCTCAAAGCGGCTCTCCCGGCACAGCGGAAGAGACAATATTCTGCACTTGGGAAAGTCATCTCCATAATGCTTTGCAGGGCAAATAGACAGAAAGTCAACAAGCCACACTGAACCAGCTTTGTACCCAAGCATTGTGCCTAACTTTTCCAAATCTTTTTATCGAGGGCTTCAGGAATTACCATTCTATAGCTCCTCCCGCCCTCGCCTTCGCAGAGATCATACAGCCTACCCTGCTCCATCTCAGGGCGTGAGTCAGTGCTGGGCAACTTTACTGCTTTCTGCTGGGGTTTCTGTGGCTGCGAAAAAGTGGAATATACTGCTTATCATCGGTTAGTCGCAGATGACTTCCAAGCTTGTTTCTTTTATTTCAAAATACTGTATTGGAATTTGTTGAAATGACGTACAACCAATACGCTTATATTGGTATGACAGAGAGCCAATGTAATGACATGTTTGCAAGCTAAATCAAAGATGAGAATACTGACAGGATATTCCAGTTGTAAAGTGTGGGATGATGGTGTGCACATTTGCACACATGCCCCGCATCAGATAGATCTGAGGTCGGCATTTGACTTAGTCCCAAGGGATAGGTTGTGGAAGGTACTTGAAGCTTTTGGGGGTCCCTGGCGAACTATTCTGGATTTTATGAGCTCTCCACACAAACCCTTTTACAAAAGTGAAGTGGAATTTGTGTTTTGATCTAACGGGCAAGATTCAGATTAATCGGGGGGTAAAGCAAAGCCGTGTATTGGCTCCGACATTATTTAGCCTTTATTTTAAAGGGGCAGTTAAATGGCTCTCCCAATGTATGCACAATGCCCCTAAATTAGCTGGAACCGCACTCCCGATATTAATGTTTGTGGATGACACCTTGCTCATTTCTAGAACCCCTATGGGTCTCCAGGCAGAGCTGGATTCTTTTGTGGCTTTTTGTAAAATGAGGGGCCTGGAAATCAATCCTCTGAAAATAAAATGTTTGGGTATTAATACCCATAAATAGTTCAAGAGGAGAATGGTAATTGAAAGCTCCATAATTGAACAGGTCAAACATTTTCACTATTTAGTGGTTTAGGGGTCCGGCTGTCCGACACAATGACCTAGACCTACCAAATAGAAAAGAGTAAAAACCCTCTTAATCAGAGAACTTATCTGATCAGCAGGAAACAGAAGGTAGCGGGCGGGGGGCGGTGTCTCCAGTCCTTCAGGTTTACAAAGCTGTGTCTGTACCTGCAGCCGCTTATGGGGTCAAAATCTGGAGATCTGCGGATGTTACAGCCCTCTTATTAGCTGAGAACAATTTCATAATGGGGCTTATTTAAGATAGGTAAGGGCCCGCACCTAGTCCCATTGAGGTTGGATTTAGCATTCAACCCTATTAAACCCTTATTGTACTCGGTAAGGCTGTGGACAAACGAGGAGCTGACATCATATAGGGATTCCCTAAGTGATTTGATCTCCTGTGATTCAAGGGTAGCCATGGCTAAAAAAATGTCGAGGCACTGCGAGAATTTGAAAATGACAGTTCTTTGGAACTTGCCAGCAGTTGCCACTAAGGAAGCCATGCTGAAAGTGAAAAGTGCTTATTGGAGTTACCCCCTGGAACAGATTTGGTTGATTTATGGTAATGACAATATGACCAGGCAATTCCTAAATGTAAAATGCTCTCCGGCTTATTAGGAGTTTATGGATGAAATCTATCCAACCATTGCCAAACTGCTTTATCTCCAATTTAGTAATGGGTCTCACTTTAAGAACCATAACAGACAATGGGACAAGCAAAATTCTTCAATGTTTTGCGACTTCTGCCCATCAGATAAAGAAACCAAAGGCAATTTTATTTTTTCTGCCCTAAGTATACACAGCCATGCAGAAAATGGATAATCGTGGTCTGTAAGCTTCTGAGCGCTAGGCACTGAGAATGCTCAAATATGAAACAAAGGCTGTGATAGTATTTGCAGTGCCAAATACTTAAGAGTTCGGCATTATTTAGTGGACTTTGGTTAGGAATTTAAATGAACAATGCCAGAACCACCGCTTGCCAAAGGAATGCCATACCGACAGGCAAAAGGTCAAACATTACTAAAATGTCAAGGCTCCGATTACTAAACTGGCGCTTTGAGGTATGTGATGTCCCTAAAGACGCAATTTGCGGCAAACGAGGGATGTTTTATCCTGCTATATTTCAACTTGACAAGTAAGAAAAACCTGAGGTGCTGGGCAAAGTGGAAAGCATTATTTCTCTGGGCTTTTTGTTAATTTGGTATTATGCAATGACCTGTACCCACTAAAGGGGTGACCTCTACTGAAGAACATTAAAGTAGGGCACTGCATTTGAAATAATGAGTACAACACAGAGAGTGATGGCGGTACTGTGATGACAAGGTTTTAAGTGGGAAGTGAGAGTCTGTCATCTGTCTTTCCACCTAAAGCATGGAGTAATCTATTTAAAGACTGATCAGGTGACTGTTTTTCTTTCCCTTTTGCGCAATCACATTGAGAAAGGCAAAGGATGCTGAAACGCATCTGTGGCGCAATAAATTGGATCTAAAGTACCCGTGAGTGCTCCATCTCTACTTGTTTATTTTTTTTTATATATATATATATATATATATATATATATATATAAATAATAATATATATGTGTATGTGTATAAATATATGTGTGTATGTATATATATGTGTATATATAGTATATATATATATATATTATATATATATATATATATATATATATATATATGTGTGTGTGAGAAGCCTTTTGAACTTCCAATTGTGATATAATTGAAGAAATTATCATTGTATACTCCTAGGCAATCATCATAATAATTATTATAATTATGTGTGCACTTTATATGAACTGTTCTACTAATGTATATTTTATATATTTCTTTATGTTTTTATGGTCTTTAATGAAATAAAGTAATTACACATGCCCCGCAGATTATCCAATGACCGATTCTCCTCTGGATCGTGACATTTCCATGGCTGCAAAGTCTTCTGCTTGCCCATGTGACTTTTTTAGGTTTTCACTGTACTTATGTATAAGATTTCAATGCCGTACGTGCGACACTATGATTGACACTTTAATGAAAAAAAGAAAATAATAAATTACGTTTCGGCAATGAGATAAACTACAGAAACTGCACCTTTTCTGTCGTGCTACAAATGCCCTTAAAACAGCTTCATCGTCCTTGACTGCCTTATTTTGCATTTCCAACATGGTTAGCTTGGATTTTTAAAAGGGGGCCTCTGATGTAAACAAAAAAAATTGTTTTGAAATCAGACATGGGTTTGGGTCCCCTACATAAATTCAAAAATATATTTTTTTTAATGGCAACAAATAAACAAGAGGAAGGCAGTGGCGGTTGTTGTTCTCGTTCTGGCCGGTGCAGCCGCTTTGTCGCTTCCCTCTGATGCTTCTAGCAGGGCAAGTGTAGTGGTCGAAACATGCTACAGGATAAAGGCGCACTCCTTTACAGAGAGCAACTTCTGATAACAGAGACAAAGGCCACCGTTAGTGGTGTTCAGCTGCACTTCGGCATTCTTATATTAGCTTCTTCCACCTGGCAGAAGTAAAATCTAAGAACACCGACTTGAACACCACAATTCATCAGGTCTGACTTAATAAGAACATGCACAGATCTAACAGAAACATAACATTCTCAGTTTAATGAGGCACATTTGCTTACCAGTTATATGCAGAGCCACTGTAATATTATAGCAGGAAAGTACCAAATTATGAGGCAGGGTTGACCAATTTATGTAGCAAGAAAAGTCCAATAAGGCATTTACAACGTCAATAACTCTAATTCTCGCAAACGTGAGACCTATTGCATTGCAAATGCTTGTTTTTCTTGGCTGTTTCGTCCTTTGTTTCTTCTGCTACTTGGGGTCCTGCGACTGCCTGCCTCATGTTGTTGTTTGGGGATTCAAGTCCAATCCCAGGTCCATCTGCGCTCAAAAGTACCCCTGTGGAGGAGGAGGAGTCATCCGGTGCTATATAGTGCTCTTATCCCTCCTGTGGCATTGCGGAGCCCGTAGAAGGCTGCGCTGGGCCACACCCTTTAGGACTTGCTTTGGTGGTTCTTTTCTTTTATATATTCCTTTTCTCCGTCTTGTATCCTATAGCATTTGTGGAAATGGGCAAGAAAAACGCTGCAGGAGGCCCTGGCATCTCCACTAACCCCATGAAAATACCTTAACAAGCAGGATGCTACAAAGGGCCATGGGGTCATCAGCATCACATCAAACTTAGAGAAAGGAGACTCTCTCTCAGCTCTGCCAATGTTCCAAGTGTTAACGTGGTCCTCTTTCCCCGCATTTAACATAACAGGGTCACCATCCTTGGACTCCATCTCTGTGAGCAATGGGTTTGGGCATGCTGAAATCGTGGTGAAATTGTGCCATTTGACATTGATAGTCTGCAGCATTCTGCTATTTGTCAAACTGCCCAGATGAGTGGTTTGAATCAAAACTATGGAGGTCGCCAGCCAAACAAGCTTCCCTTCAACGCCTTCCATTCTGGTACAGTCAACATTATCTCCTATGGAGGCCTCGGGGGGTGCAAGTATGCACAAACCTTCCTGGGCAATACAACCGATGGAGGACTGCATTACTATGGTTAAGCAACTGTTACTAGTAGAGCTATCTCCTGCTATTATCCATCTGGTAGTCATCGAGCATGAACTGACTACCATAAAGCAAACAAAGACCGTAGCTTCACAAGTTTAAACAAATACGACCCTCTGGGGAAACCAGGACCAGATGGTTAGTCAAAGCAACCTTCGAGTACAGCAGGACCTGTGCAACCTTTGAACTCTGTAATAGGTAGTCACCCCCCCCGACTCCATCACTTGATCCTTGAACGGAAGCGCTCTCCTTTGCCTATCCCCCCATCACAATGCAAAATGCTGAGTCAGCAGGAGGGGCCTCCTTCCCATTAGGCCACTCCCTTAGCAAAGCCAGGGGATGGCAGAACTCCTTGAAGAGTCAGTCAACCTGAGGTAAATCCTGCCTCCTGCCCTTATAGGGTAATACTATCTAGAGTTTCCTCTTTGTGTGTGGACCAGAAGGAATCGCATGAAGAACTTTTTTTTATAAAACTCTGAACTGGCATGGGCTTTATAGGGATTTCCCTCTCCCTCTGGCAAGCAATATCTTACAAACATGTAGGGTGGGCTGGATCGGGACAGGGCAGGTGGGCCAGTGAAGTGATTGTGTTATTGTTAATTTTAAATCCCCATTACTGGTACCAGATAATCAGGTGTAATACTGCACTACTATCACTAGGCTATTTCTATCAGGGAATCTTAAGGATTGTGGGGGCCCTTGACTAAAAACATTTTGGGGGCCCCTGTTCACAACAGCTTTCAGTATAATCCAATTTCACCTTTTCCTCGAAATCTAAATACCAGTATGTCCTATGGGATTTAGATTTCGTTGGAAGGGATATCTGTCACGGTTGTGACACAGTAACCTGTCCGCTGAGTTCTAAATCAGGCCCTTGGTCTCTAAAACCCCTGTTTTGTTCAGGCTTTGCCAACTTATGTCAGGAAGCCGTCACAACTAGGAAAGGTAGGCCCCTGGGGGGACTTCTGATTTGGCTTAATACCATCTTAGCCTTTAAGGTCAAGGAGATTTAGTTGGGCTCACCAGGTATATTGTGTATCAGCGTGACTTCTCTGCACAATGTAGTCTATAATATTTATAAAGTGTACTGTAGACCAGTGGGAAATAAAACCAAATCCCCTGTTAGAGAGGTCTTAACCCCCTCATTTAACAGCATCAACTGCTGGGGTAGTAAAAATTGTTGAGGGGGGGTACATCAATTGTCAATATGAACCCCTTAATACTATATAAATATATATATATATATATATACATATATATATATATATATGTGTGTAGTGTTCTAAAACTATATTACATTAAAACTATATATTTTATAATTTTAAAGATAAAAAATTTACTTATTTAAAAATGAATTAAATGTTTAATAAAATGAATAATTGTTCAAAATAATACAAAATACATACCTATTAACTATAATGACAAAATATGAATTAAGTATTAAAATGCTGGTAAATGTATTTTTTAATTTTGCCAAAATAATGCTTATACGCAAAGTTAGTATATTTTGCTTAGTTAATTATTTAAGAAACATTTCCTTTGATGAGTTAAAATGTGCTGTAACAGTTTATTTTATTAGTTCTAGGTTCATAATTATTTTAAATGAATGTGATTTGTATTGTAAATTAAAATGGTTTTAATATATTTTTTAAAGAATTAATAAACTCTATTATTTTTCGCTTTACCATAGGAAGCTCTTGGCCATGGAGAGGGACATCGCTACCTCCATGTAAACAATTACTAATAGGAACTTTACACTGATAAGTTTAGGGACACATGTGTGTAACTTTAGAATAGCATTTTCCAGATAGCAATTGTTTCTGAATTGCAATTTGGGTTTGGTAATCGCTATTTCATTTGTATGAAAGTTTTTTTTTTACACTAGTGATACATAGCTGGTCACAAATCGACCTGTCGCATGAATGTTAATGAGGTAGGTAGTCTCTTGCAACCCACTGGGAACCATAGCCATCACAGAGATGGTGGCCTGCTTCAGACAGCAAGCTTTTTTTTTTTTTTAATACAGACGTTTTTTGTCTTTTTAAGAAGACACATTTGGTACCATGGACGATTGCCTCCTCTTAAGCAAAACTTTTTTTTCTATTCACAAATGAGATGGGGTCCCAATGGGTTCTCAATACATGCTTGTAGTGTGTAAAGTATTAATGTTTTGAGACCAGCATTTGGTCACAAAACATTAATACACACCATTCCGATTTGGTATTTGGAAGGAACGCCCCTTCCAAATACCGAATCAGTATTTGGTTACAAACCCAAATTGTGACTTAGGGCCATATGTACGAACACTTTTTCCCATAGACACAGAATGGGTAAAAACCTTTGCTACATCTGGCCCTTAGTAACGTGTTCCCAAATCGCAATTTGGGTTTCATACATACCAACATGGTTTTCTTGTTGTTGCAAATGACTCAGCCTGTTTGTGAACAAAAAAAAACGTAGTACGTCTGACCCTTATTCTTACATGCCACCACCGATAAACTGAGGGGGAGACTTGTAAGTCTACACGTAGATGCAAATATACACTTAGAAATAGTGGATAACAAAAATGTGTAGATTTACACTTGGGTGCACGAGTAGATTTACACACGAGTAAATCTACTTGTGTAAATTTACTTTTATGAATAGGGCCCACCTAGTCCTACTGGTACACATGTGACATGCACTCACTGCATGTACACGCATTCGATTCGGAAAAATTATTAAAAGACATACAGGAATTAGAAAATGAAATCAAGGCCCTAAATTTGCCAGATGTTAAAATAAAAAATGACAAGATTTTGAAAGAAGTGCTTGATAAACATCAGTTGTATATCAGGAATAAAAAAATGGCAAAATTACGAAGAGATGATAGAGATTATGAAAGTGGCAGAATTTATACGTTCGCTAGGAAATTTGATAATTTCATTCACAAAGGACAAGCTACAAATGAGAAGGGCACATTGGGAGTTGTGACCCATGAATCGGATTTTTCAATAACATCAGATGAATCAGATAGCACTAGCATATCAAGTGATAATATCAATTCAAATTCCAATGATGACCAAATGCCCACCAATAGTTTTTTACAGGAAGCAAAAAGGTACAGACTAGGAAACAAGAGAAATGCTTACAACCAGCCTTTTCAAAATGCAAGGCCAAAACACGTAGAGGCAAAAGGAGAAGAGGAGGTCAAAAACCAATCAGCTATAGGGATGCAAACCAGAGCAGCAAGGAGCAGAATCAAGAACAATTGATATTGGCATCTAACAAAAAGTTAGTAGATGCTGCGCAGGATTGTAGCAGCATTTCGATTGTGAATTTATCCAAACATATTCTTACTGAAGAACAACTTAAGGTGTTAGGCAAAGGATTGGGTTTTTGTGTGTCTAATCTTTGTGACATGACGCAAGTACACATTGACTTTTTTAAATTTCTTCGACAGTTGAAACTAAAAAAATATTTTGCAGACAAGACAGAAAAGCATACAGAGACAATTTTAGATACCACAATGAGTACTACAGTGAGTAATTATACTATCAAAGATATTGCAGACATTGAACTTTTACTCACCTTAGAAAATATGGATGATAACAACATGGACAGGCTAGACCTATTAAATGACCTCAAAATTGTTCAGGATACATCTTTAAATAGTGGCCTCAAACCTAAATCTAGCTTTACCCCCAAATTACCCAGTAACAATGTCATAGAAGTATTTGGGAGATTGGTGAAAGAAGATTTGTGCAAACTACAAAAACAAATTTAAAGTGGCAACTTTCACAAATCGTTTAATATAACAAATAAACAGAGATTGGCTCTCAAGGAACTAGGAAGTAATCACGATATAGTGATTAAAGAGGCAGACAAGGGGGGAAACATTGTGATTTTAGATAGAGCAGACTATGTTCAAGAAATAGATAGACAACTATCTGATAGTAGAGCATATATTAAATTGCAATGTAATCCCATTAAAAAGATTGTTGATGAATTGGAAAAACTATTATTCTTATGGTGCAATCAGGGGTTAATTTCTGATTTTGAATTCAAATATATCTTCAATCCTTATCCTACATCACCTTGTATATATGTATTACCTAAACTACATAAGAGTGCCATTTCACCACCAGGCAGACCCATAATATCGGGAATAGGAGCGCCTACGGAGAGACTTTCCGAGTTCATTGATAGCTATCTGCAGCCTGTTGTGAAAAACATTCCTTCATATCTACAGGACACGAAGGATGTTCTTTGTAAGCTGGAGGACGTGAATTGGACTCCAGAGATGATGCTGGTTACCTTAGATGTATCTTCCTTATACACATGTATTCCTAAAGATAAGGGCTTACAAGCAGTACGGCATTTTCTGTCTGAGAGATCTGCATCATACATGGAACATACTGATATGATACTATGTATGATTGAATTTACATTGGAAAACAATGTATTTTTACATGAGGGGCAGTGGTTCAAGCAAGCACAAGGAGTAGCTATGGGTTCACGGTTCTCTCCTTCATATGCGAATATATATATGGGCTTCTTTGAAGCAATACATGTTTGGAAGAAGGGCCCCTCTGTATTTACCGACAACATTTTCTTCTGGGGAAGATATATTGATGATGTTTTAATGATCTGGACTGGATCGGAACAACTATTAAAGGAATTCTATGAATACATTAATTGTAACATCTTCAATATTAAAATGACGTATGAATTCAGCAAGAACAAAGTCTGTTTTTTAGATCTAGAGATATCCGTCACAGATAATAAGATTCATACGAAAGTTTACCGCAAACCAACAGCCTGCAATTCGGTATTACATGCAGAAAGTGCGCATCCTAAAAGTCAAATTTCAGCCATCCCATTTGGGGAAATGACCAGATTGAAAAGAAATTGCAGCGATCCCAATGTATGCAACATAGAACTAAATAAATTGGAAGATAGATTCACACAGAGAGGCTATTCCAAGCGTGTCATCAAAACAGCAAGGAAAAAGATTGATCAAACATGTAGAACCACCCTACTGGGTCAAAAGACAAAGATGCGAGACAGTTCACCATACAGAGCAATGAGTTTTTGTACGGCATATAGCCAAAACAGTCACAATATATATCACATTCTATGTAAACATTGGAATGTTCTACAGACAGATGAAACACTTGCTGCTTTACTTCCTAAGAAACCTAAAATGATTCATAAAAGAGGTAAAACTATCAGAAATTAAATCTGTAAAAGTTTCTTACCACCTCTAATGGAAAGTAAAACAACATGGCTTCCGAATAAAATTGCGGGTTTCTATAGGTGTGGTAATTGTAATATGTGCAGTATGGCATTGCATAAAACCACTGAATTCAGCTACAATGGTAGTGACAAATATAAAATCTCCACTTTTATTAACTGCGATACGAAATTTGTGGTATACATATTGGAATGCATATGTGGCCAGATATATGTGGGCAGCACAATAAGGCCCTTGAAGGAACGTATTCAAGAACATATCAGAGCCCTAAGAAATTATGACATAGCATCACCGCTAGTACGGCATGTTAAAGATAAACATCCAGTAACTGAGGTTCCATTAATAAAATATATGGGTATAAATCAAATCCCGGTGAACGCTAGGGGTGGCAACAGAACATTGGACTTGCGTAAAAATGAAGCAAAATGGATTATCAAATTAAGAACGATTGAAATGGGCATGAATTTGGATGATGAGTTGTACCATTTCCTCTGAATATATCCATTTGGCATACTATGAATGTAGAACAACACACAAATGATATGAGTTACTAACTTTGTCAATATCCTTTCTATTTCGTGTCCTTGAAAGATAGGGAGGGTTCTTTCCCTTCTCATTTGAATTTTCTATATGTTGGGAAGACCGGTTACGACTTCACTCTATATGTTAACTGAGGTGACATTTGTGTACATACTGGGGGTAGAAATTACTTTACCATCATGATATTGGGTGGTTGAAAATGTATTTCTTTGGTTGGCAAATAGGTGACAATTTGTCTTTATTGGGGGGCAATATTTACAAAATATGAACCACTTCAAAATGGCCGCCGCGGTTCCATACGCAGGTGCTTTTTCTTTCTTTTCCGGCTAATGAATTATGTTGAAGTGCTAACGCGGTGTTTAAAATAACGGCGAAGGATTTGAAGTATTGAAATCGTCGTCTTAGAATGTCTACATACGATATAGACGAGATTTCGTCCTGACTTTGTGTTAGTTTTCACTCAATAGGAACCACTTCAAAATGGCCGCCGTGGTTCTATGGGTAAGCTTCTGTCCGTTGTTAGTGCTAATGAACTCGATTTGAGTACTAATGTGGCGCGCAAAATGCCGGTGAGGGATGTACACTTCCTTTGGAAAAGTCGGGGAGAGTGAGACGAGGTACAGAGGCCCTCGATGCTCTCGCTGAGACACATCGGGAAATAGAACAGGGACGAGATTTAAGAACAGAGAGAGAGGCATATAGGTAAGTGTATGGTAGAAGTTTGGGAAATGTATTCTATGTAATTCAATGAAAAATGGAGCATTATTAGAATGCTGGCTCCATTACCAGGATAGTGTGGAGACATTGGTATAAAAAATGATTATATAGGAATTGAGGTCCTTTTAGGGAGGAAATTGGATTTATTGTAATTATTTGTATTTCAATTGGTTCCTTAATACATGAGATTTGCGAATTCAATGAAAAACGGAGCACTATTAGAATGCTGGCTCCATTACCAGGATAGTGTGGAGACATTGGTATAAAAGATGATCACATAGGAATTGAGTTCCTTTTAGGGAGGACATTGGATTTATTGTAATTATTTATATTTCAGTTGGTTCCTCAATATATGAGGTTTACGGTTCCTGTAATTTAGATTCATTTTGAAGACAGCAAGGAAGTGACTGATTATGATTAAAACAGGTCAGTAATTGCACTACAGTACACTTTATTGGCATTCCCTAAATTTTGCCAAGTGAAATGGGAGTAACTAAATTATCACGTTCCCCCTCCTTCTTCATAGAGGATGATAAATGGTATATGATTATACGGACATAGAAGCAAATAAAGGTATATATTTATTAGACTTTCTTTCCTCACCATTACACAATGAGGGGTTATTCTGGGCTATAAGTAGGTTACGTTTGAAAGAAAAGAAATTGTAGACACAAATTGATCAAATGCCAACGAAAAAGAAATTCATGTACACTTGGGCTTGCATGTTGCATGGTTAACTATCGCTGTGGCTTCAACAGACCTATCCTTGGGGACATGGGAAATATATTGTTGGATACTTCAAATAAACACTTCACCACTGAGGTTGTGGTGGTGGTTTTCTTCCTTTTCTCTGAAGTTTCTTGTTTAGCTTCAAACCAAGAGAAATAGTATAAATAATATGCACTTTTAAGAGCTTGTGTACTTAATTGACCAAAGAATTTATCAGTTTTTTGTATTTTGGAAAGGGAAAGGATAAAATATTGGATGTGTATTTATTTTAATATTTGTATATATTGTATATATATATTTGTTATAATTGATTGTTATATGTTGTGATTCTCTCAGCCTTGAAGAAGTCCAGTCAGGACGAAACACGTGTCGGCTGATGGCTTTTCATTCTTTTTCTACATTTTGTGTATATATGTTTATATGTTTATGTGTAGGCTGATGGCTTTTCATTCTTTTTCTACATGTTGTGTATATATGTTTATATGTCTATGTGTATAATATGATATATTCTTTTGTATTAAAATTCTCTATTTGCATGGACATTTCTGTTTGGTTAGTTTTATATGAGTACATGGTTTTTCTCTTTGGTTAGTTATTGTTTATTTCAGAAAAGGAAGATTTATCAATTAGCAATTTAGTTTGATCATACTAGATTCTCTCATGTCATCTCATTTTGATAATATAATAGTTTAGACATTGATTGTTGATGTGCCCCACTGAATTGTTTGTTCATTATTAAAACGGGTCTACTATTGTAAACCCGGAAGTACATATCAAGGCAACGATGTGTGTCAGTGTATGAGCACTCAAAAGTTTTTTCTTATATGTTTAGAATGTGCATTTATTTCAAGTTATGAGTTGCCTTTTGTTGTTGATTGCATTCGATATACACACAGTATGTCACAGAAAGGTTCTGGGTTTTACATCACACTGGAACTTTAGATGAGAGGGGTCAGTAGACAGCACTCTTACTGACATAAGAAAAATCTCAGATTACACTACAAATTAAAGAATATGGTACTCCGTCACCACTGATTTATCTAATACACTCTGGGCACTGACAGTATTCCATTGACTAATCTGAGGGCACTGTTATTCTACCCCTCCAGGTCACATAATAGGTCCTGGGCCCTGCACTATCTGGGACAGGTCCAAAAAAAGTCAGGATACCAGTTTCACTTGGAGCCTGTTACTTACAGCAAGTGTACATGCCCGTATACCATTTAGGGGACACTCCCTTTCCAGCCCATGCACAACACAAAAGCATTTCTCACTCTAAAAATTTCCAAACACCAGTGTCATGACCTTTTGCCCCCAGTGACCCAGTCAGGAAAAGGCACACCACAGCTAGATTTCTTGGCCCATGGGAGTAGTTTAAATGTTCCACCAATGGGGCTCCTCAGGTCTCGCATCATATTTAACTACAATGTTGTAGAATCCTTTTCTTTACTTTCTGTCTGGTTTGGCCCACATATGGCAAACCGCATGGACATTTGATCATATAGATTACATCCATAGTGTTGCAATTGGTATGTCCATTCAAGACAAAGGGGGTCATTATGACTCCGGAGGTAGGTGTTTATGTGGCGGTAGTACAGCCAACAGGTTGGCAGTACATACCTTCATATTATGACATTGCCGAGTTGGTTGCAGCCAACCCACCAATTTACCATTCATACCGCCATGGAGGTAGCAGCCGCCGGGCCAGAGATATCAATCTCCAACCCGGCGGCCACTATGGTACCGCCGGCGGCATTTTGAGCCAGCCTACCGCCATGGTTTTCGTGGCATTAGCAATGCCACGAAAACCATGGTGGTAGCCCCTACCAGTGACAGGGAATTCCTTCCCTGTCAGTGGTAGAAGGCTCGCCCACCCCCTCAAATTCTCCCCAGACGCCCCCAACCCTCCATCCTCACCCCCGTTTGGATCCCCCAACCCCCATACACACACACACCCGCAGACACGCACCACGCATACACCCACTCACTCACACTGGCATACATGCATTCATACATGCATACATCCAGTCATGCTCGCACACATCCGTACACACATTCACACTGACATGCAGACATGCATTCACATTTCCATTCTTACACGCATTCACACACATTCATACACCCACGCAAACAACACTACACACAGACGCATTCACGCACACACTCACACATTCATGCACACAGCCCCACACACACAGACACACACAACAACCCCCACATCCCTCCCCTGTCGAAGCCCAACTTATCTTCATCCAGCTGGTCTTCCATCAGGGAACGGGACGCTAGGCAGAACACCACTAGGCCAGCGTGGCAGTGCTGGTGGTAGCAGCGCCACCTTACCACCATCCGCCAGTAAGGCGACGGACGGATTTTTGCCCTTCTTGTAGCGGAAGTCGGACTGTGGTCATAATCTGGCGGACGGATGGTAACCGCGGTGACTCTCTTTTGGCAGTCGTCACCGCAGCAGTAGACGGTTTATACCGCCAATGTCATAATGTGCACCAAAGTTCCTGTTGTATACACACTCTTTAGTTCAAAACCAATGCACATGATTTCTATTGTCCACATTTGAAATGTTCCTGAATGGGCAGGGGAGGGGGGTAGTAATCTCCATTGTGTTTGCATTGTTGGTTGCTTCATGCTTGCTAATAGAGAGCTTACCACATAGTCTCTTACGTTCTTAAACATTTTGAATACAATCAATGGTTTGGTTGTTGTTCCAGCCTTATCCTGTACCCGATTCCAATATCTGGCAACTACTTTTTTTATCTAGTTACTACATGTACTATGGGTCCCCAACCAACCTGTCCTCGTCCTCTGCTGTATGCTGATTAGGTTTTTATAAATGTTCCCTGGGGCAATACCACAATTGTTTTCTGGCACCTTTCAGCAGTCCCATGGGTACCCTTGGTCATGTAGCCTGTTTATCAGTAGTTGAGATTCTTCAAAATCCTCAGCAATTGCCCATATGGTAAGTTATCTAGTAGGCTCCTGGGATGATGGCTAGTGTAGCTCAGAAGCGTGCTGTGCTCCGTTGGTTTGATGAATAATATTGTATGTAATTTACCATCATTTACTTTTAAAGTGATGTCTGGAAAATGTATTGTTGGTGTTACTTGGGTCATGGTGAACTAAACATCATTCGATTTACTATTAAACCATCCAATAAAGGCCTCTAACTTGATGGTGTCACCTATCCATATTAATAAAACACCATCTATATATCCTCATCAAAAACAAATAGTTTTAGTTGCTATTTGCCAGTGACACAAAGGTGAGTTTATCTCCCCGAGGGGCCTTTTGCTACCAGGTCAGATACATTGGATATATAGTTATATCATTTTCTTCTTCTTTTGAAGGCTATCTGTGGAAGCCTTATTATATTGTAGTAAGATCATAGAGAAACAGAAGTCCTTTTTTAGTCACACGAGAATACTTGGGTAGGTTCTTTTCCACTGAGTAAACTTATCGATCTCATAGCCTATGAAGATCATAACAAGTAGATGGGATATCCGTCACGTTTGTGACAGATTAACCCGTCCACCAAACTCTAAATCAGGTCCTAAATCCAAACGTTAAAGCTTCAGCTAGATTACTTGCTTGGTATATCTGACCTCCACTTCACCATGGTTGCCCTGAAATCATGACTAGGTCCTGGTGGATAGTAAACTGTTATGCCTCAAAAGCACTTTACCTTTTTAGGCACCTTATGCGCTAAAACTTTAAAATTCATATCTCCAGTTCGTTTATTGTTTTTTGATGTTCTTACTGTCTATTTGCTCTTTAAATTTCCCTCTAATTTTCTAAATTGGGTTGGGAATTATATGTTGTGTTTTTTGCTTTGAAAGTGTTGGTACTGCCCGAGATTAACACAAGACTGAGGAGTTCCTCTGCTGTGTGTGCCATACCTATCATGGGTTGAGCTTGGATTCTCCCAGAACTGTGTTTTGTTCATTAAATTGGTACGGAGTCACCCCCGCCCAAATTAATATGATTGATAGGATAATGCAGCTGACTGCAATATGCAGTGTTATCAATTCTTTAAAACAAACATAGAATGGGTTTTGGCTCCACCTAGAGAAATATTACTACCTCCCCTCATTTTATTGCTTGTTTGTTGTATCAGTTTGCCTTTTAGGAATTACTTACACTGGAAAAAAAAGAACTAATTCACATCTGAGAAGTACACAAATCATTGCACTATTAGTCACATTCCATTCCTTGTTTTATATATGCATGCCATACCTGAAGCATTGCTATTTGGTTATTTTTTTCCAACGTTGGCAAAGGTCTAGCTTTAATATGCTACAACAGCATTACTGCATACTATAAAAACAGTATTTGTGATTGCCTATCGTACATACGTCAGGCCCAACGTACTGTGGAGTAGCAGGTTTACATGTCAGTTATGAGCAAGTCAGTGACAGCCTCCTCTCCGGCATCGTCGCACAAGGTATGCCTTGAGCTCTGTCATCTACACAGCTTTTTGGCCCGGTAAGAGGAGTGGGTGTCCTGAAGCTGTAATAAAGTTTCACAGTGATCCTGGGCAAGTGGCATGGAAACGGAGAAGATGAACATTCTGCTTTAGTTGCCTGATAACACTGCAAAGCAGTGCTAGAAATCAGCAGTATTTGTCCCGCTCCCTTTAATAAAGCAGCTCTCTGGGTTAGGCACACACGGCAATGGTGTCCCCAGGATAATTCTTTACTTCCTGTCCACCTTTTCGCAGCTCAAACTGCCATTTAAATGGATTTCTGTTCCCCGATTTATTTCTCACGCCCTGGCTCATAATATTCGTAGACCTATTTGATGTTCCTCACTTAACCAATTAATAAGGTGTTTCTCCAATCTTTACGTTTAAATTTGCGTTTTCATCCTGTCAGTGGCATCAGTGCAATGACCACAGATGCTCAAGCTGGTGTTACCTGAGGAGCATATTTTGTCGACTTGATAAAACATATTACCCCTACGTCTCTCCTTCTCGTCACAGTCATTACAAAGTGAGGTGTTGTCACCTCATGACAGGAACAACAAGCATTTGCAATGCAATGGTTCTCGCATATGCTGGAGTCAGAGCTATTATCGTTGTAAACTCCTAATCGGACTTGTTTTGTCACATAAACTGAAAACGAAACGTAAAACAGTTTCACATAAGCAAGCGGATTCACAGCAACACGGCCACCACGAGCAGCAGCGTGAAGAGAGACACAAAAGGAAAAAGAAGTGAAACACCGGCAAAAGTGCAATTAGCTATGTAAAAGGGGCGATGGCCAAAGCGGTAACACAACCTCCCCAATGAGGGACAAACATAAACCATTTACCAATGTCATCAAATGATTTTTGAAGGACAAGCCCATGAACGAGTGGTAGTGATGGGCATGCGGTGGGCGTTGTTAAAAGCCCAGATACAAACCAACACGTCGGAAAAGCAGAGCTTGCACGCTTCTATGCTCACCTGAAAAACAAAAGGATCCTTGGAGGCTAGCTCCACCCACCCATCCCACCTGGGTGCTATGAAGGGACATAGCACTCCTGTTTTTTGTTTCCTGGGACAAGGACATGGAGATCCCTGCTGGGCTCGGACTCCTAAAAGTTTACTTTTCTCTCTTGCTGGGCCTCAAGGGGTAGAGGCCTCCAGCTTGGGAAAAGTCTCAGTAGAAGGGATTTACTGCTGTTGTTCTTCTCCTGCAACTGCATTTTTGGTCTGCCCTGATTCTTTGATAGGCAGTGCAGCAGTGTCGGAATGAGGCAGGGCATTAGACCCTGCACACTTGTTGCTGGTGGAAGCGGACACTGCTTCAGTCACGGGGTGGAGGGGCTTGAGGGGCTGGGGTTGGTGAGCAAGATGTGGACACTCTGGAACAGAAATCAGCGAGGAAGTAGGGAAGGCCTCAGGTCTGTGGCATGCCGTGTGCCACTTGTGTGTGATGTGAGAATAAAGAACCAATACCAATTCTACCTCTGTGGCCCGGTACAATATTGCCTCTAGCGGCCTAAGGACCTGACATCTGGCGACAAAGGTGGGAGACTACAAGCCAGTGCAGACAGCGTGACCATCTGCATGTGCCCCCATGCTGTGAAGCTTGTGAAAGTTGAATTAATTACTAACAAATGTGCATTGATTAATGGCTAAGAATTTACATGAACTAGGATAACATAGAGAAAATGGTGTGTCTTGGAGGATGTGCCCACTTGAGTGACCACATAACATGTATGGCAATTAATAAAGAATTCACACTTATAGTTTAAATAATGTGTACATGTAGAATAAAATGTGTTAGTGGGTCTTACTAATGTATTAATGTTATGTATTTGTGTAAATAGTAGGCATTGATTCATTTTGAGATTTTGGGCCTATTCGACAGAGCCTCAGGTTAAGCTCCATGGTATAAAATAAATGTTCGTAAATGTTTCGTGAAAGCAGAGAACATTGTCCATTGTTCACATGGCGCTGACCAAGCAAATTGTAAATGTCTTACTCTTTCTCATGAGAACTGCTTGCTGAAAAGTCCTGTACTAGAAGTTGATACTTTGTAGATTTGATGCGTGAGAAGATGTTCCCAGGATTCAATAATGGCTGCACTGACTGCAGCTAGGATTGCAACTAAAACGTTACCTGATGAAGCTGGCGATGGGAACGGGAGAAGAGGAGCCAATCATCGAGGTGTGAAAGACTGCTAGTTATATCATAGATTTAGAGTTTAGTGTTTATTGGTCCTACTGTGAACGTATGATTTTCTGACCAATGACGGTGTGAAAAAATGCTTTATGGAGTTTTAGTGTATCCAGTCTACACTTTGCAGAACGGTTCAGTCATTCTTTCATTCCAGTCTTGTTCAAGTCCGGTTCAAGGAGCTGACTAGTTCCTGATGTCTTCTCATTCCTAACTTTAGCTTCATTGCTTAGTTTATAATGGTTGATGCTGTTTCCATAGCTTAATGTTTTCTAAGTTGGTTCTGTTAACTTGTCCCATTGCTGATACTGACCAGACATATGTCCAACTGATGAAGAGAAATCGCAGCTTGCTGATCCTTTGAGGAGAGGTATAACACAATATTATTGCTTCTGTTGTGGATTTTGTTCTTCCTTTTAGGTACCAACTTCTATTTTGATAGAACCCTAGTTAGATGTTTTCCAAATTAACTTTTGACTAAATTGCTTTTGCACGAAGCCCAAACATGCTATTCTAATTGGAGGGTTAGTTTGTATGCTCAATGTGTTGACAACTGTTATTAACAAAGAGTTGATTTTGTTTACCTGTTGAATCTAGATGGATGCTATCTCTGTTGTTATTGATGTTATTAATTTGTACTCTTACTCTTGAATGTCTAATAATAAATGTTTTAGTTAAATTGAGATAATTCCACCAATTCATGGCCATATGGGTCATGGTGAGGACAGATTATTGACTCAAAGTTTCTGATAATTGATTTGTTGCACATGTCATATTGCTGTTGGTTAGTTTATGTGTAACGATTGTGTACATGGTGGAATCACTCTAAGTGCAGTCAAAAGGTCCATCAAATCTCTAATGCGTCCCCTTATAAATTAAGTACCCAAGATCAAAAAAGGCCAGACGCGCTCACAGATTTTGGTAGCAGAGTTGGATAGTTACGTTTCTTTAAGAAGCCACGGTACGTTTTTCAGATTTCGGTAGCAGTAACAGAGAGTTCCGTCTCCTTAAGAAACCCCTATGATTTCCCAGATCTAACAGCCATAATATTTCAGATTTTGGTAGCGGAAAGAAAAGATTATGGCCCTCATTATTACTTTGGCGGTCATTTTGAAAGACCGCCAAAGCCATGGGCGCCAGAAGGCCACCAGTGCAAGCGGTCTTACGCCCACCACATTACAAGTACTGCAGGATTTCCGCCACATTTTGGGCGGAAATCTTGCAGTAGTCGCGGAGACGCATGGGCGGTTCCACCACTGGCCCTGCCCTGCCAGAAGGACTCCACCAGCCATATTATGACCTGTAATACGGCGTGGTGGTGTCCTGATGGTGGGGCGCTGCTGGAGGTGGAAGCGCCCGTTCCCTGCAGGACGGCCTTCTTGCCGGATAAGGTAAGTCGGGCGTCTGACAGGGGTGGAGGGTGTTGTGTGTGCATGTCTGAGTGGGTGTTTGTGTGTGTGTGTATGCATGTTTGTCTGCATGTGTGTATGCATGTTTGTCTGCATGTGTGTACGGGTGTTTGTATGGGTGTGTGCATGCGTTGTGTATGAATGTTGAAGTGAATGCGTTATCAGTGTTGCAGTGAATGCGTATATGGATGCATGTGAATGAATGTGTGTATGTCAGTGTTGGTGAATGAGTGAATGCGGGATGCGTGTGGCTGTCTGTGTGTGTGCATGTATGTGGGGGTGGGAGGAGGTGGGCGCTGTACCTGAAGGAGGGGGGAGGAGGAGGGTGCTGTAACTGAATGGGGATGGGGTGGGGGGAGCTGTATCTGATGGGTGGTATAGGGGTTCTGGTACGGAGGGGGGATGGGGCGGTATTGAGCTTGCTGGGGGGGAGTTGTCTGCCGGTGACAGGGAATAAATTCCCTGTCACAGGTAGCCTTTCCGCCAGGGTTTTCGTTGCGTGCTACCACTGCGGAAACCCTGGTGGAAAGCCAGCTTAAAATACCGCCGGCGGTCTTCATTGGACCGCAGGGTCGGAGATGCTGATCTTCGGCCCGGTGAGTCCAACTGCCCTGGCCGTCTGAGCGGGGATGTGGTGGGTTGGCAGAGGCCAACCCTACACACTCATAATTTGGCGGTCAATAGACCGCCAGGATCATAATGAGGGCCTACGTCTCCCTAAGAGTCTACCATGACTTTCCCAGGACCTTAAAGTTTGCCAATGCTTGTTTGAAGTATTTCTAGTGAGAATATGAATGGAATAGGTTTTGCACTTGCACGGCTTAAGCAAATCACAGGTGAATTGTGATGTTTGTGAGTGAATAGGGAGTCTGCATACTCCCAATGAAGCTGTTCAGGGAGTTTGCGTACTCCAAAGAGTGTGTGTAGGGAAGTCGTCGAACTTCACGTGTGTGGTGCTTTGTGCTTAAAATTGCCCACGTGGTTGTTGGTATATAGACTCTGTGTGGTCTAAGACTCTGGCATATTGTACACGTGTATGAGACGCTTAGTTTGATGTTGTAATTTGTCTGTTAAATAGGTCAATCAGGCGTAGTTGACAAACTCAGAGTGTGTGTTAAAGTGAGTGATAGTTTTCAACTGAAAGGTTGTTAGTCCTAAGTGCACCAGGAGGGTCCAATGATCAGTTGTGAGTAAAATTTGCTGGTCGGATTTAGCTTGTGAGTCAGGGAAACTAAGATAGAAGGAGTATCTGTTAGAGCTAAAAGCCGCAGTTGGAAATTCAGTAAGGTTTCTGAAGCGATTGTGTTACTTACCTGTATTGAACAGACAAGTTGTGTGTTGATTTTTATTTAGTGCTCACAATCTTTGCATTTAGTTTGGCGCAGATCTGAACTGAGGAATGCAAGCCGAAGGGCTTTGTCAGCCCCTAGACCTGTGAGTGTGACTTCCCTAGAGCTGGGCTGGGATAGGTTGGTTGGTGAGAAAAGTCGCAAACAACCGTGGACAACCGTGAAGCGTAATTGGTTGAGAAGGCAAGCGAAAAGGATTTTGTGATTGAAAATTTGAGAGAAGAATGAGAAAAGCTGAGAAAACTTTAGCTGAAGCGAGATGGGATACTGAGCAGACATTTTGGAGAACTGAGACTTTACAGGGAATTAAGATGTTTCCTGCAATCATACTAGAGAATGACAAAGAGCAGAAATCGACGGAGTCTAGAAAGTCTTTGACTTATGATGAAGACTCAGATGATAATGAGTTTATTTTGCAATTATTGAGAAGCCGTCCCCCACCATATGCAGCACATGAGAGAGGTCAAAGTACTAGCGTAAACCCTACAGCCACAATACCTATTGAAACTACCCAGAGATAGATACAGGTTAACCCGAACACCGCCACAGTTCAGGCACCTATGGCGCAGGTTGACTTACCGAGAAATTACCCAGATGTACCTATTGTAGATGCTGCAACAAGTTTAATGGTGCCAACAGGACAGGTTTTACAGATGAGACAGGTTTATCAGAAGCCGACCCTGATCCAGATAGAGTCTACCCCTAATTTAATGTCTCCAGTGCAAGCATAGACAATCCCCCATAACAGGGTCACAGACACATATATCTGCATTAATGAGTCAGAATACAGGAGTAATGTACCCAGACCATGTAGTCTTACTATTGGTCCAGGTACACCATTGTTTGCACAGGGAAGCAATAGCAGCAGTGAACAGAAAATTCTGAATTTAAATGAAGAAATTGAACGGTTCAATGTACATACAGGAGTGAAACCGACATTTGATATGACAGGTCCGTTAATTGATTTGAGTTATTCCAGGGCTCCACTGAATAATCCGGGGAGATCAGACATAGGTCCTAACCCAATTATGATGACACCAGAGACTCTGGCCCTCATTCTGACCCTGGCGGTCGGTGATAAAGCGGCGGCCAAGCCGCCAACAGGCCGGCGGTCTAAAATATGCAATTCTGACCCTGGCGGGAACCGCCAACACAGCCCGCCAACTTAACACTCCGACCGCCACAGCGGTACAAACAAACAGCGCGGCGGTTCCCGCCAACAGCCCGGCGGCAGACAAAGTACTGCCCACCCTATTACGACCCACCAATCTGCCACCTTTTCCGGGGCGGGAGCACCGCCGATAAGAACACGGCGGAAACAGACTACGAACGGGAAAACGCTCACCTCTACGCACTCCACGCGAGATTCCGGCAGTATGGAGCCAGAGTTGCAGGTCATCCCCGCACTCCTATTCCTGCTCATATACTAGGAGCACGCCCGGCGGCGCGGAAGACATCGGTGAGTACGGCACCTACGACACAGGGGAGGGAAAAGATTACCGGCACACACCCACCCACCCACACCCACTACAACACACACATCAATGCATTCCCACAGATCACTGTCACAACCCACAAACCACCCCCCTCCGAAATAATGCAAAGACCAAAAGAAGAGATCATAAACGGGCAGATATATTGAAATATGTACACCAGTAATCCCAATAAATAAATAAACTATGTACAAAATATATACAGCTACTAAATGTAGTCCAACCACTGTCCGTGGATCACAGGGGTCCTGTGCAAAGGGGCAAGGCCCAGTCCCACGACAAGAACTCCACGGAGAGAACACTGCAGGGGCATCAGAAAGAAAATAGGACAGGCACCTCAGGGGGAAGGGAAGGGGGGGCACCTCAGCCACTTGAGTACACGACGCCAGATCCACGAGGGGACTCCATGACCACTGGCCCATCCTGGGGAGAGCAAAGCCACAGTCCAAACAGTCCCTACAGTGGGTGGCCTGCCCACTGGGCCATCCTGGGGAGAGCAAAGCCACAGTCCATACAGTCCATACAGTGGGTGGCCTGCCCACTGGGCCATCCTGGGGAGAGCAAAGCCACAGTCCAAACAGTCCATACAGTGGGTGGCCTGCCCACTGGGCCATCCTGGGGAGAGCAAAGCCACAGTCCATACAGTCCATACAGTGGGTGGCCTGCCCACTGGGCCATCCTGGGGAGAGCAAAGCCACAGTCCATACAGTCCATACAGTGGGTGGCCTGCCCACTGGGCCATCCTGGGGAGAGCAAAGCCACAGTCCATACAGTCCATACAGTGGGTGGCCTGCCCACTGGGCCATCCTGGGGAGAGCAAAGCCACAGTCCATACAGTCCATACAGTGGGTGGCCTGCCCACTGGGCCATCCTGGGGAGAGCAAAGCCACAGTCCATACAGTGGGTGGCCTGCCCACTGGGCCATCCTGGGGAGAGCAAAGCCACAGTCCAAACAGTCCATACAGTGGGTGGCCTGCCCACTGGGCCATCCTGGGGAGAGCAAAGCCACAGTCCATACAGTCCATAACAGACCCCACTGCCACTGGAGGAGGCAAGTTGGCCAGAGGACATCCTGCAGCCCTGCCCGAGATAGATCCTGCCCTGCCACGTCTGCCAAAGGGCCAGCGGTTCTTGCCCTGAAGGGCCCAGTTCAGCGGTTCTTGAGACGGCGGGGCCCAGTTCAGCGGTTCTTGAGGCGGCGGGGCCCAGTTCAGCGCTCCTTGCCCTGAAGGGCCCAGTTCAGCGGTTCTTGAGACGGCGGGGCCCAGGTCAGCGCTCCTTGCCTTGAAGGGCCCAGTTCAGCGCTCCTTGCCTTGAAGGGCCCAGTTCAGCGGTTCTTGAGACGGCGGGGCCCAGTTCAGCGGTTCTTGAGACAGCGGGGCCCAGTTCAGCGGTTCTTGAGACGGCGGGGCCCAGTTCAGCGGTTCTTGAGACGGCGGGGCCCAGTTCAGCGGTTCTTGAGACGGCGGGGCCCAGTTCAGCGGTTCCTGAGACGGCGGGGCCCAGTTCAGCGCTCCTTGCCCTGAAGGGCCCAGTTCAGCGGTTCTTGAGACGGCGGGGCCCAGGTCAGCGCTCCTTGCCTTGAAGGGCCCAGTTCAGCGCTCCTTGCCTTGAAGGGCCCAGTTCAGCGGTTCTTGAGACGGCGGGGCCCAGTTCAGCGGTTCTTGAGACGGCGGGGCCCAGTTCAGCGGTTCTTGAGA